>NC_080678.1:17500818-17803848 GCF_030445035.2 Dasypus novemcinctus
TATTATTGTGTGGGTCTTTACTCACTGAGGCAACACCCCATGACCATTTGAACATATTCATATGCCTTAGAGATATGCTCCAGGTGAACCCCTCCCCACACAACCCCCAATCATCGACACCCCATACCAGTGACCCTTCTGTGACCCAAAACCTCTCCTGAAATGACAGGAACAAAATAACCAAATAAAATTAATAATAAAATAATAATAGTTTAAAAAGTAAAATACCAAAAAAATTTTTAATTGAATATAAATTTTTTTACACGTTATATCTTTCATCACTGTAAGATGTGTTTCTTCCATGTATTCTCCCACTGTCTTATTGTGGCATTTGGTATTGTTTATGAACTCCTGAAATAGATATTGGATTGTGTTTGTAAACTGGTCTGTTCCTCTGGGCATATTACATTATATTAGATTCAGAAGTTTCAGTTTCACTTTGTTAAATCAAGATTAGGGCTTTTATTTGACTACATCATTAGGGTGACTCATTTTGAGTCCTCACCCCGCCCTCCCTTTGTGGGCTATATGAACAGATGGTCAATCAAAGGCAGGGAAGTAAATACATGGAGAACACAGAGAGTTTAGTTTTAGACACTGGAACCCTGGGGAGAGAGCCAAGCCTTTCGCCTAATTGTTTGCAACTGAAGAGACCAGAGCCCTGAACAGCTGAGAAAGCCCAGAAAGAAAGGAGTCCTGGGGAGAGAGTCTATTCTTATGCCAGCCTACAGCTGAGATTGGAAGACGCTGGAACCACAGAGCCTTAGAAGGAAGAGGAAAGCAGCCATCTTGCTCCAACACATGGCAACAGACTTTAGTGAGGGAAGTAACTTACTCTTTATGGCCTTAATGACTGTAAGCTTCTACCTCAAATAAATACCCTTTACAAAAACCAACAGATTTTTTATATTTTGCATCAGCACCCCTTTGGCTGACTCATATACTTATTTTTTCCATTTTATCTTCAAAGAAGCTTTAGGTTACAGAAAAGTCACATAGAAATTCCCATATATCCAACGCCCTACCCCTTTTCCATTCTCCTCCATTAACATTTTACATGGGAATGGTATATTTGTTACAATTGGTATAAAAATATTGAAACATTGCTACTATTCAGGGTCAGTGGTTTACATCATGGTTTACATTTTGAACTGTATACTTAAAATTTAAAATGGCCTTTATCCATTATTGTGAGATCATGCATAACAATTCTAATGCCATAAAATGTCCTATGTTCCATCTAGTCTATTTTTCCCTCCCCCTCCCCTTGAAACCTATGGTAACAACTAAGTTTCAATTTTTGATGAGTAAGACTCCTAGTTACTTGCAATAATATTGTGGGCTTGATATATTGATCTGTTTTCTTTTATTAGGCACTGCCTATGTCTCAAGGGACCCTTGTCCTTCTAATTGAGTACATAGCAGGACTCCCCAGGATGGGAGTTTAATATTTTCTTGTTTATCGTGTGAGTCTCCACCCACCAATATAACACACTATGGCAAAATGAACACTCACATATTCCATGGAAGCATGCCCCAGGTACACCCCGTCCCGTATATCCCCCAAGCCCAAAGCCCTATACCAGTAGCCCTGCCCTGCCCTATTTGCCAAAAGAACATTCCCAACATTGTAGTTTTAAGCACAGACCTGCAAATCCCCAGAATTCACCTGCTCCTTCCTCCAGCCCCCCCCCCCCAGTTCCATGGATGTGATAAACAAAAGACTTCACATCAATGTTTGTGGGGTGCTTCTAAAAGGGAAGTTTGTATCTAAAAACATAGATAGTAGGAAAGAAATAAAGCAGCTAAGGATTCAATTCAAGAAAAAAAAAAATGAACCACAGAGTAAAGTTAAGGACTGCTGAAGAAGAGACTTTTTAAGTAAATGATAAAAAAATTAATAAAATAGAAAATAAAGAAAAATGGGAGATGATCAGCAAAACCAAAGCTGGTTCTTAAAAAAGACCAATAAAATAGATGAACTTCCAAAAAGATTGATGAAGAAAAGGAAAGGTCCCAAATAAACTAAATTAGAAATAAAAGTATTGCAGGTTCAAGTTTACAAAGCATTGCTCATACAATAATAATGTTATGCTGATAAATTTGAGAACAAGATATATTATAGTACAGATAAATATAAATTGTCAAGACTGACACAATAAAAAAGAGAAAACCTGAATAAACATAAAAATGGAAGGAAATTGAATTAGCAGGAAATAAATAAATAAAGGCCAAAACAGAAAAAAATAGAGGCCAAAACAGACTAGCAACTCTGGATGGTTTGACAGGCTAATTTTATTGAAAGTTCTAGGAAAGTTAAGACCTACACTACATATACTTTATTTTTTAGAATAGTAGTAAAAGGTGAAAGTTCTCTAATGAATTTTTAGTCCTGTAGGGTTGCCAGATAAAATAGAGGATGCCTGGTTAAATTTGAATTTCCCATAAATAGCAAATGATGTTTTTATGTAACTATTTTCCATGCAATACTAGGAACATATTTTTATAGTAGAAATTATTTTCTGTTCATCGGAAATTCAAATTTAACTGTGCACCCTGTGTGCCCTGTATTTTTATTTGCTAAATCTGGTAGCCCTAGTAACCTTACTACCCCAATGGACAGTGCTAATAGAAGAAAGGAAAAAATTCCCCCTTCAGAATGGCAACAGTTTTGTGACATTTTCCATACCAAGAATAGAAAGATAAGTCAGTCTGCCTCTAGCAAAGTTGATTTTTTTTTTTTCTGACTGATAGTTGAAGTACAGGAAACATGTCACATAGATACACTAACTGTTTATAATACTATTACAATCTTTATCATACAAATACAGAAATTCTGATAATCTCCATGGCACATCATACCTATCAAGAAGATATATCATGTATTTATAATTGTAAATGCTTCATCATCAAAGATATTCCTCTAATCTTTGAGAAATTTCCCCTGACTGGCTTTTGTAATCATACATTTCAAAGTTGGATTTCCCCGCTATGAACATCCACCCTGCACTGGGCACTGTGTGGCATGTTCATATCACGATAAGACCTCTGTCCCTAAACCTTCATGTCAGGAAACCGGGTCAGCCCAGTGAGCAGTAAGAGTATTCCTGGAAGCCATTTCTACACTAGGACAGCTAGCCATAGAGGAACCTTAAATAGAAGTTATCCCACTGAACCCAAACTAGAGGCATTCCCTACTCAACTCCCCCTTAGCTAGACCCAAAAATGCCTGTGGCCACTCCAACCCCACCCACGAAGAAAGGAGATGTATAACAGCAGGAAAGGTGAAATAGGAGACAGTGTCTAAGGACTATGGTTTGGTATACTATTTTGCAAACGTTACAATAGTGTATGCTATTGTGAACACATTGCTAGGGAATCTTCCAGGACCTCGGAAGGGGCCCCTGCAAGGGGTAGACCTGAAGCGTGAGTATAATTAGCTACATAGTGACATGCCCCTGCAAGTTGCAGTGATGGGCTCACTCATCTCTAGGCTAGACGAGAGGTATGGCTGGAAAGGATATCAGGCAGTAAAAATGTAGCAAGGTAAATGGAAGATGTGGATTGTGTTGAAAATTGAGGTGGGAGGCACTGAAGTTAGTCCCCTGGAAATATGGGCTGAGTGGGTAACAGGCTTAGATGCTTGAATTCAAGATTTCTAATTTGTGACATTTCAGTGGGAACAAGAACTAAAGTGTGGCCATGGGAATCATGACATAGATTCCGAGACTAACATAGAATGGAAGTAATAATCAGTGGCCACGAGGGAGGAGCTGACAAGCCAGGCATTGGATGGATTCTGGTCCATTGCAGTACCCACTGGCCACACAGAGCTATGTGCACTTAAAATTTTAAAAAACCTTAAAAATGTCCTTCAAATTCTCAATAGCTGCATGTGGCCAGTGGCTACTGCATCAGACAGTATGGATATAGAATAACTCCATCATAGTAGATCATTTTATTGGACAGTGGTGCTCTAGAAGACATTGAAATTTATAAAAATTTCTGACCAAAGGATTGGGGTACAGGAAGGAAAAAAAGAGCCAGGCTGCTTAAGTTCAAACTCCTGGCCCCACCTATGACTAGCTCTGTCTTACCTTGGACAAGTTATTTAGCCTGCTTGTGCCTCAGTTCCCTCTATTTTACAATTAGGGTAAGAAGAGTGCTTACCTTAGAGCGTTGGTTTGAAGATAAGTGATTGTAAGTTAAGCACTTAGAACAGCTAACACTGTCAGCTCTGATTGTGATGTGCTAAAACCCATAACAAATAGGAAAGAATAAAAGGGGGGAGCCAGAATCAGAACATTGTGGCAGCAATGAAGGGTAGCAGATGATGGAGTTTGAAAGGAGCTGTGATTCTGAAGGGAGAAGGGTAGCAATTGGAGGAAGGAAAACACCTAAGCTTTCTCTGGGATTCAAGATGTGGCATGAAAAATAGGAAAACTAGCCCACTCTAAGCAGGGCCCTAGGGAAAGCTGGTGCAAGAAGGCGAAAGAAACATTCGGGGAAGAGGCTGATGCTAAAGGTGATTTTGCTGATGGCATTCTCTGGGGTCCAAGAGGTCCTGCTGAAAAGATGGAAGGGAGGAGGGCTGGAGAACTGAGTCAAATTATAGATCAATACCAGATAAAAGTCGTGGTGGCAATAGTTCGTGTGGGGGGCTCACACTTCTGAGGGTGATAGAGGTTTACAGAGTGTGAGTCCTGACAGGTTATGGCCTGATGCTCTCCTAGGGGCAGGTGGGTCCTCAGTGTGAATCACAGCCTCCTTCTTGGGTCACTTGGGGAGTTTGCAGTGGTATGTTAGGCAGTGGCACAACTAAGGGGGTGGAGCTCCAGGTGAGTACTGTTTAACATGAGGCGATCCTTTTGCTTTAATCTGTCCACTACCACTCATCCATCCCTCTATCCATCCCCCATCAGTATGTCCACTCATCCATGTACTCACTCACAAATCCATTTGCCTCCCACCTACGCATACAACTGTCCACTCTTCTACCCTTCCACCTGTTCATCCATCCATCCATTCACCATGTATCTGTCCATTTAAACCTTTTTTAAGCACCTGATAAGTATTGGATATGATACTTCATATCCACTATGAATATTGAATATGAAGTGCTTCATTTAGTCAACTGGAACCTTTTCAGACCTTTTCATTTCCAGTCCCAACTTCTCAGTTGAGCTTTATAAGGATGAACTTTATGCATGAAAATCTCTTGTTTCATTTATAATTGCATCTTCATGGCTGCAATTTAAGCCATTTTTCTCCCCTTAGAGGCCTTTTTTCTTCTATGCTATTTGCATTTCTTGTACATCACTAATTAACTTCTCTAATCATACTAAGCTTCCTTCTAACACTGTCAGGGTTAGGCAAGAAACTCTCATAAGCACTGTGGTGTCATTTCCTAAAATTTAATAAGGAAACAATATCTTGGGGCTTATAATTTTACCAATAGTACAGATATTTGCCCAGAAACAGGGACAAATAAGATCCATTTCAGTAGCTAATAGGAAAACAATCCAACACAAATGCATACGTAGAGGGAAGGACTGTTGAAAAAAATGTGCAAAGCCTATGCTGACTGTCTCCAAAATAGTGGTAATTTCTGACATCTATGAAGGTCTTACTATGTGCCAGATTCTTTGCATGCATTATTTTATTTAATTATCATGGCATTACAAGATAAGTTTTGCTATAACCCCACTCTGTAGATAAGGCAATCAAGGCATGGAGAGGTTAAATAACTTACCCAATATCTAGTCAAGGTTAGGCAGTAAGTCTGGGATCTGCAATGAGGCAGCCTGACTCATTTGCATGTGTGGGAAACACTGAGAGTTGAGGCTCAACAGGAGACCAGGTATAAAGGGGAAAGAGCAAGGTCGGGGAGCCAAGGGCTGGTCTTAGTCCTGCCACTGGCCCATCGTGTGACTTTAGATAAATCCTTTCAACCATCTGGTCCTCAGTTTCTTCCTACATGAAACAGGAAGTCTAGACTGGATGACCTCTTGTGTTCTGGCCCCAAAGCCTGGAATCTCTACATGACTGTATCTTGCTGCCTACAGAATTCATTTATGGAATTAAGCTCAAGAAGCTACAAAGTTATCCAACTGCCAGAATTAACCAGAGGAAGGATTACAAGTAGAAATATCAACATACCAACAATAAAGCACCATTTGGGTAATTCTATGTCCAGTGAACGTGCCAAAGAAGATGCCCAGCAATTGGAAACTATGGTACCCCAGCCCCTTGACGCCTTTGCCCAGAGGACCTACAAACCCAACAGCATCCATTAAAAGTGGCCATGTATAAGGAGGCATGTAATAAGAGTCCAGTACAAGCAAGACCATTGAGTCCCTGATCCTTTCACTCAACAAGCACATGCTGTGGACCTCCCATGTGCCCCAGAGGGAACTAAGTGCTGGAGGTGCCAGATGATTAGAACACAGAGATAGGAGTCAGACATCCTGACACGCAACTTAGGGAGCTTGAGTGCTCCCCTTACTGGAAGCATGCACAAAAGGTTTTGGTAATACAAGTGGGGAGCCCTTAGCCCATGCTCTCTCCTGCTCAGCTGGCTTCCTTCAGATCCTCAGACTCGCCACATTTCTTCCTTTCACTTTCCTAGGGTTGACATGCTCTTCTTCAGCCCTAGGATATCTGGCTCCTTCTCATCCCACAAAGGTCAGATGACAAGCGACCTCCTTAAAGGGTCTTCTCCCTCTGCGTGCTCCATCTCAGCCTCTGGTTATCTTCACATTACCTACCACTGATTTTAATTCATTTTATTTATTTGTTTACTTACTTTTTTTGGTCTCACTCCCTTAATAAACCCTAAGTTCCCAGAGAGCAGACAAATGCCTGTTGCAGAATTACAAAAAATTTCTGAATGAATAGATGCCTGGGGAGAGCAGTGACGGCTTCGTAAGCATCTTGTTTTCTAGTGCTGACCTAAAACACTGGGTGGCTTAAAACAACAGAAATGTATTGTCTCACTGTTGACGGGTTTTCTCTAGGTTCTTGGCTATGTTATAGAAAAAGAATTTTAAGTACATGCCAGTTGAGTTATGCCAGTGGTTTATTAAAAAATAAGAGAAGAGAAATGGGAGAAAGCAACAGATTATGGGTCCCAGGTATACTTGCAGGTTGGTCCAGGCAGTGAAAAGGAAAAGGACTAAGAAAGGATAAAAAGGGCTGATTTACAAACTACAGGTCCCCATTAGAGATGACAAGTCCCCAGGTCTACTTGCATGCTGGTCCAGACAGGGAGAGAAAGGGCATAACAGGCAAGAGTCTCAGTGCTTACTTTTTGAACCATTCATTACTCCATCCCTTTGCTAATGTCCCGGTTGTTTGCTGTTTTGATTGGTTACTCCACCTATCAATCCCCCAGGAGGTCCCAATGATAAGGCCCCTTGAGACCATCCAGGGCTTTTCCTTGGTCCTGGACGAAATCCCATTCTAAATGAGGGTTCTCCCTGGGTTCTTCCAGCAGCCATCTTGTGGGGTCTCCCTGGCCATGGGTTTCACGGCCGTGTTTATCTGCCAGGTCCCAGATCCATCTCTTTATTCCCTAATCTAACCTGCCTCATCACAGTTCTGGAGGCCGGAATTCCAAAACCGTGGCATCGGCAGGCCACGCTCCCTAGAAACCTGGAGGGAACAATCCGTTCCACGCCTCTCTCCTGGCTTCTGGTGGTTTGCGGTAGCATAACTCAGTCTCTGCTTTCTCTCTCTCTCTACATCTTCTCCCCACTGCTTAGAAGGACACCAGTCATGTTGGACCAAGGCCCACCCTTTGACCTCATTTTACCTCTAACTCCATTTGCAATGACCTTACTTGCAAGTGAGGTCAGATTCGCAGGTGTCAGGGATTAGGACTTCAACATATCCTTCTGGGGGCCACAAGTCAATCCATAACAATAGGGGGGACCTCTGAGGGCAGAGCAGGGCTCCACACCATGCAAAGTGAGGCCAGTCAGTGCAGCGGCATGCATGGCAGTGAGTTCCATAGAGGTGCTCCTTGGGTTCCACCTGCTGGAGGGGTGGTGCCCTCTGGATACCTGTGGCCCTAAACCTTGGAGGTATCAGCCCTTCCATCATTCTTCTTTGGTAAAATGTTGGGTCAGTGAGTGAATAAAACTGCTCAGTCTAATATAAAACAAGGTTAATAAAAAAAGGAAATTATGCAAATTACAGCTCACCAGACACATGGGGGCTGGGGGAGGAACCTCACAGTTGATGAAAATGCACATGCAAATTAATCGTGATTTATTCCAGATTGTTCTACTAAAAAGCATACACTAGGTTTTGGTAGAATTGCAGGCAGTCATTTTCACATTAGTCTAACTGATATTGCTAATAGTCCCATTCTCATCACCAATGAGATATCAGCTCTCAGAAGAAGAGCCAGGCCAGTGAGCAGGAGCCTCACATCAGCTGCAGGTATCAACACATCCTGCCCCCATTCCTAAGGAGGGGATGATGCAATCCTGAGGCTGCCTGTGGGACTTTCTCTGGATCACAACGCAGCATAGACAGTCGGTTTGTGGCATCTTCCAGGCTCTAGCCAAGTGCAGGTGCCGAGTCTGTTCCCTCCACGTCATACATGTGCATAGGAAGTGTACTGGGGGCTTCTAGTTTCCAGAGAGGAAATCAACCCGTGCTCAATGGCAAAGATGCCATGTCCCACTCAGTGTAATTCCAACATGGGCGTCATGGTGCTGGTGCCACAGCACAAACGCCAAAGGAAGCCGTGATGATTAGCCATCCTCCTTGTTGAGAGGTACTGGAGCAGTGGCAGTTACCTGGAGCTTCTGCCTCCTCAAACGAAGCAAACGGCCATCCTCCCTGATAGAATGAGCCCCACGTCTACACAGTAGCCACACCTGGCTTTTCCACAGCTGCTGGCCCCGTTATTAGCCATCTTAAAGGAAGCATCTCACACAGCTCAAGTGGAGACTACAGTAGGAGCCCGTGAGAATTAACTTTATGGCAGAATCATTCAGGGGCACTTCAACGTCATATTCCACAGATTTACTGTTCTTATGAAACACGGGCTGATTTATGCTTTGATTTTTTTTTTTAAGATTTATTTATTTCTCTCCCTTCCCCCCACCCCAGTTGTCTGTTCTCTGTGTCTATTTGCTGCATGTTTATTCTTTGTCCACTTCTGTTGTTGTCAGCGGCACAGAATCTGTGGTTTTTTTTGTTGCGTCATCTTCTTGTGTCAGCTCTCCGTGTGTGCGGTGCCATTCCTGGGCAGGCTGCACTTTCTTTCACGCTGGGTGGCTCTCCTTAAGGGGCGCAGTCCTTGCACGTGGGGTTCCCTTATGCGGGGGACACCCCTGCATGGCACGGCACTCTTGGTGCACATCAGCACTTCTCATGGGCCAGCTCCACATGGGTCAAGGGGTTTGAACCGCGGACCTCCCATGTGGTAGACGGATGCCCTAACCACTGGACCAAGTCTGCTTCCCCGATCTATGCTTTGAAATACCTTTGAGTACGATAGTTTCTGTATTAACAATAAAAAAATTTCTCCCTCTTGCCAAACTCAGCTTTGAAATCTACAGTTTGGAAATTTGATTTTTTCTCATCTAATAAAGCTTTAATTTTTTTAAATTGTGGAACTTCTTAATAAACAAGCATTTAACGGAAACGGACTTTGGCCCAGTGGTTAGGGCGTCTGTCTACCATATGGGAGGTCCGCGGTTCAAACCCCGGGCCTCCTTGACCCGTGTGGAGCTGGCCATGCGCAGTGCTGATGCCCGCAAGGAGTGCCGTGCCATGCAAGGGTGTCCCCCGTGTGGGGGAGCCCCCACGCGCAAGGAGTGCGCCCGTGAGGAAAGCTGCTCAGCGTGAAAAGAAAGTGCAGCCTGCCCAGGAATGGCACCACCCACACTTCCTGTGCCGCTGACGACAACAGAAGCGGACAAAGAAACAAAAGCAAAAGCAGACAAAGAAACAAGACGCAGCAAATAGACACCAAGAACAGACAACCAGGGGAGGGGGAGAAACTAAATAAATAAATAAATCTTTAAAAAAAAAACAAAAAAAAACCCAAGCATTTAAATATTGTCCCTTCCTTGTGGTTCTATAGTAGTGTCTGTCTGAGTTCTCATGGGGCTGCGTGACAGTGTGACATGCTCAAAAAGCTCTTAGGAACAGCCATTCTCCAGCTAGTCCATGTAAGTGACAACTATGTTCCCTGAATTTCCAGGAAAAATGTGGTGGCCTTTCATTTTCCTGTTGGGCTGTAATATACTGTTAGCAAATATTCTCCCTGAGCCAAGGAATTTCTTGTCTTCTACTCAGAAGACCATTAGGAGACACCAGGACCCAGCTCCATTGTCACAATTGTCATGGTTTAGAGTGAGGACCACACTACAACATGTGCGAATGCAAGCAGCTCCGTTCAATCTCTGGAAAGGCTACAACACGTCTAGGAGCATGGAAGGTTTCCTCCAGGAAGCTCTACTTTGCTGATTGGCTGTCATTAAATATATAACATGTAATTTTGTCCAAAGACATACTTGGTTCTCTTACTCCCTCTGGCCAGGTACCGTGATAAATGGATGGTGCCCTTTTTCTCTATTAGTGAAATGATCATATAAAACGAGGGTGAATAATTCTATAATTTGGCCTATAAAAATGAAATGGACTGGGCCCACCATAAACTGGTGCCTCTGGCTAACGTGCTTTGCTCATTCCAAGTTGTAAAGCAATGTCCAGCCTGCCCCTCGTCACACCTCCTCCTGCCTCCTTGGCAGGGGTGAGGGAGTCAGGGGTGCCTGAGCCCAGCCCTCCTGGGCTTCTTTCCCACCCTGGGCTCAGGCTGGTCTGTGGAGAGCAGGCTTGCAACTGCAGAGAAACTGTGTGCAAGGGAATTTCTGCCGCTCCCCTCCCACCTTGAGCTGTGCCCCTATATTTTATTATTTTAATAAAGTCAATGCATACATCAGAGAAAAAAGGAAAACCTCAAACTACACAAAGGTTTAAAATAAAAACAAACCAGTTGCTCTCCTCTTCCCCCTGCAAAGGTAACCCCATCAACATTTCTTGCCTACCCTTCCAGAATAACATTTATGCCTGTAACTGCATATTTTTGCATATGCTTTTTAAACGCCCAACCAGGATTATGTTATACACACTGTTCTTGATTTTTCTCCTAATATGTGTTGAAGACCATTTCATATCACAATCTCTATTTATTTTTAAGGGCATTTTTATAGAAGTGTTACATACATAGAGAAAAGGGCCAAAGTCATCAGTACAGAGTTTGGTAAGTTTTCAAAGTAAATGCCTTCATGTAATTACCAACTATTTCAAGAAGTCAAATATTACTGAGCACCCCTGAAGGCTACCTCCTGTGCTTTCCCAGCCATTACCTACCCCCAATGAAAGTAACCACTACATCATTATCATTTAGTTGTTACATGCTTTTGAACTTCAGATACCTGGAGTCACGTGGTATGTGCTATTGCAAGGATTCTTCCACATTGTGGCATGGAGCAGTAGTTTTTCATGTTCATTGCTGTGTAGTATTCTAATAGTATGACTACTCCAACATTTATTAACGGAATTTACTCTTGTTGGATATTTGTTTTGTTTCCAGTTTGGGCTATTATGAACAGAGCTACTAGGAACATTCTCATAATGTCTTTGGGTGGTTGTAGGCATGCATATCCATGGGGCATACACCCAGGAACAGACCTGCTGGAGGAGCTGGGATGCATGTGTCCAGCCTTAGAAGATGCTCCCAGTTTTCCAAAGTGTTTGAACCAATCCATACTCCAGCCAGCAGTATATTTATCACAGAATAAATATCCCAATTCATTTTAGTTACCCAATGTATAGATGTGCATAATTAAATTCTCCAGTATCCTACTTGGAAAAAATTTTTAGGTTATTCCCATTTTATTTTTTCGCTATTATAAACAGTGCTGAAATGAACATTCTTGCACATACATATTAGCAAATTTTGTGAATCTAACCATAGAGTCAATTCCTCACAGTGTAGTTTCTAGGGCAACATGTATGTGCATTAAATAGCTTGATAGAAATTGCCAAATTATCCCCCTAAGAGGCTGCAAACATTTCTACCCTCAACGACAATATTATGTGATGGACTGAATCACGTCCCACTAAAGACATGTTCAGTTCCAACCACCAGTCCCGGGAATGTGGCCCTGTTTGGAAATAGGGTCTTTGAAGATATGATCAGTTAAGATGAGGCCAAACTGGATTGGGGGGCTCTACCCCAATATGCCTGGTGCCCTTGTAGGAAGGGGAGAAGTAGCCACAGAGAGTCGGAGGGGAGAAGGCCAGGAAGCAACGGAGGCAGGGACTGAATTATGCTGCCACAAACCACTGCCAGAAGCTAGGAGCTGGTGAGGCAGGCTTCTCCCCTCCCGGGTTCTGCCAACACCTTGGTTTCAGACTTCCAGCCTCCAGAATTGTGAGACAACACATTTCTCTGATTTTTAGCCACCCAGCTTGTGGTACTTGGTTACGGCACCCAAAGAAACCAAGACGCCCACCACTACCTAACTTTAATTTTTTCCAAGCTGACTGGTGAACAATGGCATCAGGGCTTTGTTGCTCTGATTTGCATCCTTTAATTATGGAGTGAGCCTCTCACTTTCATTTTTAACCTGTCACTGGTGCAGTGGTGGGAGGAGCCAGCAGCTTAAATCCCAAGGTAGGATGAAAAGCCATCTTCTCACCTACCGGCAACCCTGCCATGCAAGGCAAATGGCAAATCTGATTCAAATTTAGTTTTTGGAGAAACAAATCCTCAAGCTATGAGGTCCTCACAAGCTTCTGGAATATGTCATAACTTTTGCCATTTCCATTATAATACTTCTGAGCATGCCAGGCATAAGTTGGGGTTTCAGAGAAGCGGCACAACTGTCTCCTGCCCAGCTGCTCCCTCCCTCCCTCCCAGGCCTCTCCTAGGAGCTGCTTCCTCCATCTGCCGAGGCAGAGGGTGGTCCTGGCTCAGCGGCCAGCAGCAGTGAGCACTCTCAAGGGCTGCCTAGGCTGTTTAAGGTACTCACAGTTTCCTTGGCCCATGCAGGTTTGAGTTCTGAATTCTCCTCATGGCTCAATGCCAGCTCCTGAGAAGACTCTAAACTGGAGCCATACACCTGCTGGTTTTCAGGAAATACGGAAGGGGGACTAAATTTGGAGACTTGCCCGTAAAATCTCACCTTTCCAACCCATTCTTCACCTTTCTAAATTATGGGAACACTCCTGCCGTCTTCAGAAACCTTCGGAAATTTCTTCAGAAGCCTGCCATAGCTCTGCCATCTGCAGAATCGAGTCCAAACTCCTCAGTGTGGAGTCCAAAGGCCCTCCACTCATTTCTGCCTCTTCCCACCTACCTCTATGTGCCTTGTGTTTTGGTAGCACCCAGCAATCTGCCCTTCATCCAACACACCCTACACATTGACTTTCATTTCTCTGCCCAGAATGTCCTTTCCTCATCCACTCCATCTCCTGAATGCTTAGTCTTCCCTCAAATCCGATAGCAAGAGCCACCTCCTCCAGCAAGTCTGTCCCCAACCTCCTCTATATTCTAGAACCTCCTCCTTGAACCTTTATTCTGCCTTTAGCTAGGTCTTGCTACATCTGTCTTCCCTGCCAGATGAGTGAGGTACCATGGCCTATGTGAAAGCTTAGCACAAAGAAGGTGCTAATGAAGCTTCTGGAAGGGACACACAGTTAATCATTTAAGGGCAATGGTATAAGTCCCTAGTTGGTTGCAGCAGAGTAGCATTGGATATGCCCCATCTCAGATGATCATAAAAATAAATAAGGATCCACCTCAAGCTGACTCCCTTCCTCACCAAGGAAACAAAGGCATCTGCACCAACTCTTGGCATAATAATTGGACACAGCACAGACTCCTTTGTTGCCACATCTGTCTCCCCAGCTCCCCCCCCTGCCCCACACCCTGAGGACAGGTCCGTGTCCTACATGTTTTTGTATCCCAAGGCACTAACACAGCAAGGAGGTCCCTGGTGAGGGTCTGTTTAATCCTTAATTAAATCATTGACTACTAAACCAGAACTAGGCACGTTGCCTCCTGGTGGTAGTAGATAAAGTTGTAAATGTTCAGCAGAAGCCCACAAGGGATGGTGGCTCTGATTATTGTTACGTAGTAATAAGAGGAGAGCTGACACAACTCCTAGATGAATAAGAAGACAGACTCAAAGATGGAGAGTACATTTCTTTCAGAGGCTGGATTGAGCTCCCTGAGGAGTACCAAAAATGCAGCTGTTTGGAGGTGTTAACTGAAGGGAAATCTGAAAGGGTGTTTCCAGAAATGCTGGTGGCACGAAATTAAGAAGCTCCTTCCTCTGTGTGGAGGTGAGCCACAGGTCCGTACAGGCGAGGCCCAGACATTACTCTCAGGAAGAACACCTGGTTTTCCAGGCCCACCTCTCTCCCACCCCCAGGTCCTTTTCCAGCGATTCCCAACTCAGTGAATGGCCCCATGTCCATCCTGGTATACACCTCAAGAACGTAAATGCCTCCTTGACCCTTAACCACATCATCACCTCCATTTCTAAATCCCAAACTACATCTTGTCAATATTATCTTTATGCTTTCAAATGTCCAATTATTTCCACCATCATTCCTCATCTCTCATTGGTTGCCAACTTCTTCCTTATTTCCATTTCTGCCCCCTCCTATACCGCAGCTAGAGAAGTACTTTCAAAGTGCAAATCAAATCATGGGTAACACACATATACACACACACTCATTCTTAAAACACTGTCAAGGTTCCCCATGGGATGAAATCAGAACTTCCTGACAGTGCCCACCAGACCTTACGTGGTCTGGCCCCTGCCCACCTCTTCAGAACCCTCTTCACTTGCTTGCCCCTTGCACAGTGTCACACTGACCTTTTCTCAATGCCTGGGACAGTCTATGCTCCCTCTCACCTCAAGGCCTTTGTACTTGCTGCTCCGTCTTTCTGGAATGCTCTGCTCTCAAATGGAACCGGGTCAGCCCATCCTCATCCTTCAAACTTCTCTTCAAGCACTGCTCACTCAGCAAAGCCTCCCTATCCTCCCTCAACAGATCAGCTGCCCTGTTACAGGCTCTGAGGTTCTAGCATTTCATTGTATCAGTATTTGATGAACGTTTCTCACTTTCTACACTGTAAGGTGCATAGGGCAGATGCCATGTTTCTTTCTCATTATTGTGTTCTCACCATCTAGGTCAGTGCCTTGTCTATGATAGGTGCTCAGTGAACATTTTTGAAAGGATGAATGATGAATTAATGAATGAAGCCTTTGTACTTGCCCATGTATGCACACTTGCTTGAAATTCCAGCATCGTGTACCAAAGAGCTGGAGAGAAACCATTTGTTTTAGGGATATGTAATGGAAAGTGTTACTGGTCACCCAACTTGTCATAAAAATAAAGCAACCATTGCAGCTATAATGACAGTGAATGAAAGTACCCCAGGACCTGCCTCCCAGGTGGCACTAATTGATAGTGATCCCCAAGCAACTCAGATGAATCTGTTCAGTGAGGTTATTTATATTGCTCTGTCCGTTGGTACATTAGATGATGTGTGCCAAGAATAATGATTTCCATTTCAGCCTGAGTATTATCCTTTGTAAGAAAATTAGCCAACAGGTTTGGCTGCCTCTCAAGGCACCTGGTTGAAGATTGAGAAATGATGTCAACCAAATAGAAAAAGGCCTTTTTTTCCCATTCATGATGCCAAATGGGCATGTAGCCATTCAACTAAACTGAAGTGGAGTAATTCATACAGAAAGTTAAAAGAAAAAGGGCAGGGTGGGAGTGTGGCGGCAACGAGCATGAATATGATGCTCAGGGTGATGGGTGCCATGGCCGGAGCTCTCTCCCACTCGGGGACCAGTAGGCTCGGGGCGAGCCACACTCTAGGTATTATCTCATTTAATCCTTACAAGCACCTTTCAGAGGCAGGTACCGTTATAATCTGCTTTTGACTGACTGGGGAAAGAGTAACTCAAAGAGGCTAAATGATGCAGCTGAGGTCCACAGCAAGTGAATTGTAGAGCAGAGAGCCTCACAGCTGGGCCTGTACGGCTCAGCAGCACGTGCGACTGTGGATCACACATCCCCACTGTCAGTCCTCCTCCTGTCGTTAAAAGTAGGAAACAAACCCACCTGCGAACGCTAATTGTATGGCTGGAAATTCGAATAATCCTCTCAATAGCCCCGTGGAGTTTGGAATTATTATCCAACTTAACAATGAGGAAACAAGATCTGGGGAGGTTAATAGCATGCCCAGTCACACAGTGAGTGCCTGTCCTGGTATCTGAACCCACATCTCTGGCTCGGGAGCTTGGTTCGTTTGCTCCCCTCCTATATGCCACATCCCTCTTCTGCATGTAGCCAGCATCGCTCTCATGCTGAAGCAATGGAACCAGGAACATCTAAGAAAAAGGCACAGCAGAATACAGACCCAGGTGGATCCAGAGCCTGCTGCCTTGTTTTCTTTAAGCCCAGCCTTACTTCTTTGCTTTCATGGCACGTTCTGATCGCAACAATTACCCTGCTCTATTTCCAGAGACGCTGAAAACATTTAAACATTGTCAGAAATCACTTAGCAAAATAGACACTGAATCGAAATCTTGAGTCTGGTTTAAATGAACGCACTATGCATGCAGTCTATCCATCCATTTGGGGGGATCAGAAACCCTCAGAGGATTCCCCCAAGTCGGTCTGCTCCCAGCGCAGACTGGTCATTCAACCCAACCTGGGAAATTCGGCTGAAATCACCCACAGCTGAAAGACTGAAACTGACCTCACTTCTGGATTTCTAACACTCCCCGCCTTTCCCTGGAAGTTCTAGAAAGATGTCAGGTTTCCTTGGAGACTTTTGTCAGTCCCCAGACACTTCAGAGCCAGAGGAACTTTAGAATGATGGTGTTTTGAACAGTTTAAATTACATCAGCCTAGGAGGAGAGGAGCCAAAATACAAGTGAGAAATTCCATCAGTGTTTCCCTGACAAAAGATCACTTCCATTATGACTTCAATTATTCTTGCAGCATTTCTGATAAAAATACAGTCGCTTTCACATTGGTCCACAGGAGACAGGATTCTGGAAAGGAAACCACTCTGTACAAAGAAATTTTAAAAGACTGAACTTTAAAAGACTCAATCTAATGTTGAATATGCATTTTAGCAGGACCCATCAAAATGTGAAATCCTTGTACTCTCTGACACATCAGCTCTCTGAGCCCCACGACCCCCCGACTTCGCCCAGGTGGTCAAGGTAAATGAATGTCTGCTGCAGCATTGTTTGTAACAGAAGGCAAATGCCTCAAGGCAGGAATCTTGATCTAGAACTAAGCCTGGCATCTAAAAAAGCCTAGAAACATATTTAGTGAATGATCAATGACATAAAAATGGAGATAACTCAAATACCAATCATCAGGAAATGAAGAAATGAAGCAAGACCTAGCAAGACGATGGAGGAGAGGTCCGTTGTAAAACACACTCTTAGGGTGTTGCTGGAATATTGCTGAGGGCAAAGGCAATGCCTTGTTTTATTCCATTTCTTGTTGAAATGAAAAGAACAAAAACCCTCGAAATGTTTGTGTATGAGTTTATTTGTGGGCAAGGATAAGAGTCTGGAAGACTCTATACCAACTGTTAGCAGTGTTGTGTCTCGGGAGTCAGGCAAGGAGGGAATGTTTGGAGATTGGAAGAATTCTAGTTTTTACTTTATAAACTTTTCTGGGGTTTCATTTTGTTATAATAAAAGAAAAGCAAATTGCCAATACAAAAAATAAAAATAAAAATCTGTTGTCTCTTGACTTAGAAAGTAAGATTTCAGAAGTAAGTCTCCCAAGTTTCTTATTCTCGTGGGCATTGATCGGTCTCTCTCTGGGACTCCTCGGGTTCCAGCTTTGCAGGCAGCCAGGCCTGGCTGTGTGCCATAGGAGAAGGGTGACGGGGGGCAGGGATGGTGATGGAGGTTTACCAAATAGAGCCAGAAACCAAATGACCCACCTGCCATAATAGGAAAAATCATTTTGATTGCCTTGTCTTAGGGTGAGTGACACCACCAGCAGTAAACACATGGTGTCCCTGCAGTAAAGCTTACAGTCCTAGGAGGTCCCGGGGGGCCAACTCCTGCCAAGGCTAAGAAGGGTGTCAGGCACTGTCACTGGTGGATCTGCAGAGTACCTTGCTCCTTTTCTCGGCTTTTCATCTCCTCTAAACCCTCAGAAGGCCCTTTCTTCCCGCCGCCAGCCCCTAGGGGTTAACCTGCCTTGTCTTTTCTCCTTGGTCTCCTCCTTCAGCTCTCTCTCTTGGGATTCTTCTCCCCATCACAAACTTGGCTCTGGAAGAAAATACAAGGGCCCTACTTACCAACACTTTAAAATAAGCACTGCAGGCCCTCTTTTTGTTTATTTGAAGAGGTCTGTTACCATTTATGAGGCACAGATAAGAGATTACAAAAATATGCACTTGGAGGAATTTCAGAACTGTTGAGCAGTGGTTCTAACTTGGGTACACATCAAAAACACCCTAGAAATTTATAAAAGGCCCTATCCCCAAAGACTTCTAGGATCAAGAGGGTTTATAGATGGGGGAAACTCAAGACAAATGTTTTCATGCACACTTTTAAAATTTTCACATGTAATTTAGATTAGTGCAATCAATGAAAGATTTTCTAAATTCACCAAGACAGAAATCTAAAACTATACTGACAGTCTAATTAATCACATTATGACAGTAACATAAGGAACTAGAAAAGAACAGGAAATCGGTGGAGTCCGCAAAGGGAAAAAAAAAGAACTGTACATTTTTATGTCTACATTCAAGTTAAAATGTTTCAGAAAAGATCCCAGAAAATATTCTAATTAAATATTAATTGTAGAGTACATTGGTATATATTGGAGATATAGATCACTGACTTCTCCTTAGAAACACATAATTCAGTCTTTAATATTTGTGAAATTACAGAGAAAAGGACACAATATGATTCTTCTGTCCCATCATTACATAAAACGAAAACATCAATGACATTAACACCCAGGCCAAATGGTGGCCACCTCGAAAACGCTAATAGTGGTGCCTAGAAGGGGAACCACACAAGAAGGTAGCCCTGGAGGCCACTGTTGGAGGCGGAACCCCAGGCCCTTCCCTGCAAACATCTGCTCCTCCTAAGTGCAGGCTGACAGCAGAGTTGGCAGTGAAGGGGAAGCAGAGAGGGCAGCAACCCCGAAACAAGCAACTGGGGCAGAGGATGTAAGACAGGATGGGTTCAGTGCAGGGACCATGGTCCTCCCACTTGGCCACTTCTATAAGAGCAGATTTGGGGACCAGGAACACCTGGGACCCAGCAAGATGCCAGTTAGGAGAGGGGCACTGGAGGCTCCCTTCCCTGCCTAAACGGCCAAGTATAGGTAAAGTTTCCTTTATTTGCAAGTGATAGGCAAAATCTAGCTAAATGGGGAGAGGGAGGCAGACAGTGGGAAAGCAATACAAGTAGATGAAAGGAAATTCTTGGAAGGATCCTGGAGTATCTCACGGAGAGGAAAAGACCCAGGACAGTTGTTATAGCCAAGTGGCCTGAGGACCTTCTCTCTAAATTTCTACCAGTAATAGGACGTGCTTCCAGTTCACCATTCGCTTTCTCAGGAGAATGATTCTGATCTGTCCAGCTTGAGTTAAGAGTCCTCTCTTGACAACTATAGTCTCAAGGGGTAGAAATCAAGCTGGTAGGGCAAAACCACTGTGGGGGAGTTATCAGAAAAAAGGGACAGGCAGACACCCTCTCCCCATAGGTATCTATCAGTCCCTAATCCATGGCATCAAATCAATTCCTGGAGGCAGGAGACCTGGCCCCTAGCCCCAGAGCTACCTGAGTCTTTGTCTTGAACAAGATCCTCTCTGGGCTGGACGGCTGGACTCCATGGGCACCCAGGATCTACAGCTTCACAAATTAATTGTTTCCTTTAGAAAAAAAGGTAATTTCCATACCCCTAAGGGAAGAATTGAATCTATCCTGGGCACACTGTCAAAAGTGAAGCAAGCATTATAAAATCTGTCAGCAAAATGATAGAGAAGCCTCCACTGGGTGGAATTTTGCATAAGACGACGTATTTCTTTAAAATGACAATTTTCTTCAGGTAATTGAATCCTTCTTCAATTTGTCATGGCGCTAGCAAGGAGGTATTGATTATATGAATGTCAACTTCATAAATTAATTTAGGAAATTTCTATTAACAACATCTATCACTCTGAAGATACTAAATTCAAAAATACCTGAGGATGAAAGGGGAAAAATGGGAATATTTGAAATACTGAAACTAATGTGCATGATTTCATAACAAAGAAATCTGAAACTATGAAATGGCATCGTTCTGCCTGAATACACAGAGGCAGAGGCAAATTAATATCATATGAGAATGGATGAATCCTACCAAATTGCTAATGGCACAAGACAGATTATTCATTATGTTTTTGACTCATGTTAAGCATTTATCCCTCAGAAACTGCTAGGCATGGTCAGTTCATAAAGTGAGTTGATAAGGAAGCAATATTTCCCTTCTAGAAAGAATTGGACAAAAAACGTGACTGTCTAGAATCCAATTATATTAATAACATACTTTCTCTTTCCCAACTTGTCCAGTACTTCTGGAAAGACAAGACTTGATTCCCATAACGTACCCCTAGGGGACCCCTTGGCCTCAACAACCGGGACTGAACGATACCCACCTGTCCGACCCCTACAAGCCTTGCTAAGTGAATGAGCTCTGGACAACTTCTTTCTCCACACCACATTTCCTTACTGAAGACGGAATACATTTTCCACCACATCCTAATTTTGAGGAAGAAATATCCTATCTCCCTCCTTACAACTCCAATGTCTTATGTACTGGTCAGCAGTTTGGACAGCGAGGAAAGATGAGGAGTGAAAACCACAGCAGGTCAAAGAAGCTCCCGAGGAAAGGCACTTTTTCTAGGCGGGCTTGAGGTAGCACTTTCAAGCTGGTGAGATTTATCTTCCAATAGATATGGTCGTATTGATTTTCCCCTTTCAGCAGACAGGCTACCTCGAAGCTGTGTGTGTATATGTGCGCACACCACACACACAGACACACACAAGTAAAATACACATAGGGGAAGACTGCAGCCAGGAGGTTGGCAAGTTCTGCTATTGATCAGATCCTCAGGAGGGCTGCATTCTGAACATGGGCCTTAGCCAGCAGAATAACAGAACCAGGAGACTGGCAACCCACAGGCCACAGACCTCAGGGGATGGAGAAGGAACTTCCAAGCCCATGAACACGTGAAGCAAAAAGCCTCGTCATTTTGATCTTATTTAGCTCCCATAAAATGTACCACTGGATTTATGCCCATAGAAACTATTAAGATTGACTATAAATTCCTTCAAAAGAGCTGGGTTAAAAAGTATTCAGGTTATCCACAGCATCTTGTCATTATGCATTTTCTCAATTAATAGATAATAAAAATACAACTACTATGGAGGAAAAGCTTCTGGAGTCTTGCATTCATATGGGGTGTTCCTCAGTCCCCTAAAAGTTGGGAATTCTTCTCTAGCCCACCTGTTTGGGCAGTAAGGGAGGAGGCTTCCACTCAAAACTCTAAGTATTTATTTACCTCAATCAATAAGCAGGGCAGCGTGTAGATAGCAAACCAATTTGTTCTGGAGAGAGTGAGTAAAGTTTTGCTGCATGCTTACTGGGTCAGAGGGACAAGAAGTATACTCAGAAAAGACCTCCAAAGACTCTCAATCCAAACAACTGTACACAGGAATGGTTTTTTAAAACAGTAATAAGACCCTCTGCTAAACCTACTTTTCCAAGCAAAGCATCCACAGTGGTTCCCAGAAGGATTTAGGGATTAGTCACACAAACGTTCAGGAAACATGGACTTGGTGCCTTCCCTGTGCACGGTGTATGGCAGGAATAACACAAGTAAGAGTTGGGCTTTGTCCTCAAGGGGAGGGTCCCCCTGGGGACGATGAAAACGGTGAGCATCGTCTCGAAGCCAAACTCAGCATGTAAATGCAATGCCTTCCCCCCAGCGTGGGACATGACACCCGGGGATGAGCCTCCCTGGCACCGAGGGACCACTATCAACTACCAACTGATGACGCAACTGGAAAATGACCTTATACGGAAGGTTCAATGCGGATCAGCAGAATATCCATGTCTACATAAAATAACATGACTTTAAAATGCTGTTTGACCTAAAGTAAGGGGGAAATGGAAAGGAGAAATGAGTTTATATGGCTACGCGTTTCTAAAAAAGAGTCTGGAGGCTGGCAGAAGGATTGCCCTCATGCACAACTGAGCAGAGTCAGAGAGACAGATAAAGCAGATACAACCCCCAGATATTGGTTCCTTTGAGGGCTAAAGAGACCCATGGGAGTTATGGTCATGGCCGAAGGGGTTAACTACCAGGGCAGATGGCCCCTCTTTGGAAATGGTGTTTATGTGTGATGAATCTGGACTCAGATGGGATCTCCCTTCATAAGACTTTCATGATAATGTGCTGGAGGTGCAGTTAATGTTGGGGTTTAAGATATATTTAGGGGATTTGAATCTCTGGACTGACAATGTGATAGCCAGGTCCTGAGCCTCAACAGACTCCAGCACCTACAATCTGATTTATTGGACTTACCACACTCAGCTAACATGGAGTTGAAGAAGGACAACCACCACACCATGGAGCCTAGAGTGATTACAACTGAAAATGGGAGGATTGCATCCAGCATCCATGTGGAATCTGAGCCTCCTCTTGACATAGAGGTGCAATGGACACAACCAATCCAATGTCCACATAGAAAAGGTGGCATTGGATTGGGAAAAGTGGACATGGTGGACGATGGGTATGGGGATAGGCAGGAAGAGATGAGAGGTGGAGGCGTCTTTGGGACATGGAGCTGCCCTGGATGGTGCTTCAGAGGTAATCACCGGACATTGTAAATCCTCACAGGGCCCACTGGATGGAATGGAGGAGAGTATGGGCCATGATGTGGACCATTGTCTATGAGGTGCAGAGGTGCCCAAAGATGTACTTACCAAATCCAATGGATGTGTCATGATGATGGGAACGAATGTTGTTGGGGGGGGGAGAGGGGTGGGGTTGAATGGGACCTTACATATATATTTTTAATGTAATATTATTACAAAGTCAATAAAAATAAATAAATAAAATTTTCATTATAAGAAATGTAAAAAAAAAAAAAAAAAGAAAACGGTGAGCATCTATGGCAGGTGCCATGCATGCGTGTAATTAATTCACCATTATCCAAATAAGGAAGTGGGAAACCTCACAAGAGAAGTACAGATAATGTGTCAAGGTAAACCAGAAGAAGGAGAGATATTTGTAGCTGCTGGAGATCAGGGAGGACTGCCTGGAGAAAGCCACAGTTGAGCAGGCCCTTAAATGAGCTAACCTGCTCTAGCTGCCAGGGCGGGAGGAGGTCAGCTCTTAGGCAGAGTGCTGCACTGAGACTTAGGATCTGATGTGCTCCGTGGTGCACGGACTTGTTGGAGCAAGAGGAGTGAACGTACGCTTTCCTCGATTCTCCCTGTGGTCACTGTGGGCCATGTCAACCCGAGAGCCACAGGCACCAAGGCCACGTCAATGTGTAGCCACCATCTGCCCAGGTGCCACCAGTCTCCGGCTACAGCGAGGGTCACAGGAAGGGCATCAGCCCAGGGACCGCTGGCTCTTTTCCCCAGATGCATAACCCAGGCCCTCCGCCCGAGGAAGCGCGTTTCTTCACACACACAAAGCACGCGCGCACACACCCCGGCTTGGAAGAGTCACCAGGGGCTCCTCCCATCTCACGCCAGTCCCTCTCCTCTCTTCTGTCCTGCCCCTTGCAGGCCGGCGTCCCCAGCACCGACGCTAATGCTGGAGTCACAGGTGCAGCCACCCCTTGTCCAATCCACCATCCCTCGCGGGCCAGCGCAGGACTGCGTCTCCTGCTCGAGCGCCATGCTGCGCGCAGACACAGCTCACCAGGGTGCTTTCTTCCTCACACGCTCCCACACTTGACCCCAAAGCCACGGCAAGGATGTCCCTCACCACCTCCCTCTCCCCCCAAGCCCCCTTCTCCTAGGACTCCAATACCAGTCCACTGTCCGCATGGGGCCCACCACGCAGCAGACCTCAGCTGTGCAAATAACTCTAGCACGACTGCACTAAACTGAGCAGCAGGGGACTATCACAGCTTCCGTGTACCCTCAGGGCAAAATTCTTACCCGGTGCTGCTCATATTCTAGGGAGCCATCAGTCTTCATCCTGCACCCTACCCTGCTCTTCCCCCCAGACTCTGCAGACGCCGTCGCCAATTTCCTTACAGCATCTGTCTACCCCGAGAAGCGCCACCTAGAGTTTCCTGGCTGTTCCCTCCCAGGGACCCCAGCAGATCTTCGCTAACAGGTATGTTTCACAGGTTCCTGCCATCTTCAAACAAGAAGAGGGGAAAAAAAATAGCCCCCTTCGGTTATTCGGAATGCCTACATTTTAAAATAATATTCTATCACAAATGGTATCTTAAAATAGTACCCAGAAATCGCTATTTTTAAAAGCTTAGATCTCATTATTCAAATTAAGGAAAAAATATGCCAACAAAGCATTGCCTTGGTCCAAGTAGTTCCAAGAGCCGTTAGAAGTATATCTTGTTCTTCTAGCCTTCCTCCAAGTAAATTTCTATTACTGCTCAACTCTATGTTAATATCATAATGGCTCTACACTGCCAGCAAATGTGATGTATTATGAAGTATGAAGGACAGAGTAATTTCCAGATTATAGTACTCTAATCTATTTTTAATGGGTACCTAAACTTGCATTTATATATTACCTCTCAATAAATCACAGAAATTACCCAGAAGTTTTTAAATGCAAATTTGAAAACCCCTAACAGCTCCAGAAACCCCAATAAATCGGATTGTACAAATTAACGTGTAATGAATCATTTGGCTTACACAAGAAAAATATGTTAAATGGAAATAAGCACAAAAATACATCTATGTAGGTCACCTCCAAGTTCATTTATCAAAGGGAGAAAAGGAAAAACTGATGTGCAATATTACTAAAAAATTGACATTAAATTCCATTTTCATAAATGAGACATTTTATACAAAAAAAAAGACAATACTTAAGGAGGAAATTTGGGCTAATTATCCAGAAATTTAAGTGAAATTAATAGCCATTTGAAATATTTAGGTGATTCAGTCCAATCTGAGACGGGGTTGGCTTGAATTACTGACATAATTACATTAGTTGTCTTTTTAGTGTCTTTTTCACTCTGTTTTTTCCTCAGGATTGTTCCAACTTTCTGTAGTCACACAAATAGTCTTGTCTATAAGATTTGGTGCTTCCTTAACTCTCATCTAAAAAGATTGTTTTTTTTTTCTTTTGAAATACCTGGACCAGAGATTGAACCTGGGACCTCATATGCAGGAGGCTGGCATTCAACCACTGAGTCATATTAGCTCCCCTGAGTTGGTTCCCTCGTCTGTTTGCTCGTTGTTTGCCTGTTGTCTGCTCATTGTTTGTTTGTTTTTCTTTAGAAGGGAATAAGAACCATACCCAGGACCTCCCACATGGTAGTCAGGCACTCAACTGCTTGAGCCACATCTACTCCCCTAGACTGGTTTTTTTTCACGTAAAGAACAAAAGTGATTCTGCTGACTGAAACATTAGAAATTGCCCTGTAGCATCCACTCACTCATTAGTTGCCAGTGCAATGGACTGCAATCCACTTTCTGGGCCTGTACCTCCTCAGCCCAAAATCCTGGCGGGGCAAGTCCTCTTCATCCCGCCCTCACACAGGAGAAGAACCTCAGCTACATGTCTGGACAGCTTCTACTGCACCCTCCAGATCTTCTCCCCCCTCCTCCCCCCTGCGCTGGGTCCTGGGAGGCTGGAGTCAATGGACAGCATCATTTGGGCTTCCACTTGGTATCCCTCTGTGAGAGTCTCTGCCAGGAAATCGGAGGGTGGAAGCCAAATAAAGGTGGGGTGTGGGTGTCCATTGGCTGGGTTCCCCTACTCAAGGCCACAGCTCCAGTTGGGACATCCTCTCCTTCAGCTTCGGCTCCCCGCTCTGGGTTCCGGTGACTGCCTTCTCCTGTTCAAGTTGAGAGGGCATAGGAACAACACAGACACTGCCCCATCTGCACTTCTTAAATAGCCTCTTTATTGGATCATCTTTAGGTCCTTGGCTTAAAGCTGTCGTCCTACTTGCTCTTGAACACTGACCAATGCACTCTGCTCTGGGTTGAACTGTGTCCCCCCCAAAAGGTATGACCAAGGCCCAACCATGGTCCTGTGTGTGTGACCTAATTTGGAAACAGGGTCTTTGGAGATGCAATAAGGATGAAGTCAAAATGGATGAGGGTGGAGGTGGACCCTTATCCAATATGACTGGTGTCCTTATGCGAAGGGGCTAGGGGAGAGCAGGTAGGCACAGAGAAGGCCAGGTGACCACGGGCAGAAATGGAAGAGCTGCAGCCACAGGCCGAGGAAAGCCAGCTGGCTGCAGCCCCCCAGAAGCCAGAAGAGGCAAGGCAGGAGCCTCCCCTACAGTTCAGGGTGCACGTGGCCCTGCTGGCTCCATGAACTGGGTGATAATTAAATTTCCATGGTCTTAAACCACCAAGTTTGTGGTGCTTTGCTACAGCAGCCCTAGGAAACCAAGACACACTCTAAGAGTTATTTCCTTAGAAAGCATGTGCATGGCTCCCAGCAAATCTCTCTGGAACAGCATTGTTTTCCTCCTTTCCAAAGGTGAGGGGGAAAGGTGCAGAAGCTAGAAGGCAGGCAGGTGCCTCAAGGTGACAGTTCTCAAGGCCTAATGTGAAAAAGACAAAAGGCAAGTGTGGAGAGGGCAGACAATGGGGCTGGAGCGGGTGTGCTCGCCTCTCAAAGCCCCAGCAGAGGGAAAGGATTTGGCTCAACGGATAGAGTGTCCACCTACGACATGGGAGGTCCACGGTTCAAACCCAGGGCCTCCTGACCCATGTGATGAGCTGGCCCATGAGTTCTGATGCATGCAAGGAGTGCCATGCCATGCAGAGGTATCCAACATGTAAGGGAGCTCCATGTGCAAGGGGTGTGCCCCACAAGGAGAGCCACCCCGCACGAAAAAGTGCAGCCTGCCCAGGAATGGTGCCGCATACACGGAGAGCCTACACAGCAAGATGACGTAACAAAAAAAGAGCCACAGACAAGAATACACGTGGACACAGAAGAACACACAGTGAATGGACACAGAGAGCAGACAAGGGGGTGGGGGGGGGTGGAGCCAGGAGGGGAGAGGGAAAAAAAAAAGCCCCAGTGGAGGGAAAGAAATGCTCTAACTCTTGGGAGCCTGATGGACTTCTCAGGAGTGCATGAGCTCAGGTAAATTATGAAAATAAATCATGGTCGTTGGTATCATTAAGAAAACATTTTTTATTAATCTCATTGTTTTCCATCAAGTTAAAAAAGGGAAACCAGAAAAACTAGGTGTGCTTTGGTGGCATTTAACTGACAGTGACCACCAGTCAGGCTCGTCCTCCTCGGGGGTGCTTGCTGGCACCTCTTAGGACTCAAGACTCTCTTTAGGGCCAGATTAGAAACTGTTATAACTTGACAACAGCTGTGTCTTCTCCTTGAGACTCTCTCAGCTTCTGCATCCCTCCAGGAGCCTCTGTCTACCTCTTCTTCTCCCTCCGGCTCTCGTGCCCCTCTCCTTTCCACCCAGCACCCTGACCATACTCCCTGGGAGAAGGCAAACAGGGCTCACAAGAGTTCCACAAAGAGAAGCCACTGTGCTCACGTGGCCCCCGGTTGGCCGTCAGGACCCAGAGCAGCACATGTCACATGTGCTCTCCCGACACTGCCCCTTCGCAACATTTTAGCCAAAAAAGACTGTGCAATGCTGAGATGCTTTATGTGCGTCCTCTTTTTTTAAAAAAGATTTATTTATTTTCCCCCCTTGCCCTCTGTAGCAGTTTGATATAATTGATGAATCACAAAAAGAAATAATGGATTATGTTTGTATTCTGATCTGTAGCTGGGAATGATTGAGTTATGATTAGGGCATTGAGTCCCCATCCCTTGGTGGGAGAGGACTCACAGATAAAAGGCATGGCAAGGAACAGAGTTGAGGGCTTTTAATGTTGGGGTTTCTGATGTTGGAGTTTGATGCTGAGGACTTAAGCTGGAGCCCCAGGAAAGAGGAGCCAGCCCCAGGAAGAAAGGAACCTTGAACCCAGAGAAAAGCAAGCCCCAGGAACGTAGGAACCCAGGAAGCCTGAACGCTTGCAGTCGTTGGCAGGCATCTTGCTCCAAATAGACTTTGGTGAGGGAAGTACGTTATACTTTATGGCCTGCTATCTGTAAGCTCCTACCCCAAATAAATACCCTTTATAAAACCAACCATTTTCTGGTATTTTTCATCAGCACCCCTTTGGCTAATACACCCTCCTCCCAGCCTGCTGTTTTTGCTGTCTGTGTTGTCTTTGCTTCTCATTTTCTCTCCTCTAGGATTCACCAGGATTTGATCCTGGAGGCCTCTGATGTGGAGAGAGGTTCCCTGTCAATTGCACCACCTTAGTTGCTGGTTTCTGCTGCGCTTCACCTTGACTCTCCCCTTGTCTCTCTTTTGATGCATCATCATCTTGCTGTGACTCACTCACCGGGCACTGGCTCACCACATGGACATTGCTTTCTCTTCTTCTTTTTCACCAGGAGGCCCCAGGGATTGAACCCAGGTCTTCCCATATGGTAGGAGGAAGCTCTATCACTCGAGCCACATCTACTTCCCAAAATATATGTTCTGCCCATGATTTTTTCATGATTTTTTTAGGAGGTACCAGGAATTGAACCTGGGACCTTGTATATGGGAAGCAGGTGCACAAACACTGAGCTATACCTGCTCCCCTTCCTGAAGCAGGAAGCAGGCTGTGTGTTTCGTTGCTTCAGAGAAGGAATAGACTGGGGCAGAATACAGCTAGCCTGTAACTCTTCTTGGCTTTCATCTTCCCAAATCCTGAGCCCGCAGAGTAGGACAGAGCTTAAAAGAAGCAGAGGGGTTCTGAGAAGCAGGATGACGCAGGGAGGGTCTTCCAGTTGAGTAAGAGGTTTCCTGAGCTGAGAAGGAGAGTAGCAGGATCGGTGCCCCACTTCCTGGCCCCCACCAAGGGACAGCCAGGTGCAGAGGAGACCCAGAAGGACGTGGTCAGAGGCAGGGCACCCTGGCCTCCCCACAACTCCCGTGCCCCAGGCATCACACAGAACCGCCCTTAGGTTTGGACAAGGACCGCTTCTGAGGACGGAAGGTGGAGCCCTCGTCCCCTCTTCCCTGTTTCTGGTTACAGCCCTGGGAATGGGAGGGAATCCAAAAATAACTAAGCTGGGATTTCCCCCCAGCCTGGTTGTATGTGGAGCTAAAAATTATGTTTGAAGGGATAATAAATCTTGTATACCTAAGTTTATAGCCCAAGATTCAATCAGTCTGTCTCATTTTTCATCCCAATGAAGACTGAGATGATTGAAGGGCAGGTAAAATTTAAATAAATTAAATTAAAGTAAATTAAAGTAATGGGAAGCCAGCATGTCTTCTCCTAATGGACAGAAATATGGGCATACACACTCAACAGAGGACATGTAAGAATCTTCCCAGGGGCTCTCTCCACAATGCCCAGAAATTGGAAATTGCCCAAAGTCCGTCAAGAGTAGCATGGGAAAATGAACAGTGGTAACGCGAAGAATGAAACAGGACCCAGAAATAGGAAGGAGAGATTTACAACTTCAAACTGTATGGATGAATCTCACACACAAAGTGTTGAGTTAAAGAAGTCATTATTTCCATCCATATGAAGCATAAAAACCGGCAAAAGTAATCGATATTATTGGGAGTCAGGAGAGTGGCTCCCCTGGGGGAGAGGTGTGATCAGAAGGGAATTGAAGGGGCCTCTGGGGTGCTGGCTTGGGTTCATGAAGATTCCCCGAGCTCAGTTCTTATGACTTGTGCACTTTATCTAGGTATATTATCTTTTAATATAAAGGGTGGTTTTGTGTGGTTTTTAACATTAGGAGAGAGTTTTAAACAGAGCGGACAGAGTGATGGAGACAGAAAGAGACGCTGGGACAGCTAGAGGCTGACAGGGACAGTCAGACCAGCACTGGCAGAGGGCCCACCTCCTCTAAAAGCATTTGATATTGTGGCCATCACTGAGGTTCAAAATGCGTTGGTTTGAGGCAGGGTTGACCTTCTGACTCTTTATAGGGAAAAGCCTGCTCCATGGCAGGCGACCCTCAGACATTGTTCCCTTCCCTCCCCCTAGCACCTTCTGACTATGAACACGGGCACAAATGTTCTGAATTTTATCATAGGTAGAGCTGTGCAAACTCTCATAAGGGACAGTTTGAGAAAAGAACTTCTATAGCCAGAGACAAACGTTGGCATTAGTGTATCCCTATTTGTGCTAAAACATAGAGTTTGCAGTGTTACTCAGGGGGGCGGGGGGGATGCTGCTTGTAAGACAAAGCTATTTAATGACTGCTTTAAATTACAAAATGATTTTTTTTCTCAAAAATCATAATATTGCTGGAATCGTGTAGAGGGATATAAAACTGCTCAGGATAATTTTATTTTGGAAAGCTGGGCTATCACATGCCTTGCCTTCTACTCCCGATGAACCAATCAGCACCATACCCAATGCTGTATGCAACACAAACGCTCCTGGGATTGCTGAAATAAGAAATCACCATGGGTTTTTTCCAACAGCCCAAGAAATGTTACTTTAGTAAGGGACCTATGTGCCACTGGAGGGCAGGGCCACGAATTATTAATTGTTGGCATTAATATACACCAAAAGAGTATATATTTGGACTCAACCCTTATTACTTCTCAAGCATTTTTCCACTTGATTTATCTTTCTCCTTTACATGAATGCATGTTCATAACCTGCTTTACCAGCTCTCTAATGATAACATGTCAGATCCAAATGTCACCTCATTATTTCCAATGGGCACACAACCCTCAACAGTAAAAGCCAATTATAGACTACAGAAATCCCAGAAGAACTCACCTGCTACAACCACTAAGAAGCTTCAGCTTCATTACACTCAGAGACAATGGCCAATACCATGGATGTTTGTGCCTGTCTGCCCCGGGCAGTGGGTACCTCCACTCACAAGGGTAAAGAGATCCAGCCAGTGTACCTAGCTATTGAAAACCATTCCAAATATCCTGGCAAAACAGCATGGGAGTCATTAGAAGCTTGATAACAGAAGGGCCATGACAGTTTTATTCCAACAGATTCAAGGAAGTGGGTTCAGATAGTGACTCATTTGCCTAAATCAACTCACTGTGCTAAAACCATGTTTCCTACCCTGCCTTCTGCATATGGATCGGGCTTAGAGTTGGCCAAAGGAGGAATGTGCCTGACACCTGCAAGGTGGAAGTAGTCCCTACTTTCTGAAGTCCTCGTGGTTAGTCAGGCAAGGTGGAAACAGAGGCTGAGGTGCTGGTGGGTTCCTGTCTGTCCTTGCCCTCTTCTTCTGAACTACCAACTCTTCTGACCAATAGCTTGCCCAGGGCCACTGTACACCAAGCAGAAGAGCCTTCCACAGGCTTCTCCTGCAGGAGCCCTTCACCGGCCCTCTTGGCAGTGGGGCACACATGACCTTCCAGCTTTGCCCGCAGGCTCAGACTTGTCCACCTGGTGAGTACTCTGCAGGCTTCTTAGTGACTTCTCCAATCCTCCATCTCCACTTTCCAGGTTCTCCTTCCAGTGTGAGGAACTGGCCTGGTCTCAACAGACAGTGGGGCCAATGATGGAAAGCAGTGGGAATCTATTCCTTCAACAAACATTTATTGAGAACCTTCGGTGGGCTGGGTCTGGCCTCTGACTAGGGACACAGCAAGGAAATGACAGCCTGTCTCTTGTCCTTACAGAGCCTGTGCATCTAGCAGGGGCTACCGGCTGTCACAGAGAGCTCACAGCATGACAGGCTCTGGGCTAAGGGCTTTACACGCACGATCTCATTTAATCCTTATAAGAGCAATTTTTTTATTTTGAAATAATTTCAAACTTACAATATAGTTGCAAAAATAACACAAAACCAGTAAAGAACTCCAATAAACCTGAACTTGCCAACTTTTATTATGATCTCTAATTATAGACAAGGAAACTGGGTTTATTGAGATTGGGAGAGTCCTGCTGGTGTGCTGACCTCAGGACCCAGATTCTGATTTATTTTGCTGTTCTGCCTCCCTGAGCAGGAAGACACGAGAACACTGGCAAAGTTCCTGCACATCAGGCTCATATAGCAAGAACACGCTTATCTCACCCCCAGAGCCTTCAAGAGCCTTCAACTCAGTTGAAGAAGGTTCTAATCCTGGAACAACCACATTGCAGCATCCCAACGAGGCCTGCCCAGAGGCTGTGGAGGTGCGGACAAGGCCAGCTGCTGACCAGGGACCCAATTGCGCTGACAGCTGGACAAGTCCAGGCCCATGTTTCTTTTTCATGCATAAAGAGACTAAATCACAAATCAATCTTAAAATGTATACTTTGATCTCTCCTCTGTTCGTAAATAAATAAGTGATAGCACAAGTACGGAAAACAATTGCAAGAATAATACCCAATATTAAGGGTGGTTTTATCTGAGATAATTGGAGGAGCAGTGATTACAGAGAATTCTCGCTTTCCAAGTCAGGCATGTCTTAATGTGTGAATTTTTAATGGCGAGAATATATGCTCTTGTAACCAGAAAAATAAACAAATGAAGCTGCTAAAAAGTCAGGAGTACTGATATGGTATCAATTTGATTATTAATAGAAGCCCTCGACACAACCAGCCCTATTTGTGCTCAGGTAGCAAATGGCCCAGATGGTCTCTTCCTCACACTCCCCCTATCCCTCCCTTTGCACAGTGCTGAATTTACTGATTGCTCCACAGTAATGAAGTCCAAGTTCACCCGTAATTGATCTTGCCTTATATACCTCTTTCCCAATTCAAATCAAGGCCAAACCATTAATCATCCTGGCAGAGCCCAGAAAAATTGCACACACCAATCTTTTGAATTTTATCACCTGCTGCTCAGGAACTATTGAACCAAAAGAACTTGATAGTGATTTCATTACAATTTAAAAATAGCATTTAAAACTTTCTGTAGTCCTTTCATAAAACAATCAGTAAATACACATTATTCAAACTGATAGACTGATGAAAAGGATACGTTTGATTTTGCCAGTTAATTCTTCTTGGATTGGTTTTACCTGTTTATGTGAAAGAAAATAATGCAAAACAGAAATGAAATGTAGAAAAGAGGCACATTTTCCCTGCTGACAACTTCAATGAGGGCCAGTGGTCTAACCATGCAGTTTGGCCCCAGGATTATTATTCTTCCTGAAGATCATAAGGGATTCCAAGATTTAGGGATTTTCATTCCATTGTATGTTTTAGATTATCAGGAAAACAATAAGCGATTTCAATGGTAATTTCATCTTTGGGTGAGTAAAAGTGTGCAAAAGGCACAAAACTCCCTGACCACTGGACATTTGCATCTCCCTTCCCCTGTCCTCTGCCATCCACCTCCCCAGTCTCTCCAACTCCCTACCTGTTCATCCTGCTTGTCTTCAAACCCCAGCCTGACATTGTTCTAGAGAGCTCTGAAGGACCTTCCACTCCCATGGGACAGAATCAGCCAGCAAATCCTCTGCCCGCCACAGTTCCACAAAGTTTGTGCACTATGAACTGCGCTTGCTGCAGGCAACTCCTGTGGCCAGGCACTCCCTCTACTGCCTTTGACACCCCTACCCAGCCCAGCCCAGGGCCTCGTCCAGAGCACACGTTCAATAATTGTCATGAACAGTGCTGCAGTGACGACCTGAATTCAATTTCCAGCCTTGCCACTACCCACTGCTTCATGCTGTACAAGTCATCAACTTCTATGGACCACTGTTTCCTCATCTATAAGATGGAGAGAAAAAATAATCACTACATTACAAGACTCAGAATTGCTGAAAAGATCCCAGGCTGTAATGGATGGAAAATAATTTGAAAGGCATCAACTAATGAACACATTATGGGGCTATTTAGTGTTCAATTCACAGCTAGTTGGAATTTTATCTGAAGACATGATTTTCCAATCTGAATTCTAAATTCTTTCCAATGTATTCAAGTCCAAATTGGTCTCTCAGTCTCTCTAAACCTATTAAAAAGGTCTCTTGAAAAAATTAAAATAAAGTCAGAAATCACGTTTTCTTCAATAGGAATTATCTTTTTTTCACTGAAGTAATGTGTTCTATTACTTCTTATTCAAATGGTGCTTGGGAAACTGTGCCTTAATGTCCTTACAGAACTTTTAGCAGATCTACTCTAATTTTCTAGAATATTTCCACCCCATTTTCCAGTTTTCTCCTTTTCTTACTACTTTCAACAGAAAAGCAACAAACATGCACTTTACAGACTTAATTACCCCTGAAGTTAAAATTAATCTGAGCATTTTTCCAATGCAAGGGATAAAATTCCAAAAGCAATGGTGAGTAAGCAGATGGGCTGCTTATGGGTAAACACAAATGAAAATCACACAGCCTGCTTTTTACACCTTCTCCGGGCAAAATAACTCCGGGTTCTTTATCACATTATTAAAGTTATAAATTAATCCAGCTTGAGGGCTTGGCAAAGAAATAACTAGAGAGAGAGAAGGAGAGTAGGGGGAAGAATTAAATGGGAATGAAGAACTGTGATGTTAGCAAAGGAGCTGATCTCAGGCAAGTGGCAGGATTCTCAGCTACAACCTCCTGCCACCTCCAATGGTAACAACCGCCCCTGGATATATCCTAAAATTCTTGCTCTTGATGACTAATAATGACCCAGGGAAGACACATCAGTATTTAGTGGAAGCCCATGGAACTGTCAAGAGGTCCCTCTACAGACCTCTGATTTCTGCAGAGGACTTTAGCCATTGTTTCATCCCTTTTGGTAATGGTGATAATAAATGTTTCTCCCCAGTGTGAGAACTCTTAAGTTCAACGAGAATAATACTCATCAACACATCAGAATGGCACGGGGGTTTAGAGTCCAATAAAGTGAGGCATACTCTATGTTTATGCTTTGCCAATGCCAGGTGCTAAAGTATTAGTAAACAAGACATCTTGTTCACCCTTCCCAGTGAAATAAACGAACCACTGATTACAATGCTAAACTATAGATAGTACAGAATTTAACTTGTTAATTATTCTTGGAAGTTAAGAGGTTGTAAATTTTTAGGCTTGCCACTTACAAAAGTATAATAGCTATTTATATTCTTGGTCCTTTACAATTTCTATAAAACTTAAGACGCTTCCAGGCATATAGGAGAAAAGATTATATTGCATACAATTTATATTTCAGTTGTTAAAATTTATGCACTGATTCCAAGCTTTATGGAAAATATGCTTTAAAACCAACCATTTACTTGGAAAAGAAAAAGCCTCGGGCTTAGAGCAAGGATACCGGCATGCACAGACCTGGTTCTGTACCTTAGGTAAGTCACCTCTCTTCTCTGAGCCTCCGTTTCTCCATCAGGGAAATCTGAGGTTTGATTGGATCTAGGGCATTAAGAAGCTTCACTCCAAATAATTGAAACAGCTGCTTTGGTCTTGTGTTGAAAAGGATTATGAGGCTGCATTCAAACCTGGTGGGAAAAAGTACAGGACCTTTTAGCAAAGTCTACAATCAACAAAACAGGTAACGGGGCAGGAGCACTGCCCAGAAACGATTGCTAAGATCTCTCCCAGGCCCAACATCCTCCCAGTCTGTGAGCCCCGCCTCACATGTAACGTCTTCACCTCATCTCTCTGGAGACCCAGTCCTTGGCCCGCCCCCCGGAGCCAGGAGATGGCTTGGGGTGCGCTCATTTAAGACGGTCTCTAGTCACTGAAGTCCTGAAAGAGAACTCCAGGGCAGGGCCGAAAGAGAGGGGCAGGGGCAGAAGCAGCGTCCCCAGAAGAAGAGGTGCCCCCTCAGGAGCAGGTGCCTGCTTGGCTCTGCTCCCTTCACCAGAAGTTGCAGCCCCTCCTCACACCTGGGCCCAAACATTTGTCCTTGAGGCAGCAGAGCATGGGGGTTGAAAACAGACCTGACCTTCATACAACCTGGGTTCAAACAAGATAGAACAGAGAACTAACACAGGTGCAGAGAAAGAACTCCAGGAGTGTGGGGGCAGGGGTCGGTATACTGCATCCCTAGAGGTTGCAGGGGACCCTTACACCTCCTTTCTCCAAAGGTGAAGGCAGCATCTCTGTGACCACGGAGCTTTGTAAGGCCTTGGGCCCCACCCCAGACTTACTGACGCAGGGTCTAAGGAGGTAGGGCCAGGATCTGCGTTAGAACAAGACCTCCTGGGGGTGCTGATGCACGCTGAGTTTGAGAAGCAGGGCTCTCACTGAACCGGGATCTCTCACTCCTCCCGCTTGACCTCACTGGAAGATCCTGCAACACAGCCAAGTCCAAACCTTTGGTCCCTCGTGCACAGCTACAAAATTTTGACTGATGCCGTGCTTGCCCAGTCCCCCTGGGTGCTGTCAGGTCTGCTCGACAAACTCTTTCTTCTGTCCTTCCTTATTCCTTGATTTTGCAATCTGTGCACCCAGCAAAGCAGCTTCTGGGTGAGCCACACACGTCTTGGTGATCAGAAGGCCTCCTCCTGTCTTTGGCCACCCTGTGAAAAAGTGACAGGGCATCACTGGCAGGGACCTAGGGGTGCATTAGGAGCACCTGGGGAACTTGTGAGACACATGGGCCCTACCCCGAGTCTGATTGGGTCATCTGGATGAGTCCCAGGAACCTGCATTGAAAACCAATTCCTTGTTAACTGGGAAGACCGTTCTCAGAGAACACATGTCCAGGTCATCCATCATGCAGAAATGAGAGGAACAACCTGCCCCATTCTCCCTGAAATGAGCTGATAAGGCTTCCTGATTTGTATTTGGTGATATCCATCAAAGAAGTTGATGCCAACCACGCATTAATGATGTTTAAGCAGTCTGTGTGGGTGGCTGCCCATCTAATCAATCTTAATTCCAAACACTGCTGAGTGCCCACACAAGAGTAATAATGTGCCCAGCCTCCCACATAAATCTCTCAAGTGGAAATTAAGCAGGTAGATGTAACACTCTGGTAAGCATTATTCAACGTCCCAAGGGATGGCATTAGGTTAGCAGGACTGATGCTGAAAACTCATTTGGACAATCGAGGGAGGCCCATCCTGCCCTGTTCAGAGCCACAGTTGATTTCAAAGTCAGTGCAGCAACCCTGAGTAGGAAACCTTCTCCCTCACAAGGTAGACTGTGAACCTGGACTCTGTCTGGAGGGCTGAAGCCACTTTGAAAAGGAGAGTGAAGAGATGTGAAGAATGCATGGCAAGATGTTCATACCCTGCCTCAAACACAGAGCACCCATTACTTTGGAAAACAGAACACAGACATTAGGGAGGACATGGGTTGCCGATCCATCATCCCCTCCTTTGGAAAATGTCCTCTCTCTCCCCTGCAATGGAGTTCCAGTGACTTGTCCCACCTTGACTCTGCCCTCCTGCCCCTTAGAGGTGGGGGAACCCAGATCTATGTCCACAGTGTCGGTCACTAGGATGGCCCCATGGCCCAAGCAGAGCCAGTCAACTTGGGGTTGGGAGCTTTGCCACAGAGCTGCCGCTGGCCAACTTAGCTGCCACGTGGAGAAAGCCAGGCTGAGAATAAAGCAACATGGAGCAGGGAAGGCTGAGAGGTGAAGCCCAAGCACCAAGGCCACTTGTGTACAAGCCCAGAACCATCCCTGGACTTCCACATTATACGAGTCAATGCCTTCATTTCCTACTTGAGCATGTTTCAGTTGGGTCCTGTTACTTACAACCAATAGATCCCCAAGCACATTGTTGCTTGAAAATGCAGTATACCTTGCACAAAGTTATGGAGCCAGCCACTACTGAAGCCTGATGGTTTGATTTTCGGGATGGCAGAAATGGATTTCTACCCTAGTTAGGTATGATTAAGTTACTTTCCAAATAGACCACTTATGACAGTGATGTAATATGCACATTTGCAGGTTAATGCACATTTTACCCACAAAGGAGGTAGGGAACGGACCAGAGAACCTGACCACAAAGGCTGAGCACCTAAGTCCCAGAAAGGGAGAGAGAATCTGATAAAGGCCATGGGCATCACTGTTTGCAACATGAAAGGACACGCATGGTATGACCATAAGGGACTCCACTCTCCAAACTCTACAGGCAGAGACAATGCCAAGTGGCTTCTGCAACCCCAAAGCACAGCATGCCCCGAGCACAGCCTGCCCCTGAGCACACGGCCTGCCCCTGAGCACGGCCTGCCCCGAGCACACGGTCTGCCCCTGAGCACGGCCTGCCCCCCGAGCACACGGCCTGCCCCGAGCACGCCCTGCCCCCCCCCCCAGCACGGCCTGCCCCCCGAGCACGGCCTGCCCCCCGAGCACGGCCTGCCCCTGAGCACACAGCCTGCCCCGAGCACGGCCTGCCCCCGAGCACACGGCCTGCCCCAAGCACGGCCTGCCCCCCCCCCGAGCACGGCCTGCCCCCCGAGCACGGCCTGCCCCCGAGCACGGCCTGCCCCTGAGCACGGCCTGCCCCGAGCACGGCCTGCCCCTGAGCACACAGCCTGCCCCGAGCACGGCCTGCCCCAAGCACGGCCTGCCCCAAGCACGGCCTGCCCCCCCCCCAGCACGGCCTGCCCCCGAGCACGGCCTGCCCTGAGCACACAGCCTGCCCTGAGCACGGCCTGCCCCCGAGCACACAGCCTGCCCTGAGCACGGCCTGCCCCCGAGCACACAGCCTGCTCTGAGCACGTCCTGCCCCAGCACACAGCCTGCCCCTGGGCAGTGCTAGTTGAGCACTCAGAGGTCACATGATTTTTACATAGCTAGATTGATGGCATTCGTGAGGCGTTAAGTTGGGAAGTGATTAAACTGGGTTTGGGAGCACGGCTTGTGGGGACCACGGTGCCAGCTTACGACAGCGATAGAGCAGGTCTGAGACCAGCTGATGAGGGGTTTTGGTTAACCCAGCCGGCCACACGCTGAAAGGTGCTCACCTGACAACCTCATGCTCCAGGTACTGAGGTTAAACTTTGGATAGCACATAGTGTCCACTGTCTTCAGACGTACCAGCTAAAACCTGTGACAGAAAGACAGGCTCGCATGGCTCACGCATACAGTGCTGTCCACGTCTGTCACGCCTCCTGCTCTCCCCTGGAGATTCCACTTGATTTCTGGATGAGGTGTCCGCTCTCCCGTCCTTCAGCGATGACACTGCCTCTGAGCAGACTCCCCTCCTCCGGCGCTTACTTGGTCTTTCCTCGCACTCTATTAGCTGTCTCATGATGTTCCTCCCAACAGGATGACAATTTCTGGACAGCAGGAATCTCATTTGAGTTACCTTTGTATCTACTCCATTCCTCTCCTCCCAGAGCCAAGCACAATGCCTGCTCATAGTAGGTACAAAATAAATGCAGGAGACATTGAAATGAACCGAATCTCACAATACATGAAATGGGAATCATGTGCCAACTGAAGTATTGGGGCTTTTAGCTGCTCCAAGCAGGTAGAGAAAGGAGCTTCCACCAAGAAGAGACCTCGGAGCCAGTGTACACAATAGGAATGAAACAAGGGAGTGCTCTCGGCCACAAAGGCATTGGATTTTCAGGAGAATGCCTAAGGCTGCAGAGAGCCTTCTAGAGATGGAAAAGAGTGAGCTCTCTGCTTACGATTTCCCCCCCCCCCACCTGTCTCCAAGGACAGAGCAAGAGGCTGACTTCTGGATAATTACATGAACTCAGATCACTCAGCTGGCTCTACGAAATTGGATTTAAAGGGGGAAAAGTACAAAGGAAATCATTAAGTGTTAATATCCTAGGAAAATTAACCTAAAATCATACATTTCTGTCCGGCCTGTGAGGAATTTGGCTGGACGGAAGTCACAACAGTTTCATTGACAGACGTATGGAAATAATTCTCAAACTCTGCTGGGCATCGGAACCACCTTGGGTGCTCGCTCAAAACGCAGCCACTCTTTTTTTTTTCTCCCTTTTTTTTTAAATATTCAAAAATATAAGAGGTGCCCACACACCCCACCCCACCCCCCTCACCCCACTCCTCGCATCAATAACCTCTTTCATCGTCGTGGGACACTTATTGCATTTGGTAAATACATTTTGGAGCACTGCTGCACCCCATGGATAATGGTTTACATTATAATTTACACTCTCCCCCAGTCCACCCAGTGGGCCATGGGAGGACATACGATGTCCAGCATCTGTCCCTGCAGCACCACCCAGGACAACTCCAAGTCCTGAAAATGCCCCCACATCACATCTCTTCTTCCCCCTCCCTACCCTCAGCAGCAACCGTGGCCACTTTCTCCACATCAATGCTACAGTTTCTTCCATTACTAATCACAATAGTTCCATATTAGAATATCAGGAAGTCCACTCTAATCCATACTCTATTCCTCCATCCTGTGGATTCTGGGATGGTGATGTCCACTCCACCTCTATATCGAGAGGGGGCTTAGATCCCACATGGATGATGGGTACAATTCTCCTGCTTGCAGTTGTAGGCATTCTTGGCTCCCTGGTGTGGTGGTTGATCCTCACCTCCCTGGTAGCTGGCCAGAGTAAGTCCAATAAACCAGAGGGTAGGAGTTGCAAGTCTGCTGAGGCTCAGGACCTAGCTGTCACATGGACTGTCCAGAGATTCAGGTCTCCTGAGTATACACCAGTCCCAGTGCCAGCCACAGGTCCAGTAAAAGTGACAGAAGAAGCATGTGTAGAAAGGTCATATCTGAGTTCAACTCCATCACACTCAGGAACACAAACTCCAAAGTAGGGCCCACTGACATGGCACTGAACTCCAGAGCCACCAAAATGCAGCCATTCTGTGTCAGTTGTGTAGGTGGGGCCCAGGAACTGTACAGGAACAAGCAGCCCGCAGTGATTCTGACACGGAGGTGAGTGAACCAGGCCTCAAGCACCCCAGCACGTCCAGATCGAAGCAGGAGAAGCCGGCACAGGGTCACTCCTTTTCTTGTTGAGAGCATGTGAGCATTTGATCAGGCAGAAATGTTTGTGTGAGGCAAACCTTCAGAGGTGGGGAGGATGAAGTATTGGGTCAAACCATCAACGTTGCCCATGGGCATTCTATCCTTTCCAAAATGAAACGTGTAATGGTTAAGGTTCTGAGCTTCAAGAAGCAGGGAATAAAAATGTCAGCCCATCACTAGAAGAAGAGCCTCAGTGGGCTGCAGTATTAGCAGGCATTTCCCCATTCTAGAGCAGCAGGAAGTTGGGGAGAAGAAGGCAATAGCACCCCTTCTTTGGCTCCATGGAGTATTCCTGGGTGGACTGTCAGGCTCTGAGTCTCAAGGCACTTGTTCGCCCCACTAGGCCAGCTGTCTACCTCTGGACCTGACCACAGCTGCCCCTGCAAGCCTTCCAGGCGTGAAACGGCTTCCTAAGGCCTCAGCTCCCCGGGACTGCCCGCCATCTCTTGTAGGCTGCACCTGTCTTTCCCTTAGAGCCCACAACCAGCCTTCATTCCTACCATCACGAAACACACAAGCACAGAAGACTCATGCCTTGTTGGAATGTTGCAGTCAAGGCTCCATCTCTTCTAGAGTACGTCTAGAGTACGTCGGAGGTCAAAGTCAGGGGCTAATTTGCAATTTGGCTGAGGTCCAAATTGGAACCAGAAGCTGGAGGCAAACTATGGAGCAGGGAATCACTTTGCTTGCTCAGGAGAAACCCTAGACAACTTTATTTATTGTCACATAGGAAGTCATTGCCATCGGAGTGATCCTTTTTTAAAAAATGTCATTTCTTTTCAAATTCAGGTAAGCTCATAATTTACATTTCTACAGAAATTTTGAGAGGTCATTTCCAGACAGGCAAGGTACCTGCCCTCCAGGGGCTTATATTCTGGTGGGAAGATACAGACTGTAGACAAACAGGAGCATATCTGATGTTGAGACGTACATGAGGACACTAAATTAGGATGATGTGGTCAGAGGGTGAGGGGTGGGGCAGCACTGACTGAAGCAGTAAGAGACATTTGTTCTGAAGAGGTGGCATTTAAAGTGTCAGTCACCCAAAGATCTGGAAAAAGGATAGGTAAAGGGGATAGACAGTGCAACGGCCAGATATGTTTGAAGAACATTTGATATGGATGCAGGTGAGAGAGAATAGTAAAAGATGTGGAGCAAGTAGACAGAGGCCAGCTCAAGGCAAAACAGTAAGCCAGGTATGTTTTGATTATTTTAGAAATGACAGCACCAGGAGAGAAGACAGTTTGGCAAAATCCATCAAGTCATTCCTCAGGGCATACTGCTTGCCCCTAATGCCTAATATTTTCTCACTTGGCAGTGCGTCCAACTTAAAAAAAAAAACCCACCTGTATCTCTCTGCATATTTATATGAGACATAAGCAGAAAGAAGCTGTTGGGTAGATGGTAGGAGTTGGAAATTCTGGGAAACTTCTCTAAAAGCAGGAGGGCTGGGGTGGGGGCAGGTGGCTAGCTCAATGATGTGTATCTTTTGCTTTTCTTTTCCTTCTTCCTGCCTGGACCTTGGATGTGATAACCACAGCTCTAGCAGCTAGCTTGTGATCAAGAGACCACTGGCAGATTCAGTCATATACTAAGTATGACAAAAGAGAAAAGTATTGGAGCCTGGGTTCTTGATGACTCTTTGGAGTCTCCATTCCAGCCTTGGACCAACCACCTCTATATTTCTCCCTAAAATGAAAAAGGTAAACCCCTATTTTGCTAAAGTCATAATAGTTTGAGTCTACATTAATCACAGCTAAACAATGTCTCGCTCCCTCTCCCAGCCTTCAAGCCTGGCTCACCCCCAGGTCACACCCTGTGCCGTGTGCCAGGGGTGCCCCACGAGGCCTTACCTGTGTCGTACTCACTTCCAGAAACACAGCAATGAGCCAATGGGAGGCAAAATCACATGGGAGCCAAATGCAGGATGGATTAAAAAAAAAAAAAACCACCACACATTTACACTATTATACAATATCAGGAGAACTCATGAAAATGTAACAGTTTCCATATGGTAAGTTTTTAGACATGTTCAAGAGAGTAAGTTACTATAGGAATTTCTCAGACATGCTATTTAATCACTTGTCTTGAGACAACAAGAAGGGGTGGTTTGGGCTTGGGAGGAGGTTTTAGTGATGATTAGATTTTCTGAGCTGTATGTGGTTAGGTTATGGTTTATCATTTCTAATCTCATCTCACTGCATCAAATGGCAAGTTCTTAGCCTCCGGGGAACATCGCAGGGTTGACTTGGCTATAGAGAGAAGGAGAGAACATTTTTAATCCAAAACCAAAAAATATACACACGTCCAGTGTGTTAACTTTAACGTATGGATTAAAGTTAAGAGAATTTTTTAAACACATCTGGTGAGAAGATGCTGTTCCCTAGTAATAAATAATAATAATAATTTGGAAAGCCTTTAGGAGATGAGCTGTTTAGATGTGTGACAGTTTTGCAGGACCACTGAAACCAAGAAAGCTGTAATCATAAAGTAAAAGGAATCCTTAGTTTACTGAATGGAAATTAAGATTGCAGAGGCAATTTATGGAGTGCCTCAGTGCTTTGGCTTTGGAGTAAGAGATCTGAGTTTGAATTCGCCAATTTTTAGCTGGGTGGCCATAGGCAAGTCATGAAACCTTTCTAAAGTTCAATGCCAAAATCTGTAAAATGGGTATAATATTGGAAGCTGTGAAGATTAAATGTTATAACACAACCCTGGCAAGGAATAAATTTGTTAGTTTTTCCTCTTTGGTGATTTTTAAAAACATTCTTCTGTTTGAGGGATGGGGGGGATGCAGTTACCTTCAGCTACGAAGTCAAGCCCCAAAGGCTACTCCCTTGCTCCCTCTGTCCCCTGCAGCCCTGAGGGTGCCCGTGTTTGGTCTCTCGAATGCCCCAGCCTGGACTTGTATTTGGGAGTGAGTGCAGCAGACAAGGTGGGGGCAGCAGGGAGGCCACGCGGTCAGTGGCCACAGCTGCATCCCGGATCTGGAGTAGAGCTAGACCTCAGGGCCAGCGAGCAGCAGGGGCTTCTAACCAGGCTGGCATGTGGCTGACCTTTGAGGGGGGTCCTGGCTTCCCAGCTCCCGCTGCACTGGGCCATTCATTACTGAAGGTCGTTTTCCAGCCTTCCCAATGTACGTCCTGCTCTCCATGCCATGGATTCCTTTTCTGCTGAAATTTACCAGAGTTGGCTTCTGTTGTGTCCAGTCAAGATCCCTGTCCATTAGAGTGCTCAAGAACTGTTGGGCTGATACTGCTGGGACTTGAAGGAGTTCATAAATGGCAAAATGTTCCTTCCTCCCTGGAGTTAAGAACGAACTCTGATGACCTAGAGGCAGAGATCAAAATATCAGCTCTAGTCCCCTTTATTACTGATAAACACTGGGCTTTCCCATGCAGCCACAATGGGGGTCAGAATACTCTGGAATTAAACTTGGCCACCCAGGCACAGGCAGAACTGGGCAACTGTACACATTCTGCACAGTGGGAGGCCCTTTATACCCTCCCTACGGGCTGATCCCAACAAAGTCCTCTTCCTTTTTCCAACTCAGCCAGGGGAGCCCCTCCTGTCCTCCCAACCATAGCTTTGGGCTGGTTGAAACTCCTCACCTGAAAACCTGCTGCCAGGTAAAGGGCAGATCCTCATGGACCATCATTAAAATTATTTAAAGTACAATTTGGTTGTTAGGCACATCACTTCTGGTGAGGTGTTTCCTTTTTTTTTCTTTGTTACTAGTGGTAGAAAATTAACTGCCTTATACCAAGGAACTCAAAACCCCTGGGTCACACTCTATTTCTACTTGAAAGAAAACTGATCATGCCCATCATGCCATGTTTCTCTCAGACAACGTGCACAAAGCCTGATAGCTGCCTCAACCATGTTTCTATTTTGGGGCCTGCTGTGCATTTCCTTACCAGAAAGTGGACCTCGAGGAAAAAATCCTGACTTTGGAACTCTGAAGAAAAAGTACAGTACAGAATTTCATTTTGTTAGCTGAGCCCTTTTCCCCTGATAAAACCTGACCTCAGAATTCCACTCATATTTTAACAGTAAAAACTGATTCCAGTGAGGACATCGAAAATTCAGATTCAAATCAGGAAATGTACAAAGAAGATTGAAACTGACCAGTTCTGACAGGAGTACATGGAAAGCTAATTGAGGCTCATTTCAAACCTCTCGCCACGCTGTAATCCAGTCTAGTGAATCATCTGGCAAATGGCATAGATCATAAAAAGGCAAAATATGTGATTAACCATGCCATCCACTTCACACATTCTTACTAATATGCCTGTAACTTCACATGAAGGTACATTTATATATCTGACTCAGGCACTCATTTACATACACATACATGTATATACATCATCTGGTCCATCACTTTCAAAATGTGTTGGTTCCAAAACAGTTGTCCTGCTCATTTTTCACCAAAACTCGCTGTATTTAAAGTGAACATTTTAAATTACTTTTTTTATGGATGACGATTTGGGGTTCATTACATCTCTCTTTTCTTGTTATAATGATGATATTTAACTTGCATTTTCATTTCAAGCCATTATACAGTTATTGTTTAGGACGCGGAAAACTAATCTGTTCTCTGCCTGTCCCTCAGATTGTGATGGTTTGGCCATACTGGAAGGCAAAAAGAGGAAAACATACGAAATTTCATTTTTAAGCTTTGACCATAGTGCAATGGAACGTTTGTTATCTATTAACCTCTTGCTTAATTACTTTGGCAAACATGATTTTTAAAACAACACTAGACAAGAAAATCAGTCCCTGCTTCTCTACTAGAAACTCTGGTCCGACTGCTCCAAGGAAAAAAGGTTCCAGTGAGACAAAAACTTCTGGTGTTTTCACAGGCCTTGTTTTTAAAGTGAAAAATAAAAAAACTCTGTGGAACTGTTTGCTTAAACAATCCTCCTCTATTTTCTCCAGACTTTATGACGAGCCCTCTGCTAGATAGCCTGGACAAGGTCCAAGCTGTACAACACCTGTGCTGTGGTCACTCTAGAGATGACTGCTAGGCAGAATACCAGGTCTCTTCCCCTTTCTGGCTGGCACAAGCTGGCCTGGATATCATGGCATTCCCGCACAGTCACAACGAGTCTGGACAGTCAGGAGGGCATAAATGCGCAAATGCCTATGATGGGGAATGCCTGGTTATGCCTCTTACCTCCGCACCCTCATAACATCAAAGACCCACCACTGGTGGCCTCTTCCACCTTCTATTTCCAATGGCTTATTCCTCTGAGGTCCCGCAGGTTCTGGATGGCGCCCTCTTCTGACCTAGCATACTCCCACTCAACATGCTGACATTGTCTCAGAAACGAACTCCTGCTTTTTCCAAAACATATTTTCCTCCTTTGAATTTGTATTTACGTAGGTCCTTCTCATCAGCACAAAAAGTTGACTGGGACAGACACGACCTAAATCTATGTCCACCTGGGTGATTTGCCTTGAAGGAAACCAAATGGTTTGCCTGCCGACCATTGACCATGAGGTGCAGAGATGCCCAGAGATGTACTTACCAAATGCAATGGATGTGTCATGATGATGGGAGTGAGTGTTGCTGGGGGGGGAGTGGTGGGGTGGGGGTGATGGGGTTGAATGGGACCTCATATTTTTTTTAATGTAATATTTTTACAAAATCAATAAAAAATAATAATAATTTGAAAAAAAAGAGAATGATTTAGAAGTCTTTATTTTGGGCAGGGAATGTTCTAGATATTTGCAGGGCTTTTAAAAAAATAATTTGGTGTTATTTTTAAATTATTATTTAATTTTAGGTATTGGAAAAGAATAGAAATCTTTGTAACAAGATAACAGAACATTTGCCATTTTATAAGATGTTTACACATGTCTATATTTTTAAGGAACTAAATAATTGGAAGATGAGTTTAAAATAGAATGACTTCAGAGACCCTTATGACAACTATGTATCATCCTAACCTGGAAAACTCTGTCCCTTATTTTTAAAGTTTGCTAAATTTATTACATTTCTGGTCCCTCCAGCCCAGACAGATGCATAACTGAACTGGTAGAAGAAAAAGATCAGACAACTAAGTTTCATGAGAGACTGAAAAGATACATAATTTCCACATATTTTTTCACAAAGTTTTAACATTTTCTTAGGTTGGTCAGAGCTCACATTTAAAATCTGATTTTTCAAATTTCACTGTAGTAACTAATGAGCCACCCCACACTCCTAGAAACCTTCAAGGCATGTAAAGTTCATTTGTCAATACATCAGCATGTAGATCATCTGAGCCATGATCTACATTTCTAGAAGTCTCCCATTTAGTACTTGTAGACAAGGCACAAAGAATCTGTCTTTTAAGCACTATTTATAAATAATAAAACAAGTAAATAATTAAATTGTTAATTAATAAAAATGACTAAATGTAAAAGTCAGGTATTACAGCAATTTTTGCCTAAAGGAGCGCAGCAAATGCAATGCTGGAGAGGGGTCAGAGCACATATAAGGTGAGAGGCTGGGACTGGCCCTTCTCTAGGGATACATAGAATGTTCTTAAAACTCAGGATGATTCATCTCCTCCTCAGCAAAATGAAAGTTCAAACGGAAAATAAAGCAAGAATCGTAAGAAATGGAACAAGGAAGGAAGAAGAGAAGGGAAGGAAGGATGGGTAGGGGTGTGGGGAGAAGAGAAAGGCAGCAGGCTCATCTTTTGCATGCTCACTGGAAGGAAATCCAATTTACCTTTTGCAATTTTGGAAATAAAATCAAGGATGACATTAAGATTTTTTAATAAGAGGAAATAAAGAATGAAGCGCCTACGCCTGCCTCAGGACAAACAGCTGCATCCCCCATCTCAGGCTTCAAGAGCCCCAGCATCAGGCTGGAGCTTTGTTTCTGTCTCCAGAAGCGGTAAAAAAAGAAGAGAAATACAAAGAGCAAAGACTGAAAAGACAAGAGTAAACGTGAGAATCAAATCAAATGACAGAAATCTGAGAGATTCCAGAATGCCAATTTAAACTAGACAAAATGCAGCCTTCCATGAGCCTATCTAATATCAAAACAACTTACAGGAGTGTAAAAAACGGAAAAAAAAACTCTGCTTAGTTGGTAACAGGTAACAGGCAGGGAAGAGGATTGGGTTCCTTGGCTGGTTTAGTTTTAAACTTTTTAATTCTTTAAAGAGCCAAGCCAGTTTAGCTTTGAGACTAGGAGTCACTCCATTCCATTCACAACACTAGCACCCCCTTGTCATGCCTGGCTTTCACCCAAACCCTTTGTTGCTCCTCTCCCCTTGGGTTCACGTCACCAGGGGAGAAAGTACTTGCCTGAGTTAAGAGCCAGATTGCATTCATGTACTCTTTACCTACCAGCTAGGCACAGCCTACTTCCAATTAAGTATCAGGGGGCTTAGGGAAAGGGAAAATTGTTACTGACCATTAACTGTTGGTCAGAGCAAAACGGGAAGCATGATGGCAACATAATTCTCATTTGATCGCAGCTTGAAAAGGGAAACACACATGCCATCCCAGATTCCTCCCTCCCATTCTTTATCACCGATCATGAATCACCAATAAACAAAGCCTGTCAGTTCTACCTTTCTCTTCCCACCCTTCTTCTTCACTGCCATGCCACCATCACTCCTGTTCAGCCTCACGACTAGCCTAGACTCTTTCAGGAAAACACTTAACAAGCCTCCTGCCTCCCCTCTGCCAACTGACCACTGACAGCGGCCGGTCTGATCATCTGATCAGGTCACTGCCCAGTGAAAATCATCCAGGGCTTTTTGCCTTCTACATCAAAGTTTCCTAAACTGGCCACCCCTCCACCAGGGCTGCTAAGATTTGCACCAGGAGCTACAGGAAGCTGGAGAATAAACGTGGCATGTCTTTCTGAAGCTGCACTTTTACTCAAAGATTTGGGAGGGAAACATTTTTTAATGTGTATGTAACATGGAATCGTTTGCAAAAGTTACATAAAACTTAAAGTTGAAACCCAAGACTTCAAAGTAACATTGTACTTGAATGGGCACTTCCCACTCAGCCCTCAAAGTGTGTTTACTGATCTGTGCCATGGGAATATTTCAAAGAAAACATTCAAGGGAGCCTTGATAAAACAAAAACCAAAGACTGTTCATGCCCTTTGATATACCAAACTCACTTATGGAAATTTATTTTACAGAAATCATCAGTCAATGACAAAGATATATGGAAAAGGCTTTTCATCGCAACATTGTTTATAATAGGAAAAAGCTGAAATAACTTAAAAGATCAACATTTGTGTCCATGCATACAAAATATTGCAGAAATGTATAAAATGACTTAAAAATATGTTTGGGATATACTGTTAAGTGAAAAAGGCTAATTAGCCTAATTTTCTTTTTAAGACATAGAAGAATAAGAGTCAAGGCATGTAAGATTGATTGTCTTGGGTAGAAAGGAAGACTGGTAATGTTTTTGCTCTATTCGCTTGTTTATATTTTCTAAAATGAGCGTGTGCTGCTTTTATAATAGGTAGCAATGAATAAAAGGAATTTCCTTTGGTGGGCAGGAGAGTAGGGAAGAAACTGCAACTTTTTTTGCACAGGATGCACATTCACCATCTAGCCCCCGCCCACCTCCCCTCAGCTTCATTTCCTGCTGCTCCCACACTAGTCTTTTAGCCAGCACCAACCCTGCCGTGATTCTGTAGTTTTTCAAACGGGAGCTGCTCCATACTTCTATGCTTCTCAGGTACTTTTCTCCTAATATGTTCTTCTTTCTTTCCTACTTGACAAACAACTTTTTTCATCATAATTTGGCTTCCCCTTGGGTCTTCATCTCGGGAGAAAACATTCTGGCCACAGGATTCAATTTCCTGATCCCCCTTCACAATAATACCCCTCAATGCACATTACGAACCCCTTCTCTTATAAATCAGCCTTTATGAGTTTGGCCAATGTGCATCATACCTCTCAGTGCCACCTAGAAGTCTCAGCTGTCGGGGACTTTTAGTTCACAGTGATGTCCATGTTCTCAGTTGGTAAAATCAGAGAACACCAACCTGTGAGCCTTCTTGAAAAGCCTGCCAACTAGCTTTCATTCCCGGGCACTGCACATCCCATTATCATTCTTGTGGCCAAGCTGGAGCCCCAGTTTCCCACTATCAGCGTAGAAAATCTCTATAACTGAATTATTTGAGTAGCCCAGAAACTTTACTCCAATTGTGCAGATAACCGAGATGTCATCCTAGCACAGATCATCAAGAGAATAGCAATGCCCAGAGAAAACTCCATGTACTTTCATCCACCCAACATATAATTTTGATCACTGAGAGTGTTCTGGCAGTATGTGTATATGTGTGTGTGTGTGTGTGACAGATTGATAAAGAAAATATGATTTGTACCCTCACTGTGGTTTATTCAATCTGACATCTTGTCCTGTCCAATGTATAACCACCTTTCTTAGACAATTTCTATTCACCAAGTTGCCTCCAATTGCAAGCATAAATGGAATATATAGATATGTAACAGGATATTTGTCAAGTATTCTGACAATTTTTAGCTTCAGGGAACTGGCAGAAACCACACCAACTTCTAGGCCCCCATCCTTTCCTAGTCAGAAGTATTATTTCTAGAGCTCAATCACTCTAATATATGCTGCTAAAGGTAATGTTGGATATAAATAGCCGCCTTAAGTAATTGTCTTCAACTGGACATGTGTTCAGCCCTTCATCATCTACCTTATTTTGCTCTATGAAGTAGAGCAGCATCTAAGGATTGCCCCTTGCTTTTTGAATGAATTTTTAATACATCTTCAGAAAGGAAATCTGTGTCAGCACAGCATGCACTCTTGGCTGCTTTGGTGAGGGATGCACAGGCAGCCACAGAAGCACAATTCTCAAGCTAAAAAGATCCAAAGGGGTAAGATCAAACTCTGGGACAAAGTTCTTGCTTTTTCCAGCCCTGAGGACAGATGGGAAGCCTCTGCCAGAAAACAATTTCTGCCAAGTGCAACAGTGTACCTAAGCCTACATCAGAACTAATAAATAGCCTAGGCCCTACATTTTCAGTCCCTCCCAAGTGAAAGCAGTGCCTGGTGATTAGCAGGGACATGATATGTTTATAGCCCAGGCTCCTGTGTCCATATTGCATCTGCAATCGCCAGTCTCACTAGTAATCATGAAAATGCAAATTAAGACAAAGAGCTTTTATTTTTCACCTGTCAAACTGGCAGAAATTTTTAAAATGTTATTACCCAGTGTTGACAAGGGCATAGGAAAGCAAACATTCTGATATGCCACTGAAGGGAATTAAATTAGTGTAGCTTTTGAAAGACAATGTATTTTACATGCATTATAAGCCTTAAAATTTTTATATGGAATGACCTTGGGTTTTTTTTTTTTTAATTTTTTTATTTTTTATTGACTTTGTAATAATATTACATTAAAAATATATATGTGAGGTCCCATTCAACCCCATCCCCCCACCCCCCCTCTCCCCCCCCCCCCCAACAACACTCGTTCCCATCATCATGACACATCCATTGGATTTTGTAAGTACATCTTTGGGCACCTCTGCACCTCATATACATTGGTTCACATCATAGCCCATACTCTCCTCCATTCCATCCAGTGGGCCCTGTGAGGATTTACAATGTCCGGTGATTGCCTCTGAAGTACCATCCAGGGCAGCTCCATGTCCCAAAGATGCCTCCACCTCTCATCTCTTCCTGCCTTTCCCCATACCCTTCGTCCACTATGTCCACTTTTCCCATTCCAATGCCACCTCTTCTATGTGGACATTGGATTGGTTGTGTCCATTGCACCTCTATGTCAAGAGTAGGGTCAGATTCCACCTGGATGCTGGATGCAATCCTCCCATTTTCAGTTGTAATCACTCTAGGCTCCATGGTGTGGTGGTTGTCCTTCTTCAACTCCATCTTAGCTGAGTGTGGTAAGTCCAATAAATCAGATTGTAGGTGCTAGAGTCTGTTGAGGCTCAGGATCTGGCTATCACATTGTCAGTCCAGAGATTCAAATCCCCTAAATATATCTTAAACCCCAACATTAACTGCACCTCCAGCACATTGGCATGAAAGTCTTATGAAGGGAGATCCCATCTGAGTCCAGATTCATCACACATAAACACCATTTCCAAAGAGGGCCATCTGCCCTGGTAGTTAACCCCATCGGCCATGACCATAACTCCCGTGGGTCTCTTTAGCCCTCAAAGGAACCAATATCTGGGGGTTGTATCTGCTTTATCTGTCTCTCTGACTCTGCTCAGTTGTGCATGAGGGCAAACCTTCTGCCAGCCTCCAGACTCTTTTTTAGAAACTCGTAGCCATATAAACTCATTTCTCCTTTCCATTTCCCCCTTACTTTAGGTCAAACAGCATTTTAAAGTCATGGTATTTTATGTAGACATGGATATTCTGCTGATCCGCATTGAACCTTCCGTATAGGTCATTTTCCAGTTGCATCATCAGTTGGTAGTTGATAGTGGTCCCTCGTTGCCAGGGAGGCTCATCCCCGGGTGTCATGTCCCACGCTGGGGGGAAGGCATTGCATTTACATGCTGAGTTTGGCTTCGAGACTGGCCACATTTGAGTAACATGAAGGCTGACAGGAGGAAATTCCCAGGCACAAAGTTGTCCTAGGCCTTGTTCTTATTTTGGGTTTATCAGCTCACAAGCATAGTCATTAGCATCAGGGGCTCGCTGTTGAACCCTCACTCCCTCCCGGTCCCCACCACTGTACCTGGGAGACTGTCGCTGCTCCCCTAGGGACCACGACAGAGCACCACTGGCCAGGAACCCAGTACCCCCCCTACTGTGGTTTTTAATTGTTGCCACTATGAGTATATCCAAACATTACCATGCACCCTGGACATATGTTCTGTACAGCTCCCTGTCAGCCATATATCACCTGTCATTGGTACCCCATACCAGTATCCCTCCATTGCCATTGTTGAAACACTCTGTGATCCAGAACTCCCCGAAATTTGAAGCCCAATATAATTTCATGGTCCCTTACTAGGGAATGGCATATAGCGATGAGCTTAAAGGATAGATAAAGAACTTGGATAAAGTTAGATAAAGAACTTAGATAAAGAATGTTGACTTGAAAAAATTCCACATCCTATCTTTTTCTTTCCCCCCCCCCCCCTAATTATTCAGCTTTTCTTCACAGGAGTCCTAGAACACAGCAATGTATATATATAATATACAGCACTCCCACACATCCACCAGAAAACCTTTTCCCTTCCACAGTGATACTCTTACGCCCTATTCATATCATATTTACTTAAAGTGATGTACAGAGTCTGAGACATTAGCTTTCTAACAAGGTGACATCTGTGCTTACATTGTGGTGCATACTTTAGGATACACAGTTCTTTACATTTTTAGTTATCCTATGCTTTACATTATGGTTTACATTATCAGTCTGTCATCTCCTATATGTTATAGTGTAATATTACATGTTTTATATCCATCCTTGTGTACTCTCAAGAAACTCCTCTCTTACCCCCCATTTACTTTGGTTCCACACATTTAACGTCCATTTTCCCTTCCACCTTGGTGTCCTCAGTGATAGCCAACCTCCGTTTCCTGAGGAGCCACTTCCAGAGATAGATGGAATAGTGTTCAGGTCCTAACTTACTCAACTGCCCCAATGGCCTGGGAGCCACCCTTTCTCTTGAGGGATACAGTTCCCTCTATTTGATGGCATTAGTCCTCCCCAGGATGTGGGTCCACCCCCACTCTCACTACTTGGGTTTCTACCCCATGGTGTCACCCACTCTGGCAGAATGAGCATTTAGACATTCCCCAGGAGCCCGTCCTGCATCAGACCCTCCCCTCCGAGCATTCTAAACAGGTAACCCTCTTTATTATATTTTGATATGATTTTCTCGGCATTTTACTCTCCACCAACACCTGACCCTCTCCTGGTTCGTATGCTACCCCTCCCTCCCCCCACTTTTGGGCAACGTTACCCATCCGTCCCTCCCCAGCCACCCTCAAACCCGCAAAGCCCCAAGCAAAGGCAACCCCTTGCCCCCCTTTTATCTCTTCTTTGTGTTCATACTTACCACCATCTCATCTTAAATTCGACCCCTGCAGACATCGGCTCATATCCTTCCTCCACCCTCCGATTTCCTGTAAGCCTATCGTTCAGTCTCTTGCTATCTAGGGCAGCTTGTTTATTTCATATCATTGAGGTCATGTAGTATTTGTCCTTCAATGTCTGGGTTGCTTCACTCAACATAAGGTTCTCAAGATTCATCCATGTTATCACATGTGTTTGTAGTGTGTTTGTTCTTACAGCCGAGTAGTATTCCATTGTGTGTATATACCACATTTTATTGATCCACTCATCTGTTGATGGGCATTTGGGTTGATTCCAACTTTTGGCAATAGTGAACAATGCTGCTATGAACATTGGTGTACATATATCGGTTTGTGTTCTTGTTTTCAGTTCTGCTGGGTATATACCCAGCAGTGGTATTGCTGGGTCATATGGCAAATCTATGGCTAGTTTTTTGAGATACCGCCATACTGTCCTCCAGAATGGTTGGATCCTTCTGCATTCCCACCAGCAGTGGATGAGTGTTCCCCTTCCTTCACATCCTCTCCAGCACTTGTATTCTTCTGTTTTTTTCATAGCTGCCAATCTTATGGGTGTAAGATAGTATCTCATTGTAGTTTTGATTTGCATTTCCCTGATAGCTAGAGATTTGGAACATTTTTTCATGTGCTTTCTTGCCATTTGTATTTCTTCTTCGGAGAAGTGTCTGTTTAAGTCTTTTTCCCATTTTTTAAATGGGTTGTTTATCTTTTTATTTTCAAGATATAGGAGTTCTTTATATATGCAAGTTATAAGTTTCTTATCAGATATATGGTTGCCAAATATTTTCTCCCACTGTGTGGGCTCCCTTTTTACTTTCTTGGCAAACTCCTTTGAGGTGCAGAAGGCTTTAATTTTGAGGAAGTCCCATTTATCTATTAGTTCTTTTGCTGCTCGTGCTTTTGGTGAGATATTCATAAATCCATTTCCTATTACAAGGTCCTGTAGATGTTTCCCTACACTGCTTTCTAAGGTTTTTATGGTCTTGGCTCTTATATTTAGGTCTTTGATCCATCTTGAGTTGATCTTTGTATAAGGTGTGAGATGGTAATCCTCTTTCATTCTTCTACATATGGCTATCCAGTTCTCCAGACACCATTTGTTGAATAGGCCACTCTCTCCCAGTTGAGAGGGTTTGGTGGCTTTATCGAATATTATGTGGTTGTATATGTGAGGTTCTATATCAGAGCTTTCAATTCGATTCCATTGGTCTATGTGTCTCTCCTTATGCCAATACCATGCTGTTTTCACCACCGTGGCTTTATAGTATGTTTTGAAGTCAGGTAGTGTGATTCCTCCAATTTTGTTTTTCTTTTTCAGTATGTCTTTGGCTATTCGGGGTCTCTTTCCTTTCCAAATAAATTTCATAGTTAGTTTTTCTAGTTCCTTAAAGAAGGCTGCATTGATTTTTATTGGGATTGCATTGAATGTGTAGATCAGTTTTGGTAGGATAGACATCTTAATAATGTTCAGTCTTCCTATCCATGAACAAGGAATAGTCTTCCATTTATTTAGGTCTTCTTTGATTTCCTTGAACAATCTTGTATAGTTCTCGGTGTATAAGTTCTTTACCTCTTTAGTTAAATTTATTCCTAAGTATTTGATTTTTTTATTTACTATTGTGAATGGTATTTGTTTCTTGATTTCCTCCTGATCTTGCTCATTATTGGTGTACAGAAATGCTACTGATTTTTGCGCATTGATCTTATAACCTGCGACTTTACTAAACTCATTTATGAGTTCTAGAATCTTCGTTGTAGATCTCTCAGGGTTTTCTATGTATAGGATCATGTCATCTGCAAATAATGAAATTTTGACTTCTTCCTTTCCAATTTGAATGCCTTTTATTTCTGGTTCTTGCCTCAGTGCTCGAGCAAGTACTTCTAAGACAATGTTAAATAGGAGCGGAGACAGTGGGCATCCTTGTCTTGTTCCTGAGTTTAGAGGGAAGGAGTCTAGGATTTCTCCATTGTAAACAATATTGGCTTTAGGTTTTTCATATATACTCTTTATCATGTTCAAAAAATTCCCTTGTATTCCAACCTTTTGGAGTGTTTTTATCAAGAAAGGGTGCTGTATTTTGTCAAATGCTTTTTCTGCATCAATAGATATAATCATGTGATTTTTTTCCTTCAATCTGTTTATATGGTGTATTACGTTGATTGATTTTCTTATGTTGAACCATCCTTGCATACCTGGGATGAATCCCACTTGGTCGTGGTGTATAATACGTTTAATGTGTTGTTGAATACGATTAGCAAGTATTTTGTTAAGTATTTTTGCGTCTAGGTTCATTAGAGAAATTGGTCTGTAATTTTCCTTTCTTGTGATGTCTTTGTTTGGCTTTGGTACTAGGGTAATGTTGGCATCATAGAAGGAGTTGGGTAACGTTCTTTCTGTTTCGATGTTTTGGAATAGTTTCAGCAGGATTGGTGTCAGTTCTTTCCGGAATGTTTTGTAGAATTCACCTGTGAAGCCATCTGGCCCTGGGCTCTTCTTAGTTGGGAGATATTTAATAACTGATTCTATCTCTCTGCTTGTGATTGGTTTGTTAAGATCATCAATTTCTTCTTTTGTCAATATGGGCTGTTTATGTGTTTCTAGGAATTTGTCCATTTCCTCTAGATTGTCATTTTTGTTGGAATATAGTTTTTCAAAATATCCTCTTATGATAGTCTTTATTTCTGTGGGGTCAGTGGTGATATCGCCTTTCTCATTTCTTATTTTGTGTATTTGCATCTTCTCTCTTTTTTTCTTTGTTAGTGTTGCTAAAGGTTTGTCAATTTTGTTAATCTTCTCAAAAAACCAGCTCTTGGTCTTGTTTATCTGTTCAAGTGCTTTCTTATTTTCTATTTCATTTAGTTCTGCTCTTATCTTTGTTATTTCCTTCCTTCTTCTTTCTGTTGGGTTGCTTTGTTGTTGTTTTTCTAATTCCTTCAAATGTACAGTTAGTTCTTCACTTTTTGCTCTTTCTTCTTTTTTGATATATGAATTTATGGCTATAAACTTCCCTCTCAGTACTGCTTTTGCTGCATCCCATAAATTTTGGTATGTTGTGTTATCATTATCATTTGTTTCAAGGTAGTCATTGATTTCTTTTGAGATTTCCTCTTTGACCCACTGTTTTTCTAAGAGTGTGCTGTTTAATTTCCAAATCGTGGTGTGAAATCTGGGCTTCTGTCCCTTGCAAATCTCCAGCTTGACTCCACTGTGGTCAGAGACAATGTTTTGTATGATTTCAATCTTTCTGAATTCGTTCAGCCTTTCTTTGTGGCCTAGCATATGATCTATCTTGGAGAATGATCCATGTGCACTTGAGAAAAATGTATATCCTGCTGTGTTTGGGTGTAGCGATCTATATATGTCTATTAGATCGAGCTCCTCTAATATACTATTCAGATGTTTTGTTTCTTTGGTGATTCTCTTTTGAGATGTTCTGTCCAGAGTTGATAGTGGTGTATTAAAATCCCCCACTATAATTGTAGATGTATCTATTCTTTCACTTAGTTTTTCCAGCGTTTGCCTGACGTATTTAGAGGCACCCTTGTTAGGGGCATAGATATTTATGATTGTTCGATCTTCTTGACAGATTTTCCCTTGGACTAAAATGTAGTATCCTTCTTTGTCTCTCACAATTGTTTCACATTTAAAGTCTATTTTGTCTGATATTAATATAGCTACTCCTGCCTTTTTTTGGTTATTGTTAGCTTGTATGATTGTTTTCCAGCCTTTCACTTTCAATCTCCATGCGTCTCTGGGTCTAAGATGTGTCTCTTGTAGACAGCATATGGATGGGTCATATTTCCTTATCCAATGTCCCAGTCTGAATCTTTTGATAGGTGAGTTTAATCCATTGACATTCAGTGTTATTACTATCAAGGAATTATTTGTGTTAGCCATACTTTGATTGGATTTGTGTTTGTCATATTTTGTTTGTATATTTTTTTTTTGTCTTTTTTGTTGTTGTTGTTGGTCTTATACTCTCCTCCAACTTTGCCTTTCCTGTTTTTTCCTTTCTTCCTGCAGCACTCCCTTTAGAATTTCTTGAAGGGGAGGTTTCTTGTTGGTATACTCTTTCAGTTTCTGTTTGTCTGCGAATATTTTGAACTCTCCATCATATTTGAATGCTAGTTTAGCTGGATAAAGTATTCTTGATTGGAAATTTCTTTCCTTTAGTACCTTGACTATATCATACCACTGTCTTCTTGCCTCCATGGTTTCAGAAGAGAAATCAGCACTTAATCTAATTGAGCTTCCCTTGTATGTGATGGTTTTCTTTTCTCTTGCTGCTTTTAGGATTTTTTCTTTGTCTTGAGCATTGGATAATTTGACAAGTATATGTCTTGGGGTGGGCCTGTTGGGGTTTATGACTTGTGGAGTGCGCTGTGCTTCTTGGATATGTACATCTGTCTCTTTCAGTATATTTGGGAAGTTTTCAGCCATTATTTCCTGCAACACTCTTTCTGACCCCTTTCCCTTCTCTTCACCTTCTGGAATGCCTATAATACGTATGTTTGAGCGTTTTGCATTGTCATTCAGGTCCCTAAATCCTAATTGGATTTTTTCTATCTTCTTATTGACCCTTTCTACTATCTGTTTGATTTCTGATGTACTGTCTTCCACATCACTAATTCTCTGCTCTGTCTCTTCTAGTCTGCTGATATTTGCTGCCAGTGTATTTTTGATTTCTTGAACTGTGGTGTTCATTCCCATCATATCTGTTATGTTTTTGTGTATGTCTGCAATTTCCCCTCCAAGTGATATCTTCATGTTGTTAACCTCTTTCATTACTGCATCAAATTTGTCGGTGATAAATGTTCTAAGATCTTTCATTGCTTGTGCCAAGTTTTGCTCCCCTTCGTGATTATTGGTTTGTTGATTGGATTCAGCCATGTTTTCCTGATTATTGGTTTGGTTTGTAGATTTTTGTTGCTTTCTGGTCATCTCTTTATTTTGACGAATTTAATCAGTTCCTTAGCTTCTTTGTCTGCTCTTGGAGGTTAATTAGTTGTTATTTTTGCATAGGTGTTATATCTTCTCTTTGTCAGATTTTTCTTCTTATTCTAGTTACTTGTTGTTGGTTAAGTTCACTTTAGAGGAAAGTATTAGTGTTGGGGAAAGGCAATTGTGTAAGCAAGGGAAAAGTGTAAAGTTGTATTGGTGATGTATGTTAACAAAGCAAGAATATGAGATCTGGAAGGATGGAGGTTAGATTCATGTAGATTGTATAGAGTTATAGCTGTAGGTAGAGTACCTTTTATGAAGTAGATGACTGAATTTGGGAGGAATATGGTATGAACTACAAAGCTATTGTTTTCATGAGAGAGGGAGAAAGAAAGGAGAGGTAATAGTTTCAAGAGTGGATAACAGACAGAAAACAGAACAAAGGTATTAGAAATTAAGAGTTAGACACTTTGTGGATCAAAGAACGGGAGGTTGGGGGTGGAATATAGGAGAGACAGTAGATGATAGTGGATATCAAGATGCAGGGGAAGGGGGATAGTGTAGGTAGCCTAAATCAGTTCACACAGAAATGAGGCAGTGGAGGATCGGAAAACCCAGCAAATGTGAGGTGTTCCCTGTAGCACCTATTGTATACTTGGATTAAAATAAAAATAAGTGGAAGATGAGGGACAAGAGGGAAAGAGAAAACCGAAAAAAAAAAAAAACTAATTATAATAAAGAAAAAAGAAAGACAAGAAGAAAGGAAGAAAGAAAAAGAGGATGGGCAAACGGTGGGGAACGGATAGGGAGAAGAGAGATACAGGTATACACGTGTCACAATTGCAACGCTATCTAAAACAACAACTGCCCCCCGCTTTGCCCTAAAACCCCCCGTCTGTCTGCCCAAATGGGTCTGCAAGCACCTCCCTTCCCACAAACCCCCAATAGGCCGCCCAGGGCCCACGAACTCCCCAGTACTGCAGATGCTCCAAAAAAAATAAAATAAAATAAAATAAAGTAAAATAAATTAAAAAAAAAAAAAAAAAAAAAGAACAGAAACCCCTCCGCAGGCCCGGCTCCGCCCGCCGCGGAGGCTTGGACCGGCTCTGCCCGGCTCCTTACGCCTCCTCGGCTTGGCCTGGCTCCGCCCGGCTCCGCTCGCTACAGCGGCCCAGCCGGCTCCCGCGTCCACCTCCCGCCACCGCGGCCTGGACCGGCCCCGCCCGGCTCCGTACCTGCCGCGGCCTGACCCAGCTCCGCCTGGCTCCGCTCGCTACAGCGGCCCGGCCCAGCTCCGGCGTCCGCCTCTCGCCACCGCGGCCTGCACCAGCCCCGCCCGGCTCCCTAGGGTTTTTGTTTTTTTTTCCAGCTGAGAAATCAGAAAGCCAAATCCCTAATGACTTTTTTTTTTTCGAGGTACCTGGGACTGGGGATTGAACCCAGGACCTTGTTATATGGGGAGCTGGTGCTCAACCATGCAGCCACATTGGCTCCGCTGTGCTGGTTTTTTAATTTGTTTTGCTTGTTGTTTTTATTTTTTCTAGGAGGCACTGAAGTTGGCTAGTAAGACAGGGAATCACTAGCTGGATCTGGAACCTGGCAGAGAGTCTCTGTGGACATCAATAGTCCCAAGATGGCTGCTGGAAGACCCTGCCCTCCCCCCGCCCCAAGATTTTGCCATTCAGAACAAGATTTCCTCTGGAATTCAGGAGAAGCCCCGGATATTCCCAAAGGACTTTATTATTGGGCCCTCATGGGGGGGAGGGATTGATGGGGGGAGTAATCAATCAAAACAGCCAACAGCTGGAACCCCTTCCCTACCATTAGCAAAGAGGTGAAATAATTAATGATTCAAAAAGACACAAGGCCTCAACTCTCTCTCTTGCCTTTGGACCCCGATTCTGGTCAGCTTCCCCCCCCCCCCCCCCCCCCCCCCCGCCCTGCTTGGATCACTATGCAAGTAAGCCTGGGAGTTATCATCTGTAATGGGAAATTGTCATCTGTAAATCTGCCCTCTCTATCACTTTTCAGCCCCTTCCTCTTTACCTGGGACCCATGATCTATTCCTTTCTCCCATTTCTCTTCCCTCCCTCCCTGAATAAATTACTGGCCTAACTCGCCTGACATGTGCTCTTGAAATCCATTTCTGCAGCACAGTCAAGAACCTAGCCAAAACCCAGTAACAGCAACAGGAACTGAACCAGGACCTCCCATGTGGGGAGCAGGCACTCAACTACTCGAGCCACATCCACTCCCCAACTCCTAATGAGCTGATCATAGAGAACTTACTATCTCACAATACAGCAAGTGTGGCAAGAAGAAGCTTCAGGGCTGCTGAGTTCAGAAACCCAGTGACGTCAGCAAAGACCCAGGTTCTCTCCATCTTTCGGCTCCGCCAGCCTAGCTCGTTGACTCGTTGCCCTCCCAGTCACAAGGTGGCGCCGGCCTGCACATTCCCACACATGAATATCCGAAGGCAGAAAGGCACCTGCCTCTTTTGTACCACTTTTAGACCTAGGACGCATTTTCCAGACATTCCCTTGCCCGCTGCTCTCGCCTACCGCTTCTTTGGTCTAAAATAGTGGTTCTCAAAATGTGATCCTTGGATGATCACTTAGGAACCTGTCAGAAACGCAAGTTCTCCCTGAGGTAGGCCTGAGTAGGAAGCTTGAGTTTGAGAACCACTGTCCGAAGCCAATCAACTGACCACACGGCATTAGAATGGTCTTGATCCAGGCCTCTGGGTGGGATAAGGTCACCCGTCCTTGCTTCCCGACCTCCTCCTACCTGCGCACTCGCACGGGGAGCCCTGACATCTCGCATTCTATAGCTGTCAGGTTTTTTTTAGCTGTGGGGACAGAAAACCTAACTCAAAATGCCTTTACCAAATAAGGGGGTTTGGTGACTCGTAAAATAATGAGTGTGAGAATAAGATGCTGAAGGACTGATTCATTTAGATGTTTGCCTCTCACCCTAAAGCTTAGGTAAATCCTTCTTTAAAATCTCTCTCTCTCTGGGTGGTGGGGGAGGGGATGAGACTCTGTTGTTTTACAATTCGCCCACAGATCTTTTGCTAGTGCTCCCTTCAAGTCTGGCAGTAACCTGCAAATCCCACCACAAAGGAAGGACAATTTTACCTCCTGTATTAGTCTGCCAAAGGGGTGCCAATGCAAAGTACCAGAAGTCTGTTGGCTTTTTTTTTTTTTAAGATTTATTTTATTTATTTCTCTCCACTCCCACTGCACACACACACACCCGTTTGTCTGCTGTGTCCACTTGCTTTATGTTCTTCTGTGTCTGTTTGCACCCTCAGTGGCACCGGGAAATTGTGTCTCTCCGTGTGTGCAGCGCCACTCCTGGGTAGGCTGTGCTTTTTTTCACACAGGGCGGCTCTCCTTGCAGGGCCCACCCTTGTGCATGGCATGGCACTCCTTGCACACCACAGCTCTGCACATGGGCCAGCTCACCACATGGGTCAGGAGGCCCTGAGTATCAAACTCTGGACCCTCCAATATGGTAGGCAGACACTCTATCAGTTTAGCCTGTCCACTTCCCTCTCTTGGCTTTTATAGAGAATCTTTATTTGGGGTAGAAGCTTAACAGATACAAGGCTCTGAAGAGTCCACCTCAAAGTTGCTTTCTCACCAAGTCAGTTGCCTCTTGCTGAAGAAAGACGGATGCTGATCTCTGTGAGGGTTCGGCCTCCTTTCTGGGCTTCCTCTCTCTCAGCTGAGGCTGGCCTAGGGCTTGTCTCTCAGGGTTTCCTCTCTCTGACAGAGGGCTCCTTTCTTTCTGGGCCTTCTCAGCTGTTCTGTTCTCTTCCCAAGGTCAACTGCAAACTATCAGGTGAGTGACTCCTCTCTCCCGTGGGCCCCAGGATCAAAAATGACAGAACTCTCTCTCTTGCCCTGAACCTGTATCTAGTGAGTTTCCGTTTTATATCAGACTCACCAAGGGGTGGGGACTCAACCTGAGTCATGCCCTACTGATGCCGTCAGTCAAAGAAAGCCCTCAAAGCAATCTTAACACGTCATCCAGTCAAGGGCCCCTCAACTGAATCCAATATAGTCAAAGGTTATCACACCCAGAGGAATAGATTAGTTTATTACTACAACCTTTCTCTTTTTTAAGGATTCACAAACATAATCCAAACTGTCACATCTGTGGTGGGGCTGTCTGATGAGAAATAAGCATTTCTGCACATTTAAACCAAATTGGCAACATCTCTCCTACCAGCAACTCAATTCCTCTGATCTAGCTGAGGCTCTGCTGCTATATTCTGCCTGGAGTGAACGTGGCCACAACTCTAAACCTCTGTCATTGGAATGTACCCGTAGAAGCTTCTGGTGGGTGAGCACTCAGCAGGGCCAGAAGTACTGTGGGGGAAGTGACACCAGCCCAGCTGATGCTTCTGCACTGCATTCGAGCCCTAAACCAAGACAAATGAGTGAGAGCTCAGGCTTCAACTCAGACTCTAAGCTGGTGTTTCTCATAGCATGAAAGGATCAACTGGAACCCCATCCATGATCCATTGGTTCTGAATTTCTGGGGTTAAATCCCAGCATTCTAAAGAAGCTTCTGAGATGATTCTGATGTACCCTCACTTTGAGAACCATAGCTATTTTTAAAAGGAGGTATGACAATAAAATTCACAGATCTTAAGTGTTCTCATCAGTGATTTTGACAATTCTTTACACCTGTGAAACCACCACTCAAAATAAGATGTAGAGCATTTCCATCACTCCAGAAAGTTTCCTCTTGCCATTTTCCAGTCAATCCACACACACCCAGCAGCCACAAGTTTTTGGGTTTCTATCATCAAAAAGAATTTTGCCCAAGATGATTGCTTTTTGGAACATTGAGGCTAAAAAGAAAAAGAAATCTGTCATTTAAAAGCACTAAGTCATTTCTGTTCGGCCAGTAGAAAAGAAAAGGCTTCAATAGTTCATCAAGGAGATGGTTCCATTTATCTGGGAAAACCAGCCAAACAGGACTTTTAGTGACACAAGTACAGAGTCTCCTATGTGATTCTGAGGAGCCGACACTATGCTGGGAGTGACAATGTTGGAGGTTTCCATGTTGGAGCCAGGGCTACAGATTATAAGTGTTGTAGGAAAAATGTGGCAAGGACAGTGGAGGAGTTGCTGCACCGTTTATCCCTGCTGAGCACTTTGGACGGGGTCCAGCCCAGGGTTGGAGTGCTCAGGGCCAAGAGTGAATGGAATTGTTCTCCTGAGACAACTTGTGATGTTCTGGGCTCAGCCAAGGGAACCCAGCACCCCCAGCAAGGGCAGCTATTATCAACAGCCTCTTTGTCCATTAGACTTTCCAACTAATGTATCCATGGCAGGCAGGAAAGCCTTTAGTTTTTATATATTTAATTTGGCCACTTCATTGAATTGATTGTCTTATTTGTCCTAATACCTTTCCAGTGAATTTACTGGAGTTTTCTAGGTGCATAACTCCTGAAAAGGACACTTACTTTTTCCTTTCCAATCTTTACTGTTAATTTTTTTCCCAGTTTCCTACCTTATCACTGTGGCTATGGCTAAATTATTCTATAGTTCTTTAGAATGAAAATATTGGTGTTCAATTTTTTTTTTACCTCTCCAGAGATAGATAAATTTGGGAATAAAGCAGCTATAATCAGAGTTAACATCAAAAAGGCCACATCAGTAGTCTAGGTGTGATGTGATAATAGCTGGTGGTGACTGAGAAAGCAGAGAGAAAGGACATATCTGACATATTTTTAGAAGAAACAACATTGGATCGTGATATGAAAAGGCAAATACAATGTAGATGAAGGCTCCAGTGCTGGTAGTTTGACAAGAACCATGAAAAGAGATCTATTTGGAAACAACCCTAATATTCCTTATAACTTATTTATCTTACAGGAAATGAAAAGAAGGAATGTAAGTATGCATTTCAATCCATGAACAGATTTATGATTGAGGGCTCAAGACAAATTAGCAAACAGCTTTATTTTCTACTGCACTTCCATGGTGTGACCCTTAATTGACCAATAAGCAAAACGTGTTTAATAATTAACCTTTACTCCATCTGAGCTCTTACCCAAGGTGGTATACTGCTGACCACAGACTGTACTGTACTCAGAAGGACTACACAACAGAAAACCCGCTCAACTGCCTAACACTTCCACAAGGCCATTGCCAGACCCCTTAGTAATTTTCCAGTTCCCCTTTCCCATTCTCTCTGAGACCTCTCCCGGACCATTTCAAGACTTTTCTAGTCCCCCACTTCCCTTCCCTCTTGTGCCCTTTAAACAATCTAGCTCCCTCTGTGCTGACTGGCATTGAGTCCGCCTGCTGTGGCTTCTCCCCTACCACAGCAGTTTGAATAAGTCCATCCTGCCTCTTGAACTCCTACTGCCTGGGTGCTCTTCTTTGACACTGGGTCTGGAGTCTACACACTTTCTACTTCCCTAGATGATGCCAAATCGTTGTCCAAGGTGGTTACAGCAATCAGCACTCCCACCAACAGAGGAGCAGTGTTCCAGTAGCTCCAACTTTCTCAACAATCGATAGAGCAGGTTGCAACATGTCAGACTTATAGCTGTAAAAAATGGCTTTAGTCTTGAATTTCCTTCATAACCAATGACTTTGAGACTCTTTTAATGTTTGTATTGGTCATATGATGAAGTGCCTATTCAAGTCTTTTGCACACATATGTTGGGGCTTTTTGTCTTTTGCTTGATAAGTAGGTAGATGATTATTTTTTAACTGCTATGTGACATTCTACTTTATGCATTTGCCACATTTAATTCCTCTTACTACTGGCCATTTAGCTTATTTCTGATGCTTTGTTGTAATAAACAATGTGATAAACAAACTTGTACAACTCTCTTCGTGCATGTGAGAAATTTCCCTTGACTTTATACCCATGATTGCAGTGGCAGGGGGATGTGTATATTTAGTTTTCCTAAGGGTCCACAAATTCCTTTCCAGACTAGAAGTCGACAAATATTTCTCTTCTCCCACACATTTGCCAGCACTTGATATCATCAACAAAGCAAGAATTAGGTATATTGTCTCATTTGGTCTGTAAATAACCTTGGAAAGTAGAAAAATTTTTAAAGGCAGGATTTTTCTAGTACTTTACAATTTGCAAAGCACTTTCATTTGCATTATCTCACTTTATGCTCAAATCCCGTTGTTCATTTCCTTGAAAGTCACACTCAAAAACCAATATACTTTGGACTCTGACTCCAACGTGCTGCCTCACACTTCCATGTAAACTACAGATATCCTACCCACCCAGTACCCTGAAAAATATTTCCCAAACCCTGTTCGGTCATGAACTGGTCTTTATCCCACACCCCAGAGAGGAAGATGAAGCCAGAGATGATTCTCTGTTGTTGAGGACCTGAGGGGGCGTGAGCTGGCTCCAGCCTCCTCTCCCAGAGGGCATTGCTTCATGCCAAGCCACACGAGGTAGGCAATCCTCAAACATAGAAAGGGAGTTCAGATGCTGATCAGCCAAAGAGAATTACAAGTGTCCAACACAGAGACTGCAAATAACAGGTCGGCTAAGGATAAAGCACTCCTGTCCTTTCTGGTTAAACATACCCCACCCACCCCACTTCTTGTTACCTCCTCCAGTGTCTGGTGATGGGATCAAAAACTAATCATAAAATCGTAATCGCTCAGCCTTTCCTACCAATGGAAGCCCACACACAAACCATTTATTTTTCTAGGGCTTTGTGACTGCTCCTTATGTTGGCGGTAAGTCATCTGAATGGTTTTATTTCAGCAGTAATGAATTATGACTCAGCCCCCACACCAAGACATGTGGCACCTTTCCCAACCCCAAATGAATCGCTTTGTTGTAATGAATATTAACTTCGTCAATGACATTAGAAAATATAAAATGGGGCGCTCTTGTCCCTGTCATCTCTTTCTTTCATCTTTGCACTCTATCATGCTGACTAACATTTGGTAGATTTAACTTCCTTTTTATTTACAAAATGCTCTTACATGTCTGCCTGAACTATAGGACATCACTTCCAGACTCTGATTTCACTAATAATTTTGGAGCACCTGTGTTGGGCTTTTTCACACAACACACCTATTATTTGTAACCGAGGCAACTGGGGCTCAGAAAAGTAAAGTAATTTGGTCAAAGTCACAGAGATGGAGCCAGGATTTGAACCCTGGGCTTAGATCTCAAAATCTAGAGTTGTCTCTACCACGTCACACCATGTCTTTATTAAAGTGAGTTTTCTTGAAAACGTTTCTGACAGAGAATTCTTGGATTTCCTTTAGCCTTCTTTATAACCCTAGAGAAATCTGGATGGTATTTCTTCATCCTGGATATTTGAATCCCCATAGAGTGGAAGGTCAAGCCATTATGGCACACGGCATCTTATTACATTACTCCAAGATGCAGAACGGAAGCGATCAGCCTCAGCCGGCGCCCGCTCTCAAAAAGAGATCACGGGTGAGGGTGGGCAGGGTTCACTGCCAACCAGCCACCTTCACTGACATTTTCATTCCCTTTCCCTGGGAGAGAGAATCAATACCAGTCAATATGAGCCTCTGGATTTTTGGCTGCCCATCTTTAGGTTTATAGATTTATGTTCTCAGATCTTACAGGAATCAGACCGGGAAAGATGAGAATATACCACGTTTTCAGGCTTCAAATTTCAAACCACTGACAGGAATTTTGTTTTTCAGAGGATTACAAATCAAAGTAATTTGGGCTCAGATTCAGCTATGCCCACAAAATATCAGACTTTGTAAGAATACGATGAGTCTATTTAGTATAAAGTGTTTGGGGATGGGCACACTCAGATGTCACAAAATTGTCATCGTGACTACTGTGCTCTCTAAATGTTCGGATCAAGGCCCCTGTGCCTTCAAAATTGCTGTCTCTACTGGCTGGAAGGCAGCCTGATTCCTCCCCCTCCCCCCCATTCCATCTGCCTGGAAAAGTAGCCCAGAAGTCACATCCTCATGAATGAAACCTCTGGAGGTCCTCACCAGCCCCTGTGACAGTCATTCCCTCCTCCCAGCTCCTACAGCAATGTATACATTAATTCATTCACTCATTCATTCATTCATCCAGCCGATATTCAGTGAGGGCCCACCACATGCCAGGTATTGTTCTAGATCCTGGGACACATGCATGAAACAACAGACAAAAATCCCTGCCATCTGGAGGTTATGTTCCAACTGGGGACAATAGACAATGAACATATACCTAATGAAATATAGTTTGTTAGACAATGATAAATGCCATGAGAGAAAGAGAGCAGGGAAATATAGACCTAGAGCATGGGGCGGAGGGGAGGCTTCCAATTTAAAATTAGGGGTCAGGGTAGACGTCATTGAGTAGGTGACATTGAGCAGAACATTGGGGGTGGGAGCTACCCATGTGGGGAAGAAAACGACAAGGCTTAAGGCAGGAGGCCATTTGGCTGGGGCTTGGTAAGTGAGAGGGTGAGCAGACGGAAACCACCAGAACCAGGCCAAGCCTATCTAGTCAGCTGTTTTAAGGACACAGGGTTTTTGCAACAAGTGAAATGGGGGAGACAACAGAGGATTTTGAGCAGAGTTTGTCAGATTCAGAAATTTGGGAACTGAAGGCAGTAGGACTTCCTGATGAAGGTTATAAAATATAAGAGAAGGAAAAAGAGAAGAGTCAAAAATGTCTCTAAGGAAGTTCCACATCACTCGTACCATAAATAGATGCTTATGTCTCTTTCTTGCTTACTGGACTGTGAGCTCAGTGAGGGCAGAAGCTGTGCCCATGTGTCTTTAGATTCCCAGGCATAGGACAGAACACACAGACAAGAATTGTGTTGAATCTGATGCACTGAATGTATCTCTCTCTACCATGAGTCACATTAATGAAGAGGAAGGCTGATTCACACTCAACTGGAACAACGTCACGTAGGGAAACACGTAAGAGGGAGGGAGACCTCCCCATCCAGTCCTTCCAACTTTTCCTCACCAGGATGGGAATTGACCGAATACCACAAATGCTCTGTTCTTCTAAGAGATGACTGTGAGCAGGGCTGGCTACTAAGAACCTCTTTATTCAAGGATGTAGTGGCAAGTAGAACTAATTTTTTATTTGCTGACACCTAGGGAATGTCACAAGGGGAATTATTTTGAGCCAAAGGGTTTCCCCAATACCTAGTTTCAACCCAGAAGGCTGGCTATTTAGGGCCTCATGAAAATCAGGGGTGCTTAAATTCTGGGTGGGGGCAGTGCCAGGAAGACACCAGATGGCTAGGAGAGGCCCTGCTCTGGCAGCCGCAGGTCCCCTGAGAACAGGTGATAGGATAAACCAGCTCTTTTGGGGGTCAGCTTTTTCTCTGCTCCTGCTTCTATCGGTCCTGCTGCTGATCTGTGTGTGATGGCAGAGCAAAAGAGCCACTGGGAAGGGCATCAGAAAGAGTTTCTATAAAGTATATTTTTCAAAGATAGCATTAGAGCAGCTTAAGTCTGTAGTAAATAGGATCAGGGCTACAGGACCGACAGAAAGTGCTGGTCTGTGTCCCCTCACCTCCGTGCCTGTCTGGAAGGGAAGTCTGCAAGTCTGCAGCCAGGACTGAGTCATCCGGTTGGAAAAATTAGTACACACCTGGGCACCCAAAGAAGGGCCACCCAGACGAGAGAGAAGAAATTAATTTTAATTGTAATTTCAGCATATGTAAGTGCCATGTCATGTTGGAAAATAAACCATTTTACAGGTTAATGTTGGTCCTATTTTGAATTCCACATGTTGGACGGCATGACCTTTTTTTTTTTTTTTTAGGTACTTGGAGTCTTAGATCCATCCCCATCAACAGCCTGGAGGTGTTTCTCAAAGCTGCATGCCAGGAAAAAAGCCCCTTTGATTCTAAAAGCAAACTCTCCCACACGGCAAATTCTACAAAGTTGCGGAAGAGCAAGGAGCATTTGCAGCTTGTCGGCACAGGGCAGCTGGCGTGTGGTCAGCAACAGGGTGGACCACAAAGCAATGCTGCGTGACCCTCAGGAGCATCCCCAAACACCTGTGGCCATCACCTGTGTCTGAGCTATGCAGCTGGTACCCGCCTCTCCCTGTGCACACAGTCTCTCCAGAGATGGACCCAACAACCACTGGCACTGGGAAGAGGGTATCCCTGCCCTCCTTTTGAACAGCCATTGAGTATTATATGTATATGTTCCCCATGCTCCTAGCTTTAGGCTTATTTATGCTCATTGGATCAGGGATGGAAAAGATGTAGCACTCACACTGCCTTCCTTCCCCCTCTCATCAATGACAATGAATCTGGGCACAGTGTTTCTCCCACTGACCCCAGACTAGGTGTCGATGTTCTCTCAGCACAACACTGCAGCAGCCAGGACCAAGTGGCCAACCAAAGGCAATGGCGTGGAACCTGTCTTTCATCCTTATTCTGGATTACTGCTTTTCAAAGGGCAGGAGCCACATCGTCTACATCTTTGTATTCATGTGGTACCCAATTCTGGACACAGTCGGCAATCTAGACTCATTTTCCCTTCATGAAACTTAAAATGCATTCAGCATTTTAGGAATGCTGGGAAATACAGAGCCAAATCAGACATGGTCTACAACCTCCAGGAGCTAGGAGTCATTCAGCGAACACTTACCAATCCAGCTTTGACTAAGAGCATATATCATACTGTTAATCCCAAGGAAATTATGTGTGGGTCGCTCCAAAAAGCTAAAGAGATGGCCTCAGAAACTAAGTGCAAGATGCTGTTTTGAACAAATTGCAATTAAACCGTCACTGGTTTCTTGAAAAATTGCCTTCCTGAAGCAATGCTGCCAGGCTCTCAGACGTCCTGTCACTCTGTGATAAAAATGGCCTCGCGATGACATACATCATTACTAAGTCATTCCTTTCTCATTTATTTTCCTCATTACCATTGGTAGGGAATTGGGCAGGGAAGGCTTCTGCAATGGAGATAATGACTTCTTCTCAATCCTTTATACCACTTATAAAGAACTACCCAATCTGACAGTCCGATTTGTTTTCATTTCTCCTTTTACCAACCTTAAGGAGAGTTAGGCTGTAATTTGTGAAGATACCTTAAAATTTTTGTGAGCCTCATTAATAACAGTGCCAAGCAGTGCACTGGGGTTGGCATCTGCACATCCCATTGGGGCAGAAGCTGCAGCTCTCAGAACACCCGATTATACTGGCTAATGAGGCCCATTAATCAGTCCTTGTAGCTTTGGGGGATACCAGGGAAGGATCTGTTGACCTCCGGAGCAGGCTACATAATCATTGTCATAGTTTTTGTGCCAAATTCCTAACAAAGTTAGGTTGTGGTTAGGGTCTTCATTAATGTTTTATTAACACAATGCTAATATTTCTACTGCCTCCCTCCCTATTCCATTTTTTCAGTAGGGCAAGACTACTTGGGAGAAATAGCTTCTGTTTTGGATCCTTCGGGATAAGCTTAGTTGTCTATTTCTCTTTGACATCGATGCCAAGATCAATTGCGTTCATGCACATGGAAGTGCCCACGTGGCAATGAGCCTCTAGGATGTGATCACTCACCCAGAGGCCCCATAAAGTTCCAGCACCATCTGGTCAGGGTCCAGCTCTCCACATCAGCTGCTCAGAGATGCCTAGCACTCCTAGTCTCTCCCCACAAATGAGCCCTTCTGGGAACTCCCTCTGCTCTCTGGCAAACATGTGGTTTGGTCAGATGGGGAAGATAAATTGAAGAATGAAGTGTCTGTATTTCTGTGACCTTGGGAAAGTTATTTAATCTAAGTTTTGGTGTCTTCATCTACAGAATGAAGGTAACAACAGTACATCTCAGAATTATAAGAACCCCAGCAGGATGCCCTGATGGAAGAGGAGCTCAATAAGCAGCAGCTATATTAAATATTGTTCCTAATCAACAGGGACACTTTTAAAAGACAAGGGAGATATGGTCAAGTCATTTATAGACAAAGCCTTTTTGTCACCTTAGAATACAATAGGACTTTTGGCCTGAGAGATAAAGACAAAGCAGCCACAAGTCTCTTTCTTCAGGCAGGGGGAGGACTGCATGAGGCCCAGAGCACAGCAACACCTCCTAAGAAAGTTTTCTGGGATTTTGGCACATGCTTTGGCAAAAGACCATCTCTCTGGAGTTCATCTTCTTTATTCTCATGCTGACCCTGCACAGGTAGCAGTAGACAACTTATGATTCTACTTTTTCAAAAATGGAAAAGAAGGGGTTAAGTATTTCACCAAAATCATCTAGGCAATCAACAACCATGCCAGATTTTTCCAACCCCAGTCCAGTGTTCTTTTCTCCATACCAGATGTTGCTCACTTTGAGGCTTTGCGATAATGTCAGAGAAATCTCAAGAGAGGCAAGTTACTGGAATTCAAGCATCACAGACTGCAAAGTCAGGTATCCTTGCAACAGGTGTCAGCTTAGGTAACAATGGCCAACTCACTGCGTGCCAAGTCCTTCACCATGAGCGTTATCTCAACAACCTCTCAACAATCCAGCGTTGGTACCAGCATGATCCTGGTTCAACCTATGAAGAAACTGAACCCTAGTAAAGTCAAGCAGGCTTACCAGGCAAGTTTTCTTACCTTATAAAAGGTATTCCAGAGAACAGAAAACAAGGGAAGGGCCAGCAAATCATTTTATGAGAACTTGAAATCAAAACTGGGAAAGAAAATAAACCATATTCTGATCTTGTTTATGAACATGGATGCAAAAAATACTAACTACAATATAAGGAAACTAAATGTGGCGCTATCATATTCATGCACACACAGGCAGTACCAAAACATCAGAGCCAACTAGGATTTATTCTTAGAGTACAAGGACGGTTCAGAATATCTATAAACATGATCTACCACATTATATGACATAAATATAATCCACTGCATTAACAGATTAAAGGAGAAAATGATAGGATTATTTCACTGAAGAAAAATCATTCAATAAAATTCAACTCATTCACAGAAAATACTTAATAAACCAGGAATAGATGAGAAAGGCAACTTACAGACTGAAAGAAGATATTTGCAACACATATATCTGACAAAGGATTAATATTCAAAGTGTGGAAAGGGTTGCAAATCAATAAGGAAAACACAACAAACCTAAATGGGAAATGGCAAGAAATATGAACAGACAATTCACAGAGGAAATCCACTCAGCCTCACTTGTAATCAAGAAGATGCAAATTAAAATGCTAATGAGATTCTATTGCACATTCATCACATTGGCTAGAACTTTAAAATGAAAATATCAAGCTGGTGCGCGTGCAGGAAGAAGTGAACTCACCAGGCCTGATTGCCCAAATCTTGTCCCTTCTCAAGAGGGCCTGTTCCCATGACCAGCCATCAGCGGGCAGCTGGGAACTGAGCTTTTGCAATGTTCCCTGTGCTACTAACCGATAAGCAAGTTTTATAGGCTTGGAGCCTTGCACCATGCTGCTCCAGCTTGCTTAGACAGTTCGCATAAATATTGTGATTTATGGTAAGCACCTACTTTCCTTCTGGGGGTCCAGAGTTACAGTCACTGCAGCCAGTCACAAGGTAATATGTGTCTGCATAAAAAACTCTTGAACTCAAATAAACTTCCCTGGGCAGAAACCACTCCCCACATGTTGCTGCAATTAGTTGGTGGAGGAATGGCATATCCTGAGCCACAATTTTGAGAGAAGATTTTTGGAAGCTCGCATCTGGGCTCCCCCAGACTCCTCCCAAAGTGTTTTCCTTTATTGATCCTGCTTTGTATTCTTACGCTGTAAGGGAACCCATCTACGAGTATGACTATTTCTGAGTCCTATGAGTCCTTCTGGCAAATCTCCAAACTTAAGGACGACGTCAGGGAACAGACAGCCTGAGAATGTGGAGAAACGTTATTCATAGACACAGCATGGGGGCAAGTCATGCTGAGAGCCACGTGACGAGGGCAGGGAGCAGGGCCGATGTACATGTATAAGTCCTGGCCATTCCACAGCTATGGTTCTAATCTAGAAAAATCTCTCCCCAAGGTCATGTACAAAAATGTTCACTACAGAGTTGTTTCTAATAGGGAAAAAACTGGGATATTTTTAAAGTCAGTGATAGGAGAGTAGAAAAATAAACTGTCATATTTGTATAATGGAAAATCACATGGTGTTTCAAATGAATGAACAGGAGCTCCATCAACATGGATAAATCTCTTTGGCAGAGGAGGAAATGCAGAACACATACACAGAAGGATACCATTTATGCAAAGCTTAAAACCATGCAAGATTAATTAATGTGTAAGAATGGCACACAGCAACTTTGTGACAAAAAAGTACTTCAGAGAGATGGAAAGGAAGAGGATGGGGTGGGAGGTGGACAAAAAACTTTACAAAGTCTGCATCGTTTTATTGCATGCAAAAAAAAGATCTGTAGCAAATATGCCAAAATGTTAAGATTGGTTAAAGCTGGATGTGGGTTTGTTTTATTATTTTATATATTTGAAATATTTCATAATTTACAAAAAAAAAAAAGAAAAGAAAAATGAAGGTTCAAATAATTTGCTCAGGATCAGAAGTCAAACTAAGATTTGAGCTCCAGCTCGCAGGCCTGCCCACAAACCTTATCACACCCCCTCTCATTTCAGTGGTCTCTTAAATAAAGCCCAGGCTAATTAACCTAATCCCATTTGAAGTATGCTCACCCAGACCTCTGAATTAAATTTAAACAATATGTTCATCTTACTTTAAAACCTTAGTTGCTATTTAGAGTAATTACATACTGAGTTCTCACAAGCTCTTAATAAGACAGGTCCCACTTCAATGACACAGATCTTATAGACAGCCTTTAGGAAGCAATAAAAACTGTAGACAAGGAATGGATAGTAAATCTCTTGAGCTGCAGGGTATCTTGTTCATTCAAAATACTGAAAATAAAATTAAAATCAATATGAAGTTCTTAAGACATACAATTTGGTCAGCTGAATATAAATTAGGAGCAGTTCTTAATTAAACCATTTGTATGCATCAATGGATTCATTTCATCTTTTAAGAAACATGGTTTTCAGTTTATCATGGAAACATCATAGGACTGAAACCATTATCTGTTGTATTTAAAGATGAGAAGCCAGAGAAGAAGATACAGATCAAAGACTTGAGTCTCAAAAAGAAATAAGCAGGAGACGTAAGTCATCTAAGCTAAGGTTGTCTTTCAGTTCTAACTTAAAAGGGGGGGGGGGGGGGGGGTTAAATTAATATTTTTAAAGTTTTCCTGAATTAAAATTTGCCAGAAATAAGGCATTACCTTTATGACTTCTTCAACATACATTCAATTCAATTTCACAAATGCTTCATAAGGAAGTACTAATAGGAGATGCATTTTCAAGCCTCCGTAGAGGTAAGAAATCCCTTTGCTATAACAGTAATGAAAACCACTACTATCACTGCTACCTTGTTGAGTGTATTTCCACGAGCCAGCCTCTCTGCTAAAAGCTCTTCATAATTAGTAGGAAAATGCAGTGTTTGTTTGTGGAGTTGGAAGCTGGAGAACACTAGCAGTAGTTAAGGGTCTAGGAGTGTTCAGAGAAGGGAATTTTAAAGCTTGAGATATCGAAGGTAGAGATGTTCTGAGAGATAGTAAGGTTGCTAGAGTGTCTGTCTCCTTGGTGCTGTAACGAGTTGCCACAAGCTAGTGGCTTAAAGCAATGCAAATGTATTATCTTACACTGCAGGGGCTCAGAAGTCCCATGTGGGTCTTACCCAGCTAAAATCGAGGACTGCATTCCTTCTGGAGGCTCCAGGGGAGAATTTGTCTCCTTGCCTTTTCCGGCTTCTAGAGGCCATCCACCTCCATTTTCCAAGCCAGCCACAGCAGGTTGAATCCTCTCCACATCTCACCACTCTGACTGCCTTTTCTGCTTCCCTTTTCTACTTCTAAGGACTCTCCCTTCTGATGAACCTGGGCCACCTGTACAAACCAGGGCAATCCCCCTATAATGTCAGCTGATTAGCAACATTGATTACGCCTGCCAACCTTCATTCCCAGGTTCCAAGGATGAGAACATGGGCATCTTTGCAGGCCATTGTTCTGACCATACAGAGGTTGCAAGAGAATTCCAACCCCAACTAGTTTAAGCGAAAAAAGGGGCATTTTATTGGAAAAAATGCTGTGATATCACAGTAATTTAAGAGCAGCCTGGCTTCAGGAACAGAACCAATCCAGGAATCCCTCTTTCCAATCTCTCATCTCTGCTCTTCTGTACATCATTAGGTCATGTCTGACACTGAAGACTGGCTTCCTATATTCCCAGTCTATCAGAATATAACTGCCTACAGGTCTTAGAATTTTGTGTCTTACATTCTAGTCATTGAGAAAGGCAGATGCCTCACTCTTGCTCTCCCTCTCTTGCCCTCACTCTCTTTTAGTTCCAGGATCCCCAGGAAGACAGTGTCTGCCTATCTTGAGTCGACTTCCTGAGCTAGTTTGGCCAGGGGTTCCTAATGGCTCCAGCAGCAACCATGGAAATGGTTTGGGCATTGGAGTGAGAAGAGCAGTTCCCAGGAAGGCTGGAGTGGTGGTGCATAACAAACCAAGAGATGTTTCTACAGTGACTGGGCCAAGTAAGACAGGACCACAGAGTTTAGTGGAAAATACAGGAATACACCCAGATGGCAGCACCACGGGCCAAGCATGATCATCGTAGTCTGCACAAAATGAGTGACCCTCCACCAGGAGAGCTCAGTGAGGCTAGAAATCAAAGGGAACAGGTGAAGATGAACCCAATAGAAAGAGTCAGGAATAAATAGACTGTGAAAAGCCTCCAATAACAAGCTAAGGTGTTTCCTTTAAAATAGAAGACTAGCAAGAGATCTAACTTATGTTTGGAAAGATCACCCCCAGTGGTTAAGACAGGGCATTGACAGTTGCTAGGCAGGGCAAGACTGCATCCAGAGGCACAAGTTAGGAAGCACCCGGAACTGGGAGAAGCATTGGGATGGAGATGGGAAAGGATTGGTGGCATCTACAGAATGGGATTTCAGAAGACAGAGGAGGGCAGAGATGATTAAGGAGAGAGGAAAAATAAACCTAAGTAGTTCCAGGTGGTGACTGAGGCACATATCTGGGAGGCTGGACCTGGAGCAGTGGCATCCCATTCAGTGAGAAGGAATTAAATTGAAACTGAGTTTTGGTGAATTTTATCCTTTCCAGTGATGTGCTTAAGTACTGGCCTGTGAGGGGAGGGGAGTGGGAGGAATCCCTCATCTATAGAGTTTACTGATTTCCATGGTGTGAATACTCCCACCATGACAATTTCAAGCTATCGATGAAGTTGCTGAATGCAGAGCTAGGAAGCCAGCCAGTAGAAGCCAGCTCCAGCATACAACTGGCCTTTCATTTTTCATCGTGATGCTCCTTTGCAACTGCTGCATCCCACTCAATGAAGAAGTGGATCTCCAGATTATGGTGTCTCCATCTGGACTTGGAGGGGATCTGTGACCTCCCCTGCCTAGCCTCTCCTGGCCTCCTCAGTAACTGAGCATCCATCCACAACACAAAGGAGAGGAAAGAACACAGTCGGATGTGCAAATGCTTGACCAAATATTGATAAGAGCATCTAGGCAATGGGAGAATAATGAATACAGCCAGATAAAATGAGAAGCAGTATTGTACAGTGTTTAAGAATAGTGGCCTCTGAAGTCAGACTGCCTGGGTTTGAAATCAGTTCCTCCACTTATTAACTCTGTGTCTTTGGCCCAGTTATTTAACCTCTCTGTGCCTCTGATCATCACCTGCAAAATGGTTATGGAAGCAGCAGTACCTCCTCCTTAGAGATGTTGAGTGGATGGGTGATGTTTTAGTTTGCTTTGCTGCTGATAGCAGATACCATAAAATGGGTGGAGATTCACTATTTTATACGCTGACAGTTTTGAGGCTGAGAAAAATTTGCAAATCAAGGCACATCAGGTGATACCTTCCTGGAAGATTGGCTATCAGCAATCCTTGACTCCTCCGTCACATGGCAAGGCATATGACAGAGTGTGCTGGTCTCTCCCTCTCTTCCAGGTTTTGTTGCTTTCAGCTTCTTGCTTCTGTGGCTTTCTCTCTCTTTGTCTGAAATTTATTCTTTTATAAAGGACTCCAGTAAGAGGATGAAGACCTTCCCTGAGCCACGCCTTAACAGAAGTAACCTAATCGAAAGGCCATATTTACAATGGGTTTACATGCACAGGAATGAATTAGTTTTAAGAACATGACTTTTGGGGGTCCATACAGCTTCAGACTACCACAGGTGAGATAAAGGTAATAAAGTGCTTGGCACATATTAGCATTTAATAGTGAACTTGATGATAACAAAACTCCACCTTATTCATCTAAACTGTATATACTGCTAGTTATCACCAGAAGGGAAAAGGAAAATGACTTTCCTTTCTTTACTGACTTGGATAAGGAGCTGAGTGAGGCACGGTCAACATCATGCCTGATGCTAACGTAAAGCCTGAGAGCCTGGGAATGTGCCTCTCTCGTCCCTATTTCCAGAGCTGAGCACAGGGCCTGGCCCTCTGAAGTGACTCAGTAAATATTTTTACTAACTAGATAGAGCCCTAAATGCTTTAAAGGCTACAAGAGTGATTGAGATATTCAGCTGGCCTTCAAGGAGCTTAGACCAGCACATTTTTCCAAGATGTTAATGACATCTATGTGCTCTTCAAGATGGAAGTTTCCTAGAAGTCAGCAATGAAATAATAACAAGAGGTACGGCAAACACATTTATCTCCAAGAAGCAAAAACAAACTCCTCTCCAAAAACTGAAATGGCAGCTAAAGTGTTTCCTCTACTTTCATAAAAAAATAATGAAATGTCAGCCTTGTAAATATTTATGATCTTAAGCAGACAGTTCATATTTGAACATCAATTGTTTAAAGACCATTTGAGTGCTTTTTGACAGAAATCTTATATAATCTTATATGCTACACATTCCCTGAGCACAATACTTAGGAAAACATGCATTTAGAATATTTTCCAGATAAGGTCAGAGAGGTAACTAAATGTGATTGTACGGGCCCATCCAGAGTTTTATTTATTTTGATGGAGGCATTTGAAAAGGTTAGAAGCAAAGAAATTTCAGTGGCAAGGAGGCCACTATGACTCTTCTCATTCATAATTAAATATTTTTGAGGTCAGAGCATTTCCACTTCTGAAATGAATTTCCTTGTAGAACACAACAAGGAACAAAAGAAAGGGCAAAAAATTCCTCACAACTGTAATACCTGTTAAATGTTCCAGCAAGGGAAGGGGGGGAGGGCTATGGGTATTTGCTTTAGTTACGTTTATGATCAAACTACCTGTGACTTTAAATGTATCATCTGGGTGTCAGTCTCCTCAATAGTAAGAAAAAAATGTAAAAAATTATATAAATATTAAACATTGTTAAGGTACTAAAATGGGTTAATTCATAAATGTGAGCAACGAAAGAAAAAATAGGTAAATAAAAACTTGTGTGCTTCAAAGGTATTTGTCAAGAAAGTGAAAAGGCAACTTACTCAATGGAAGAAAATATTTGGGAATCATTTATCCAGTTTGGGTCTAACATCCAGCATATATAAAGAAATCCTACATCTTGAAAATAAAAAGACAAACAAACCATTTTTTAAATGGCCAAGAGATTTAAATAGACACTTTTCCAAAGAGGAAATACAAATGGTTAAAAAGCACATAAAAACATGCTCACCATCACTAGCTCTTAAGGAAATACAAATCAAAACTACAATGAGATATCATCTTACACCTATTAGACCGGCTGCTATTAAAAAAAACAAAGAACTGCAAGTGTTGGAGAGGACGTGGAGGAAAGAACGTAAAATGGTGCAGCCATTGTGGAGGAAGGTTTGGCAGTTCCTCAGGAAGCTAACTATAGAGTTGCCATATGATCCAGCAAGCCCACCGTTGGGTATATACTCAGAAGAATTGAAAGCAGGGATAAAAACAGATATATGTACACCAGTGTTCATGGTGGCATTATTTACTATTGCCAAAAGTTGGAAGCAACCCAAGTGTCTATCAACAGATGAATGGATAAGTAAAATGTGGTATATACATAAAATGAAACATTACTCAGCCATAAGAAGGGAGGAAGTGTTGACACACATGACAACATGGATGAATCTTTTTTTTTTTAAAGATTGATTTATTTATTTCTCCCCCCTTCCCCACCCACCCTGGTTGCCTGTTCTGTGTCTATTTGCTGCGTCTTCTTCTTTGTCCACTTCTGTTGTTGTCAGCAGCACGGGAATCTGTGTTTCTTTTTTGTTGCATCTTGTTGTGTTACCTCTCTGTGTGTGCAGCACCATTCCTGGGCAGGCTGCACTTTCTTTCATGCTGGGTGACTCTCCCTACGGGGAGCACTCCCTGCGCGTGGGGCTCCCCCACGCAAGGGCCACCCCCGTGTGGCTCAGCACTCCCTGTGTGCATCAGCACTGCGCATGGGCCAGACCCACACCGGTCAAGGAGGCCCGGGGTTTGAACCACGGACCTCCCATGTGGTAGACAGATGCCCTATCCACTGGGCCAAGTCTGCCGCCCATGGATGAATCTTGAAGAACTTATGTTGAGTGACGTAAGCCAGTCACTAAAGGACAAACATTGCATGACCTCACTGATATGATCCTACCATATTGAGCAGACTCAAAGAGTCTGGAAGATAGGTTATTTGGAGACAGAAAGGGACTAGAGTGGTAAGCTGATACTCAATCTGGACAGAACCTATGATAAGGTGGAAGGGGGTGGTTTGTCAGTAGATGGGGGTGATGGGGGTGCAGGGATTGAATTGTGTTCAAATGTGAGTGTGAGCAGGGTGGGGGGGATTGGGTTGGAATATCCATGGAACTGGGGGGAGGGCTGAAGAAAGGAACAGATGAACTCTGGGTATTTGTAGAACTGTGACTGCAACTACAATGGTTGGAATGTTCTTTTGATAAATATGGCAGGGGAGGGTCACTGGTATAGACTGTCCATTATAGGAATATGTGGGAAAGGGTGCACCTGGGGCATGCTTCTGTGGAACATGAATGTGTACATCTTGAATGTGTCATAGGAGATATTCTCACTGGGTGGAGAGCCACACAATAAACAAGAAAATATTAAATTCCCATCCTGGGGAGCTCTGCTACATTCTCAAACAGAGGGTCAAGAATCTCTTGAGTGCATAGGCAGTGCCTAATAAAAGAAAACAGATCAATATGTCAAGCCTTCAATATGAATGCATGTAACTATGAACCTTATTCTTGAAAAACCGAAACTTAGTGGTTACCATAGATTCTGAGGGGAGAAGGGAAGAATAGGTGGAACATAGGACATTTTTAGGGCATTGGATTTGTTCTGCATGATTTTGCAATGACAGATATAGGCCATTATATATTTTGTCAAATTATATATAACGTATGGTGCAAAGTGTAAACCATTGTATGGTACAAAGTGTAAACCATAATGTAAACCATTGACCATGGTTAGTAGCAATGTTTCAATATTTTGTCATCAATTGTTTAACAAATGTACCACACTAATGAAAGACATTATTAATAGGGGAAAATATGAGAGAGGGAGGAGGTGGAATATATGGGAATCCCCTATATTTTTGATGTGACTTTTTTAAACCTAAAGCTTCTTTGAAAATAAAGGGAAAAAAGAATAAAACACTGGGGAAACATACAGAGAAATTGTAAATTAACACAAAAGATAACAGATCTTATGGTGATGAAAGACACAATGCAAAAACATTTTTTTGGTGGTTTTGTTTTTGGAGAGGTTTTGGATTACAAGAAAGTTAAAACTATGGCAGGGGAGGATCAGTGGTACAGAGTGTCATCAGTGGGGGGATGTGTGGGGAAGGATGTACCCAGGGCATCCTCTATGGACTATGAATGTGTTCATGTGGTCACGGGGTGTTATCTCAGTGGGTGGAGACCCACACAATAACCAACAAAATATTAAATTCCCATCCTGCGGAGTCCTGCTACATTCTCTAATAGAGGGTCAAGCATCTCTATAGTACATAGGTAGTGCCTAGGGAAAGAGGAAAGACCAATATGCCAGGCCCTTGATATTGATGATTGAACTTATTAATCTTATTATTATAAAATTGAAACATAACCTAGTAATATATATTGCCTAAGAGTTACTTCCTGAAAATCTCCTTGTTACTCAAATGTGGGCTCTCTCTAAGCCAAACTCAGCATATAAATTCACAGTGTCTCCCCCACTACCACCCCTAGCATGGGACATGATTCCCAGGAATGAGCCTTCCTGGCACTGAGGGATTATTACTAACCACCAACTAGCTAAATATTTGGAAAAAGACCTTGACCAAAAGGGGATATATTAAATACAAATGTACTTTTATGGCTAAGAGATTTCAAAGTGAGTTGGGAGGTCATCGCAGAGGTTACACTTATGCACATCAAGAGGATCTCATTGACTACCACAGTAAACAATGCCTCAAGCAGGGGTGCTCCTGAGAGGTCTAGAGATAGCTGGACAAAACAGGCAGGGCAGACAACCCCAGGAAATCGGTACTCCATCAGTGGGCCTTACCTTGGAATATATGTTGACCTGTCACCCCAATGTAATGAAGTTAGACTCATTTATAGTTTTCCTGCACATAGTTCTTCTGTCCCTTTTATTTGAACCTATAATTTGCACTATACCCATTAAATACATGTCTCAGAGACTTCGAAATCTTCTGTCTGTTTATATGCTAGTTAAATCCTGAATCTCAGCAGAGCTGCAGTCAACACCTACTCTCCAGGTCATCAGACTCAACCAGGACAACTAACAAAGAGACGATGATGGACAACGCCCATCCCCCAAAACAGAGAGTATCTACAACCACAGGCAAGACAGTTCCATCCATCTGCTTCTTGGGATCTAAGCCCTCTCTTAGCCAGAAGCAGAGTGGGCACTACTATCTCTAAATCCTCAAGGTTGAGGAATGAACAAACATAAGGGGGGAATACAAGTATGGTCCAAGGTAGACATTATTAGTCTAGTAATGGAAGAACTTGTAACATCGATATAAAGAAAGTGGCCACCAGACATTCTAAAGGTAGGAAGAGGGAAAAATAGGTATAACATGGGCAATTTGGGGACCCTGGAATTGCTCTGCATGATATTGCAGTGATGGATACAGACCATTATACATTTGTCAAAATCTATAAAAGGGTGTGGTGCTGTAATGTAAGACATAATGTAAACTATAGACTATGGTTAGTAGCAATGCTTCAATATTTGTTCATCAATTATAACAATGTACCATTTATTAGTAGGGGAAAATGTGAGGAGGGGGGTGAGGTATATGGGAATCCCTTATATTTTTTATGCAACTTATGTAATCTAAAACTTCTTTAAAAATAAAGAAAAAAAGGAGATAAAATAAAATAAAATGGGTTAATTCACTCATTAGAAAAAGAGAGAAACTCTGTATTTCTGTTGTGCCTTTCAGCTCTAAAACTGATAGTTCTATGAACTTCATAATAGGGTTCTAAGAATGGAAATATTTTACTTTAATTTACCAATTAGGGTTTCTTTAATATGGTTGGCCAATGGAAAGAGCAAGTTACTCAATTACAATAACACCTTATTTGATCAGGAATTATCAGATGGTAAGGAGTCCTACATAAGTGAATTTTCTAGAAAACTGACACATAGCAATGAAAGCTTTTGTTTTTTTTTTTTTTTTTAAAGATTTATTTATTTATTTAATTTCCCCCCCTCCCCTGGTTGTCTGTTCTTGGTGTCTGTTTGCTGCGTCTTATTTCTTTGTCCGCTTCTGTTGTCGTCAGCGGCACGGGAAGTGTGGGCGGCGCCATTCCTCGGCAGGCTGCTCTTTCTTTTCACGCTGGGCGGCTCTCCTCACGGGCGCACTCCTTGCGCGTGGGGCTCCCCCACGCGGGGGACACCCTTGCGTGGCACGGCACTCCTTGCGCGCATCAGCGCTGCGCATGGCCAGCTCCACACGGGTCAAGGAGGCCCGGGGTTTGAACCGCGGACCTCCCATATGGTAGACGGACGCCCTAACCACTGGGCCAAAGTCCGTTTCCCGAAAGCTTTTGTTTTTAAACATTAAGAATAGAAAACATTCTAAAATATGTTACTTACTTCCTTGACTGCTTTTACTGAGAATAACAAACTCAACTAAATTTTGGGGGGCATTCAGGTTCAGCATTTCCAAATATCCACGATCATACAAAACTGTGCTAGAACAGCTGGGGTCACAGGTGGTGTCACTTATGACCACCCCCAAGTCCCCGCCTAACTCACTGGCTCCCTTGCTGCAGCATGAACATGTTGACCAACGCTAGCCAATGGGACACGCTGGACAACCGCAGGGAAAGGTTGTTCATTTATGTCAAATGACTCTCTTCTCTGAAGGGCCTGTGAGGAGGCTATGCTAACATCTGAGGATGGCAGAGAGCTGGCCACTGGCCTAACCCTGGAAACGACACCCCTGGAAACCTGTGTAAGTGAGAAAATGAATGTCCTCTGGTGAAGCCATTGCAGCCAGAGGCTTTCCTCAGGGACTGTGGATACAGAGGCGCCAGGAAAACAGGGTCTTGTTCTCATGGAATTTATATCTTAATGGGAAGCAGACAGACCACACCTAATTAGAATAAGCAACCAGGAAAATTTAGGCAAGTATAATCCAATACGGCTGATGTCCTTATAAGCAAAGGGAAGTTTGGCCACAGTCACACAGGCACGAAGGGAGAACCCCGTGTGAAAACAAATCAGAGACTGGAGTGGTACGTCTGTAAACCAAGGAAGGCCACGGATTGCTGCAACGGCCAGCAGGCAGGGGGCAGGAAGCACACCTTCCCTCGAGCCTTAGGGGTCAGGGCCCTGCCCACACCTTGATTTTGGACTTCTGGCCTCCAGAACTGTGAGGGAATAAATTTCTACTGTCCTAAGTCACCCAGTTTGTGGAATTTCTTATGGCAACTCTAGGGAACAAACAGAGCCACCAAATAAAGTACAGTTACCAAAAAATTGACCCACAATTCACAGTTCCTGCTGTTTTGTTGTTTGTTTGGAAGAATTCTTCTCAGTACTGATTCCATGGATGCATGATACAGACAGCAGAACCCCTTTTACAAAAATAGGACCCTGACATATAAAGCCAAGAGAAGCAATAAAGGGGTTCCTTGGGTAGTCAACCTATTTTAAATATTTTTTATTTATTTTTAAAAGATAATAGATCACACAAAATGCTACACTAAAAAATTATACGAGATTCCCATATGCCCCCCTCCCCACACACCCCTTCCTCCCACATCCAGAACCTCTTTCATCAGTGTGGCACAATTCATTGCATTTGATGAGTACACTTTGGAGCACTGCTGCACCGCAAGGATTATAGTTTACATTGTAGTTTACACTCTCCCCCAGTCCATTCAGTGGGTTATGGCAGGCTATATAATGTCCTGCATCTGTCCCTACAGTATCATTCAGGACAACTACAAGTCCTGAAAATGCCCTCATATCACACTTCTTCTTCCCTCTACCTGCTCTCAGCAACGCCTGTGGCCACTGTTTCCATATCAATGATACAATTTCTTCCATTGCTAGAATCACAGTAGTTATATAGATGAATACCAGTTAAGTCCACGCAAGTCCATATTTTACTCCCTAGTCCTGAGGACTGTGGGAAGGTGATGCCCACTCCATGTCTTAATTGAGAGGGGGCTTCGATCCACATGGCTGATGGATAGGAATCTCCTGCTTGCAGTTGTAGATACTCTTGGTTCCTTGGTGTGGTGGTTGTCCATCCTCACCTCCTTGTTAGCTGATCTGGGTGAGTTCAACGAACTGGAGAGTAGGTGTTGCAACTTCCTGAGGCTCAGAGCCCAGCTAGCACATGGACAGCCCAGAGATCCAAGTCTCCTGGACATACACCAACCCCAGGCCACCAACCTCAGTACCAACCACAGGTTCAATAAAAGAGACAGAAGAGGCACATGTAGAGAAGTCACATCTGAGTCCAACTCTGTCACACTCGGGAGCACAAATTCCAAAGTTGGGCCCACTGGCAAGGCACTGAACTCTGGAGCCATCTGCCATGAGTAGTCAATGTTTTTTACCGGTTTGGATAAATTCTCAAGTACTTGGAGATGCCCAGCAGTACCCACTGCACAGCCCAGAGGTTCCACAGGGCCCAGCTTAACAAAACCGGTAGAGAGCAGGGAGGAAGGGGCTGAGAGCCCAGTGACCTGAGTCCTAGACCAGGCTGTGTTTAGTTTCTTTGAAAACTGCAGAGATGAAAGGAAACAAGTAACAGGTTCCCAGGGAGATGCAGAAGGAAAGTTTGGTCCTGAAATTCCAGGTCCTTGTTTGGTCCCTGCAGATGCCCAGCTGGCCTTCTGTGGTTCTGTGCCCAGTGTTTTTCCAGGAAATTCCCTTTTGTTGTTTGTTTAAGTTAGCTTGGCTGTGTTTCTGTTCTTAATGACCAAGCAATCCCAAAACAAATTAGCAGTAGAATTAGGTTTAAGACATTTCAACTCTGTTTAGCTTATTTTGAAAGAGACATCAAATGGGCCAAATGACTTTCTTGGGTATAATTTTATCTGCAAATTATTAAATTAATAAAAATACTTTGTCTTTCAGAAAACAAAACTCTAATACTTGGAAAGTAGAAGATTTTACCTTTAATGTATTTTCCTATAACTATTTACAGTTCAAATTCCTTTTCTAGAATAAAGGTGAATCAGAATATTCAGTGCAAAATTAAGCAAGTGACTCAAAGTCAGGGGAGTGTGATTCATGAGACAAGATGAAAATAACTAATGCTACAGTCAAGCTAAATAAAGATGAAAGACTAAAGGTGTAGAGATAAGCAGGTCCAACTCTCTGAACGGGGTGAACAACTGAGTGATGATGTTTGGAAGATGGTTAGATAAGAAGAAAGCAAGGCAATAAAGTTAAAAAAAATGCCCAAATATCTTTAACTACCTTAGAAGGAAGAAGTAGCTGTCCCTAGGATTTTTCACAATTATCCTCAGAATTAACTGTGATTTTGGAGGTTGGCCTAGATAAGAAGTCACAAGATATGTTTTCAAGTAGTCGTTCTCAGGCTCTAGGAAGGGGTGTTGTGAGAGCTGGCATTCTGGGGCTGAGGTCTCCCTTGAAACCAATGCCGTGACCTGATGTGACCCAGCCTCCAAGATGTGGCCATCTCATGGGCACAGCCACACGCACAGAGGCACAGACGCACACAGCATCAAACCCAAGCTGAGAAGCCTTTTTTATAAAAAGTTCATCCCTAATGTCTGCTTGGAGCCCTCCAGAAAGAGTAGAGCCTAGATAATGCCCTGCTTGGATTCCAGAGCAAAAGACTGTGCAGTGAGAGACACCGGAAAGGAAGTTGATTGGGACCCAGGGGTCTGAAATTTGGACTTGGCTCTGCTTGTTACTAGCCATATGGTAGGGTGGATCATTTTGACTTTCTGCTTCTTCACCTAGGGTATTGGACTAGCCCAGGGGTCAGATAACTAGGGCCCGCAGGCCAAATCCAGTCTGCCACCCATTTGGGATCATAAAGTTTTATTATCATGCCTGCACATGTACGTATTATCTATGGCTGCTTTTGCCTACAATGGCAAAGTTGAGTAGCTGCAAAAGAATCAGGATGACTTGCAACCCCTGAAATAATTTCTATCGGGCCCTTTACAGAAAAAGTTGATCAACCCTTGTACGAGACACATTTTATGACAACTTCCAAATTCTCTGACTTGTCCCCGTCTTGCTATACTCTTATAAAATGCTTCCAGTGTGTGAATGAATACGTGTGTGTGCTTGTACAAATGCACCGAAGGAGACTCACATGTCTTATTCCTAACAGTTATCTATAGAAAATGGACTTGCGATGGGCCCTCAGAGACTTCCCAGGGGAGCATGCAGCCCTTCAAGAGAAGGCTCATCAGCCTGAGAATGAATCACGGCCTTCCGTGGAATATCTAACAGGGTTCTCTTTGTCTCAGGCCTCCAAAGCCGTACCCATGGGCACCATGTCCCCACACAAACACAAAACTAAAACCAAATTGTAAACAATCTCTCTTGCTACCTTCCTTGCTCAGTAATGGATTTTGCCAATCCTGCACTTACAGGATGATTTCGATTCCAGCCACTCAGAAATTGTAGATTTCTACCCTCTTTGCAGCTAACACAATTCATGAAGAACAGCCAACCACCAGAAATGTAGCCAATTTCCATTAAACTCTGCCACCTGTTTAATAGGATTGCTTCTCGTTAGGGTTATCCATGGACATAAGATGTTAGGGGATGCTTTTTCACAGAGAAATCCAGTTCCTGGAGGGAGAAAGAAGCAACAGCAACAGCCATTGCCACCACCCTTTCTTGTGGTGGAGAAATTAGGAGCTGACAGTCTCTGCCAGCTGGCACTTTTCTGATATGGGTCAGTTGTCATTTTGACAGGAGTATTGGAAAGGAATTGAATGACAGTTTAATCCAGATGATAGAAAGCATTCTCATACCAAAAATTACTGTCTGCAATTATGAAGTTGTTTCAAAAAATCATTAATCCCTCAAATCCTCCATCTGTTATGAAATAGACTTCATTTGGGTATTTAACAAAATTATAAAAGCAGGTTCTGATTCTACTGTTCCTGTTTCCCTGGTGGCATCCTTCTTCCCCTCAGCCGCATACAGCCAACAACCCAATTTATAGCCTTCCGTCTTAGTAGCCTCCAGTGGACAGTGGAACAATTTATCCCAGGGAAGACTTTGATTGGCTCTAGTTGGACCATGGGCCCATCCTTGACCTATCATTCTTTCTGTGAGGAAAAGTTTCCATGAGGATCCAGGTTGGCCAGCCTGGATCACATGCCCATTCCCACAGCAAGGACTGGATTAATGTATCATGCCATGCCCCACAGAGTGGGGGCAGAGTCCTCAAGGAAAGAGAACGAGCCCTTAAAGCAGCCAAAACTGTAAATGCCATGGTTTATCATGCCAGTCTTCAAACCTGGTATTTCTAAAGGCAGGGATGAGATGCAGTTTATCAATATCATTCCAATTTTCCAATCATTCTGAATCCAATCATTCTGAAAGCTAAATCACTTCAAAGCAAAGCCTGGCTCTGGCCCCAGCCTCCCACCCTGAGAGGAAGCCAGGCCACAGTCGGTGGCTGCTAACTCCCTCTGTTCTCCACTGTCCTCATTTCTGATCATGGGGGGGTGGGGGGTCCGGGGGGGAATTTTTAGCACTAGAACTTCTCCCCCAGAACAAAGAATGCTCAGATGTCTCTAGTAGCCTTTCTCCAACACTAACTTATTAATATTCTCTGATCTTTGTTCCTTGAACAAGCAATCCACATACCAAGTTTAAAGAGATTCCATTTAAGCCCAATCCCTTCAAAGTGGTAATGGTACATATTCTCTAGACTGATTTTATTTGACTATGCCTGGTGCTTTTCTATTCCCTGCTTTACTTTACTGTCCTAAATATACTATATTAGCATTAAGCACACCAGGAACTTGGGGAAACATAATGTTCAAATGCAAAGACCCAGCTGGATTTAGACTTTGTAGTTTGGAGGAAAAATACTCTTATTCCAAAATGACTTGAAAACTCAAAGGTTTTGTGATAAGCACATGTCGGGATTTGCTTTTGAAAATCCTAAAGTATTCTCTGCTATTCACAAAGTTTCCAAATTCACATGAATAAAACATAATTTCTCATGGGAAATATGCTCAAATGTTGTCCGAGTTCAGCCATTTGGAAGCCCGTCAAGGTTATGTAAGTCCACAGACTCCCCAGGCACAGACTCTGCAGGGCCCTTTCGAGATGCTTTTATTAAGTTCTACAGTCCTCCGTACTGAGGGTGTTTGGCCCCTAGTGATAGGGGAGGCACCATGGAAAACATAATCTCTGCCTTAATCCATCCTTCAATATGTGTTATAAGGGGGCACACAAGAGCTGCAAAACTATTAACATATGGTTTTTCAATTGTGCAAGCTTTAACTTTTGCATTTTATTTCAGGAAGCTTTCCATACTGAGTTTTTAGAGTTTCTCAAATCCATATCTTCCATGGGTGGGTTCTCATTGCCTCTTGCTAGGTATTTGCAAGAGCCTTCCTATCTCATCTCCTATCTCCTTCCCCAATCTCTCTTCCCAATACTACTAGAGTTACCTTCTGGCCTTGTAGGACTAATGGTCATTTCCCTGGTTTGATGTATCCATGTTGCATATAGAACAAGATTCAGACTCTTCAGCCTAGAGGTTATACTTCCAGCCAAGATGGAAGAACCCTCCCACCTAAGGCAACCTGCAAAGTAGACAGACTTTATGACATAATAGTTCTCAAAACACTGGCTATCGGGCAGTGAAGGACAGTGAGAGACAGGAAACAAACTGGAAAAGCTCTACAATTGCTCTAGTTTACCGCCTTAAGAGAGTTTTCTGGCCATGGCACAGGTTTAGGAACCCTCTATAAATCTGGCAGATTCTCTCACAGAATTCCCAGACAGAGCTGAGAATCTGGAGAGGCAAAGGTAGCTAGAGTTTGTGGACAGAGTATCAGAGAGGAAAGAGTTTCACAGAGAGTACTCTGGAGATTTGCAGAGAATTCCCTTCAGATATTCAGGTACTAAATACATGCATGTGCATGTGCAGAAACTACCTGAGACCAAGGAGAGAACCACCAGAAAAGACTAAGGTTAACAAAATCTGCTACTCAAACAAGACTGAGTGTAGATCTGTCCCTAGTAGTCAGACTGGAAACCCCAGTGGTTCACAGGATAATGGGTAGAGTACACAGAAGAGCTTCCCTTAATAATGAGAAATAATTAAACCTAGACCAAGTACAGCTCTGATCCCACCTAACGAGTTTCAAAATCAGAATCTGAAAGATCAAACTGTTTCCAAGTAACCTTTCTCACAGAACAAAGCTCAAGAAAATTTATAGGAATAAAAAAGCTTTTCACTCAGAAAGATAAAATTCACAATGTCTGGCCTTGAATAATAAATTACCAGGCATGCAAAGAAGTAGAAAAATATGACCCATCAGTAGGATAAAAACCAACCATTCAAAACTGACCCACAACTGTAATAGATGCTAGAATCAGCAGATAAATACATTAAAATAGCTGTTGTTTGTATAAGTGGTATGTTTTAATAAAAATTTTTAAAAAGTAAAAAAACAAAAACAAAAAAATAAAATAAAATAGCTGTTGTTATAGTAATCCATATATTCAAAAAGTTACATAGAAATATGGAAGATATTTTTTTAAAAAGATCAAATTTGAACTTCTATAGATGAAAACTATAATGATTAAAAATACATTGGATGGGATTTATAGCAGATTAGACACTGCAGAATACCAGTGAACTCAAAGAGATCACAGTAGAAACTATCCAAAATGAAACACAGAGAAAAAAGAGAATTTTAAAAACTGAGCAGTGCATCAGTGAACCCTGGAAAAAGTTTAAGCAGCCTAACATATATGTGCAATTGGAAACCCCAAAGGAGAGGAGAGAGGAGGGAAGATAGAAAAAGTATTCAAAGAAACAATGGTTGAAAATTCCGAATTGGGTGAAAACTGTAAACCTACAGATCCAAGAATCTCAGCAAGCTGCAAGCACAGTATGTGTATATATATATAAACCTAATCATAATAACATTCACAGTAAATGTAAATGGTCTAAATGCCACAATTAAAAGGCCTAGATCTTCACACTGGATTAAAAAATAAAAAGAGGGAAACGGACTTTGGCCCAGTGGTTAGGGCGTCCGTCTACCATATGGGAGGTCCGCGGTTCAAACCCCGGGCCTCCTTGGCCCGTGTGGAGCTGGCCCATGCGCAGTGCTGATGCGCGCAAGGAGTGCTGTGCCACGCAAGGGTGTCCCCCGCGTGGGGGAGCCCCACGCGCAAGGAGTGCGCCCCTGAGGAAAGCCGCCCAGTGTGAAAAGAAAGAGCAGCCTGCCCAGGAATGGCGCCGCCCACACTTCCCGTGCCGCTGACGACAACAGAAGCGGACAAAGAAACAAGACGCAGCAAATAGACACCAAGAACAGACAACCAGGGGAGGGGGGGAAATTAAATAAATAAATAAATATTTTAAAAAAATAAAAATAAAAAGACCTAACTATATGCTGAGTGCAAAAAAATACACTCAGGAGTGGATGTGGTTCAAGCAGTTGAGCACCTGCTTCCCACATGGGACATCCTGGGTTTGGACCCCAGTGCCTCCTAAGAGCAACAAAAAAAACAACAAACAACAAGCAAACAAATGAATAAACCAACTTAGGGGAGCTGATGTAGCTCAGTGGTTGAGCACCAGCTTCCCACATACAAGGTCTGGAGCTCAATCCCCAGCCCCTGTACCTAATTTTAAAAAAAATACACTTTTAATATTCAGACACTAAAATGTTAAAATGGGTCTAATATTGGAAGAGAAAAGGCCCAAAAGGACATTATTGGGACATATAAAAAAATTGGAATATAGACTATAAGCTTTATATCAATGTTAAGGATCTTGAACTTGATAACTGTACTTAAGGTTGTTATACAAATGAATATCCTTATTCTTAGGAAATGCACATGGAATTGTGGCAGTTTGATATGAGTACAGGGAGCATGATGCATAAAACTTACTCTCAGATGTTTAGAAAATGACTAAAAAGATAGATAGAATATCGCAAATGTGGCAAAATGTTAAAATTAGTGGATCTGGGTATCTGGGGGACTACGATGGAGTTATCTGTATGAGTTTTGTATTATTTTTACAGCTATATTTTAAGTTTGAAATAATTTCAAAATAAAAACATTTAAGAAAAAAAAGTAAAAGATACACCATGCTAACACTAATAAAATGAAAGCTGGAGGGGCATTATTAACATCAGTCAAAGATTTCAGAACAAAGAATATTACTAGGGATAAAGAAAGTCATTTCATAATGATAAATGGGTCAATTCACCAGAGGATGTAACTATTGCCTTAGTTTGCCAAGGCTGCTATAATAAATATCACAGACTGGCTGGCTTAAACACTGAGGCATTGTCTCAGTTTGGGAAGCTAGAAGCCTCAAATCAAAGTATGCAGCAGACCATGCTTTCTCTGAAGTATGTCGCTTTCAGGTACGGGCTGTCTCTGTCTCTGTCATTTGGTGATCTGTCTCCTTCTGTCTCCTGTTTTCGACCTCTGCGGCCAAATATCCTTTGCTTGTAAGTCCGGTCATATTGGATTAAGGCCCACCCTGATTCAATTTGGCCTCACCTTATTAGAATCTTCAGAGATCCCATTCACAGGACTGGGGGTTGGGACTTGAACATGTCTTATGGGGGACCTGATTCAATCCCTAAAAACAATCTTACATAATTATACCCATAATAACAGATACAAAATACATGAAGCAAATCTGACAGAACTGCCAGGAGAAATAGACATAGTCACCACTGCAGTGGGAGATTTCATACCCCTCTCTCAACAACTGCTTGAACAAGTAGACAGAAAACCAGTAAGGACATAGGAGATGTGAACAGCGCTGTTAACCACGTGGCCTGATTGGCACTTATAGAGCACTAACCTAGAAGAACCCAATACACATTCTTCCCAAATTACATGGAACAGTTCCCACTATTCTCAGCCATAAAACAAGTCTCAACAAATTTAAAAGGATTCAATTCATTCAGACTGGAATTATATTAGAAATCAATAATAGGAACATATCAAAAATATTCGCAATATTTGCAAATTCTGCAGCCTTGCCTTTGATCCCTTTAGAACACAGGTACAACCTGTGCTTACGACATTGCCTCCTACTGCTGTAATAATAACTAAAAGTGACGTAGTGCTTAACGTATGCTAGATTTAGTGGTCATAATTTCACAGTGAAATAGATGATCTTGTTATTACCCATTTTACAGGTAAAGAAGGGCAGTCAGGGGCAAGTAAGCCACAGAGCATTAAATAATTTGCCTGAGATGAGTGGCACAGCTGGAATTTGCACCCAGGCAGTCTGAGTTCACAGTCACACTTACTGTATTGCATTCATTGTGTGATTTTTAAAGTAAATATTGGTCTCCACTGGACTGCAAGCTCCATGAGGGCAAGCACCCTACTTTCGTATTCCCAGCACTTAGCTAATAGGTGGCTCTCAGTCAGCACTCATTCAACGAATGAGTAAATGAGTGAACCCAGTAACCCAGGTATAGAATGAACATTATTGACTCTAAAGTGAATTATATTAGCTTTCTCATTTTTTACTGAACTTGTTTCTCTTTCTCCCAGGAAATCTCCTGTCTGGGTCTAAGGAATCAAATGACTGAGGGTGGACCTTCTAATCCTAGTTCTCAGAGAGGCCCAGTCCCCAATGTCTTTTGGTCATGATTTCTTTTAACAACTATTGTTCTTTGCTTCCACAATGAATTGATCAAATTCCAGAGGTGAGATATTTGCAACTGTTCCACCGACTTAGTTTTACTGTGACAGTGTCATGTCTGCCTCTGCAGCTAAATGGATTTACAAAGCACATCTTCCCCGGAGTGTGAGAATTATGTACATGAAATTGGGCTGACGGAATTACCAATGAGTGCCAGAGCACAATGAAATCAAAGCGGTCATTCAAAATGAATGGAAACACATTTAGGATTTGGGAAAACTGATGCTAGCTTGATTTGTCTTTCCTACTTTGGAGACAATGTTGGGGACTTTCACTTATTTAATTTTATCACTGTCAAGAAATAGTAGAACTCACTTGAGCCAAATAGATTCCAGGTAAACATTTTGTGTTCTGCACTGACCCAAAACTGGACTCTGGGTAGAGGCCTTGACATCCCTTTCTTACAACCTCCCCAGTGCTGACTCACAGTTATTGAGGTCATCCGGTTCCAATAGCTTTCAGGATTTGGCGTTGTGCTCTTTTTTTTTTTTTTTAAGATTTATTTATTTATCTCTCTCCCCTTCCCCCCATCCCCCCACCCCACCTCTGCCCCAGTTGTCTGTTCTCTGTGTCTATTTGCTGCGTCTTCCTCTTTGCCCGCTTCTGTTGTTGTCAGCGGCACGGGAATCTGTGTTTCTTTTTGTTGCATCATCTTGTTGTGTCAGCTCTCCGTGTGTGTGGCACCATTCCTGGGCAGGCTGCACTTTCTTTCGTGCTGGGCGTCTCTCCTTACGGGGCGTACTCCTTGCGCATGGGGCTCCCCTACATGGGGGACACCCCTGCGTGGCAGGGCACTCCTTGTGCGCATCAGCACTGCGCATGGCCAGCTCCACACGGGTCAATAAAGCCCAGGGTTTGAACCGCGGACCTCCCAGGTGGTAGACGGACGCCCTAACCACTGGGCCAAGTCCGCTTCACTGGTGTTGTGCTTAAATTAGCTTCCTCCTGTTGTCATTTGTGGTTTTCATTTTATTTTTTCCTCTTTTTTTGCTAAGGGATTAGCTTGAGTATTTCTAAGGAATCTTTCATTTTGCAATCAGCACCATTTGTGTACTCTGTATACGCCACAGGAAGGAATGAAGCAGAATAGGACAGGAGGGTGGTTTTCCAAATTGAAGGCCCAACAATTGCTTTGCATGGTTCTGACCTTCTTACCCTAGCTCTCTGGCTTGATGTTGAGGTCTGGAGAAAGGAAAGGGCAGATGCAAATTTCTCACTCACCTTGCTACTTCTAAAGATGACCTAAAGCACCCAAAGTCCCACAAAACTTCATCTAAAAACCACAGCTTCTGGCGATAACCAACAGCTGGAATGAGAAGTTTCTGGGCATGGCCCAGAGGCCTGCTCAAGTCTGAATGGCAGCCACCATGCTTATCATAAGTGGTCATATGCATTTCCGGTATCTCCAGGGTCCTCTTTGATATTTCCTGCTTTCACATTCATCTCATTTGATCCTCAAAATGAAGTAAGTAGGACAGGTATTACCACCCCCACTTTAGAGATACAGAAGCCATAGCTCTATAATAGACAACTGCTCTTTATGTTCCCCTCTTCTTACAATGGTGTCCCCCTTTCGCTTGGGAAACTTCTTCCCCAGGACATTTTGTTTTGTTGAGGCACCTTGCTGCTGCCTCCTTCGTAGCCTCCACTAAGCTAAAAGAGAGACTCATGACTAAGAAAAACCAATCAGACTCTGTCAATCAGGCAGAGAAACTTCTCTAGGTAGAAGGCTGTTGGACCAAGGACTGCCTGCTGCCAAGATCCGTAGAGTGGGCTCAAATCTATCTTTTTTCTGTAAGTCTCCCAGTTTCCTCCCTAATAAATTATTTTTTCCTGCTTAAATTAATCAGAGTTGGTTTCTGTTGCTTGCATTAAAAGAACACAGCAATAGGTCTATGATTTCCGCAAACCTTACACTTGAACACAGGTCTTTCGATTTAATCAAATCTTCCTTGTGTAACTGCATGGAGGAGGATATAAGCAATATTAATTCTTAGCCAGCACAAAGGAACATGGTATGAATAATACAATGAATGCAAAACCTTTTCATTATCTAGAACAGTGATTCTAAGCCAGGATGGTTTCAGCCCCTAGTGGACATATGGCAATGTCTGTCTGGAGATATCTTTGGTTGCCACTACTGGGGCAAGGGAAGAAGTGCTACTGGCATCCAGTAGATAAAGGCCAGGATGCAGCTAAACATCCAGTGACACACAGGACAGCCCACCACAACAAAGAATCATTTTGCCAAAAATGCCAATAGCGACAAAGTCTATAAACCTTGGGTTATCTACTGTATTAGTCAGGATAACACCAGGCAGTGAAAACAAACTCAGTAGCTTAACTCTTAACTCACCAAGGTTTATTTCTTGCTGATGCAAAGCCCACTGTGGGCTGGTGACTCTCCTGGGCAGCTGTCCTTTCCGTAGAGACTCAACAATCCAGGGAAGTGGACTTGGCCCAGTGGTTAGGGCATCCATCTATCACATGGGAGGTCCGCAGTTCAAACCTCGGGCCTCCTTGACCCGTGTGCAGTTGGCCCACGTGCAGTGCTGATGCGCGCAAGGAGTGCCCTACCACGCAGAGGTGTCCCCATGTAGGGGAGCCCCACATGCAAGGAGTGCACCCCATAAGGAAAACCACCCAGCACGAAAGAAAGTTCAGCCTGCCCAGGAATGGCGCTGCACACAGGGAGAGCTGACACAGCAAGATGACGCAACAAAAAGAAACACAGTTTCAAGTGCCGCTGACAACAACAGGAGAGGACAAAGAAGAACACACAGCAAATAGACACAGAAAACAGACAACTGGGGTAGGGGGAAGGGGAGAGAAATAAATAAATAAGTCTTTAAAAAAAAAATCCAGACTGCTTCTATTATGGGACAATGCCATCTAAAACACAGGGTTTGCAGGTCACTGAGACAGAGCTGGAAGACTGCTGGCTGTCACTTCCTCTCTTGACCCATTGGCCAGAGCCAGAAGTCAAACTGCAAAGGGGCTTAGACATGTTGGCAGGGGGCACACAATGGATACTAAAGGGTAAATAATTGTGCCTTACCACCCGTGTAGCCCAAAGCAGCTATATTTTCTTAGGTACAGAAATCCACCTGCAAAATGCACTAAGTTACAAGTTGCGTTACCTGAATGTATTCTGTGCATTGCTTTACTAAGCACTCAGTCATTTCCTGGAAACTAGGTTTGCTTTTGTTTGTTTTTTTTTAATTTTTTTAAACTCAAAGAATTTGCTCTATCATCCCTTACTGCATCCAATACCTCTTATCTCTAAATAAGTGGATATCACTGAGGTCTGTTTTGCTTTTCAGTAATTGGACTATGAACTGTGGGGGACAGGTCAGGCTAAAGCCTGTTGATTCAAAGGACATTTCCTTCTAAGAAGTGCAGAGTCATGTAAATGAAATTACATCTGCATCTAATGCAGAATGTTTTAAGCAAGACCAATATATTTTCATTGAAAGTAATTAGCTGGGCTCTATCTGTGCAGAAATATCGTATTTCAGTTAAGAAGCTTTAAATATGCATGAAGAAGAATTCCTCCATCATTTTGGGCAGTGTTTCTTAACCTTGAGGGCAGACTCGCTCCGGAGGCCTTTTCCAAATATAAATGTCCATGATGAGCCTCCAAATTTGTAATTAAAGAGAGGCTATACTTCATTAAGATTATTGTGGCTGCAAACAAATACGATGATTCTGACTAATTTGGGAAACGAAAGGGGAAGTATTTCTAGAAGGATACTAGGGAGCATACAGACTCAAAGGTGGAACTGAGCAGCCCGGACTTTGGGAAGGGTAGAACCAGGGCGTTCCAGGAAGTGCAGCAGCCCGGGTGGGTGGACCTTCTACTAAAGTCCTTCTGAGAGCTTTAAGATACTCAGACCATCATCTACCCTATTTGTAAATCTCTATGCAAATTTAGGTTACCCAGCTGGGGAAGCTGGATTGGCCTGGTTTAGATGGGTGTCGCTGTGTTAGGGATGCCAAGGAAGTGTGTGAATTTTTTATAACTGTTAGAGGTTTGTAATAATTAACAAGCTGTCGCTCAGTTTCCCCTGATATGCATTGGCGAAAGGCTAACTCCATCCCCCATAAGCCTACTTGTCTAAGGGCACAGCCCTTCCACAGGTTAAACAGACACCGCGTAGAGACAGGAGCAAAGGGAAACGGAGACCTTCCCTACCTGCGTATCAGAGGGAGATAAAGAAGCCCTTTAATCCTTACAGATCAAAGAAACCTCTGCTCCTGCAGCATGCCAAGGAACCAGAACTCCCTAGCCCACTATCTTCTAGGCACTGTTAGGGAAAATTTTCACCTCTAGGGCTTCCTATTGGTCCCTGCACCTCACTCAGACCCTCAAACCCCTCCCACCAACTATCATTTCCCCGCCTCAGAATGTCCTGTATAAATACAAGTTCCCCCCTTCCAGGAGTGGGCTGAAGTCTCTCTTCAGACCCCTACCATGCTGGTGGGGAGGCTGAAGTCTGTTCTTCAGACCCCCTCTGTTGGGAGAGCTTCCCAATAAATTCTTTCTCTGCCTGTGGTCGTATCAATCTCCATTTCCCAGTAAGCGCTGTTTTTCTCCAACAATAATGGTGTACTTCTGGTACTTGACGACAAGTAATTCAGCAGTTGTGGTATGTTTATTTGAGCAAATACATGAAAAGAAAGCACAATTCTTAGCATGCAGTAGGTGTTCAATAAACATTAGTTAAAATGATAATATTTAATAACCATTAATGATGAACCTATAGCTCGTAAAGAAAAGAGATGAAGGTAAACTAATCCTAAAGCAGTAAGTAAATATTTTAGAACTAAATTTCTGGTATTTGACGACAAGTTATTCAGCAGTTGTGGTCTGTTTATTTGAGCAAATACATGAAAAGAAAGCACAATTCTTAGCATGCAGTAGGTGTTCAATAAACACTAGTTAAAACGATAATATTTAATAACCATTAATGATGAACCTATAGCTCGTAAAGAAAAGAGATGAAGGTAAACTAATCCTAAAGCAATAAGTAAATATTTTATAACTAAATTTCTGTTTGTATAAGATTTGTTTCCTTGGGAAGCAGATTTGGCCCAACAGATAGGGCATCCGCCTACCACATGGGAGGTCCGAGGTTCAAACCTAGGGCCTCCTGACGCATGTGATAAGTTGGCCCATATGCAGTGCTGATGCGCACAAGGAGTGCCATGCCATGCAGGGGTGTCCCCCCGTGTTAGGGGAGCCCCACGTGCAAGGAGTGCACCCCATAAAGAGAGCCACCTGGCACAAAAAAAGTGCAGCCTGCCCAGAAATGGCACCGCACACACAGAGAGCTGATGTAGCAAGATGATGCAACAGAACGAAACATAGATTCCGGGTGCTGCTGACAAGAATACAAGCGGGCACAGAAGATGACACAGTGAATGGACACAGCAGACAACTGGGGGTGGGTGGGGGAGGGAAGAGAAATAAATAAAAATAAATCTTAAAAAAAAAAAGATTTGTTTCCCTTGAAAATTGCTTTTTTCCCCTCACTCATAGAACATTGATTCTGGAACCAGACTGCTTGGGTTTAAATCCAGTTCTACCATTTACTAGCTGTGTGACTTGGACAAGTTTCTCAACCTCTTTGCACTTTAGTTTCTTCATCAGTAAAATGAAAATTATATTAGTATTTAGGCCATAGAGTTGTTGCAAGGATTAAATGGATTAGTGTTTGCAAAACAGTTTGAAAATAGTGCCTGTTCACAGTAAGTACTATTTAAGTTTGTCAAATAAATAAAACAGAATGCAGGGAGGATTTCTAGTCAGCATACCCAGTTAGGTGGCTTCCAGACACTTTAAATCAACTATGCCTTGGTAAGGGTACACTTAGACAAGGTTTGCTTTATTTTATTTCTGGACTTACCATTTGATCATGTTTCACATACGGATTACAGAAGATTTACACCTGTACTGTGTTCATCATGGAGCAATTCAACTTGATAGAAGATAATATCATGGGATCTTGTATTAATCAAAATATCCTGAAATGCTTTAATCGGTGGGAACTCCTGGGGTCAAGCTGTTTTCTGGCCTTAGTACAAAGAAGTGGCACCTGCTTTCTAGTTGGCTTTGAGGTTGTAAAAGTCTTAGGACACAGAAAACAAAAAGGCTTTGGGAGGCAGCAAATGGTACCTGGTAAATGACCATTCCATATTAGCAACACCTGGAGATGCAAGGTGACATGCCCCAGAGCAAGTTGTTTTGCATATGAATTGTTGCATTTCTGATCAAGTTTCCTTGAGGCTTACCAGAAGCTAGTCTTTGTAAAGCTTTCTCTATAGGAGAAAGATAGTCCAGGGAACACTATCTTTCAACTTTTGACTTCTCATCGTTAAGAAAAGGAATCAGTAAGGCTGCTAGATCCCTCCTCATAGCCCCCTTCCCCAAAGACCAATCCGTCCAGGAAGAGAGGGGTTTGATTCCCACCTGGGCCTCTGTTCCTTGGTCATTGTTAGACTTGCACTTTGAGCCATAGCCCTGGCTTTGCTTCTAATCACTGGATATGAAACTGTTTTCAGTTTAGCCTTCTGACCGGGAGAAGTCAGGTCAGCTTCCTCTTTTTCCCAAGACCTCTGAAACAACCCTCCATTCAATCCATAACCCAAGAAAGCAAATCTCCTTTGCCAAAACTTCACTAACCAGGTTTCGATTCATCTACTGGGTATTTATTAATTAAAATTAAGTGTTTTTTTTTCTTTTCCTAAAGCTTGATAGTTTCCAGCAAAACACTTGTGATGTTTTTTTCAAAATTTAGTTTTATTTTTTCATTTTATCTGTCTCCTTGCCAAAATTGTCTGCAGTAGCTTCATATTTAATAATCGCATCTCATTTCTTGAAAGTCAACTGACAGATTTGGAAAGAGAGTTCCTCCTAGGGAGGATCTGAATACAAATATTTTAAGTAGCTTTGTTTTATCTCTATGTTAATAATTCCAAGGAGGTAAATTTATCTTAATTAAAACTACCCTTAAGAATTTAGGAGTGCATCTGTTAGGAGTTGATCAGAGAAGCAGAATCTCTAGGAGTGAGCTGGAATAAGGAATTTACTACAGAGATTAAACCTTAGGCAATTCTGAGAGCACAGACGCTCATATAAGGTGGTCTAGCATGGGTCTGAACTCCTTCCAGGTCAGCAGGCCCAGTAGCCATGAAGAAAAACTGGACGGAGAGGAGGGGAGAGCAAATACTGGAACATGCAAGAGAACCAATAGAACAAAAGGACAAACTATAATTCATATCTGTATCCCACCTCCAACCTCAAACACAGATGATCTACAGAAAGAACTGGTGCTCTGCACCACAGAGCAGCACACGTGCCTGGCCCAGGACTCAGAGACTCTAAAGGAAAGCCACCAACTAGGAGAGCCAGCAGGCACTGACAAGGCACGGCAGGTAGCAGCTCCTGGCTCACCACACCAACCGCAGAGCAGAATGGCTGCTACTTTGCTTTCACCTCCAAATCGCACACAAACTTTTCTGGTGGTCAGCCCTAAATTGGAACCACAGAGGCAACAGGGTTCTGGGAAACCTAGTTTTTGCTTATGTAAGTCAACAGAGAATAAAGTCACCCCATTCCACCCCATCTACACATACGTCTTTTAACCTTACTTAACCTCCAAATAAAAACTAGCAAAATCATGCTTCTACCTCACATGATGCAACTATCCTTTGTCCAGCTGGAAATATTCTCCCAAAAATAAGACACAGAGTCCCTTTACTCATCTTTGGGTCATGTTTATTCCTCCTCTGATTCACACTACCCTTTTGATATTATGTAACTTAAATACTGAGATATAAAGTTAACTACTATTATTCATATGTAAGATGGTAGGGGAATGCAGTAGGGGAGAAGAGAAAAAAAGTAAATACACAAATATATTCTTATCTAAATAAATAAGAACTATGCATAAGTATTGCAGTCTTTATTTCTGCCACTGATTACATGTGTTGGGGATTAAATTAGGTCCCCCATAGAGACAAGTTCAAGTCTTAATCCATGTTCCTTGGGGGTATTAAGTCATTTCTAAATAGGACTTTTGAACTTATTATTAGTTATGAGATGGATTCATTTGTGAATTGGATCTTCATAGACCCCATTTAGATGAGGCCAAATTGAATCACAGTGAGCCTTAATCCAAATGACTAGAATCCTTATAAGGCAGTCAGTCAGAGAAAGCCACAAGAGGAGAAGAAGGAGACAGAGCGCCATGTGACAGAGAAAGATGCAAGCCAAGGAACCCCAAGGATTGCAGCAAGCCAGCACCAGCATGCTATAGACTTGACTTCTAGCCTCCAAAATCATGAGGCAATAAATTTCAATTGTGTAAGTCAACCTATTGTGTGATATTTGCCATAGCAGCCCTTGCAAACTAAGACATGTGGTCATAGCTGGTATGACTTTTTTCTTTCACTACCCATTCCATATGCCTTTTGCCTGCAGCAGGCACCTCTGCTAGTCATGATTCGTTGCCTGGTGAGGGGACTCAAACCTTAAATTCTAAAGGCTTGGGCCATTAGAAGTTCTGCCAGAATTGTGTCATTGTGATTTCCATTGGCTTTTCTCACAGGACATGAGATTACTAAGAGGTCCTAAGAGATAATCCTCCTTATCCTTACTCCACAGAAGCAACCCTAGATAGTCAGGATCAGTCAATCCAGCCAGCACAGAAACTCCCTTCTTTACCTATTGATTCACCGGCATTTAGGGGCCCAAAGTTGCTGACTATGTAGCAGGACCCATCTTTAAAGGGAACTGGTCTACTTTTCATTCAAGTGGCTCTGAGTCTATAAACTAGCCTCAAGCCTGAAACTGGTTGATGGGCTGCAATTATCTATTGTGGTGATTCACTTCAGATTTCTGGTCATGAGACCTAGAGCTTTTTCACTTACAAATATCATTTCAGTTTTAGGGACATCACTTACTTCCAGTTCTAGAGACACCATAATCAATCAGCCAATGTCAAAGACCTCTGCCAGTCAAAATATTGATTCACTCTTGGGCTCTGCTGCCCATTATAGCAGCCATGCCCATCACGTCTTGGCTCTGTCACCTCAGATCCCATCATCTCCACTTAATCTTGGAAATCCAGTTTGACGGCAAAAATTCCTACTCTTACTCCTGTCCTATACAGAATAGGCACAACAGAGCTCTTCAAGTATGCCAAGACTTCCTTCATGAATATATTTCTCATAGCCTAGAAGTACAATTCCCTATGCCTTTGGATACTTTCCTCTATAAGATATCAAGCTTCAGTTAATGTAGGCCTCCTTTGAATGCAATTTTCAGTCAATCAAACAAGCAAACTGGTAGAACCACTCACAGCCATTTGAGCTGACATATTGAACCCAGAATCTCTGCTATGAAATTGGCCCATTCTAACATTATATTCCTTCCACCCTGATCCAACACCATTTTTCCCCAGGTTTCTGCCCCTATACATTGTCAAAGACTTAAAATCCTTCCAGTCTGCATCACACCTCACAGGGTACACCTCGCCCTCTGGGATCTACCAGGACTTGAGAATGTTATAGGCCTGGAACCAAGGAGAGATGGTGGGCATAGATCTTGAGGTTGCTCAGCAGTTCCCTGCAAGGTACTACCTCAGGGGATGCCAATATAGGTTCTTCCAGCAAGGAAGGAAAGACAGGATGGAAGGGTTGCTTCTACAGGCAAAGCAGGCTTGGCAGAATTTAAGGTTTTCTATTTTGATAGGTATTAATAGATGTAGTGCTAGTGGTTACTGCCTGACTTTTCCTATAATAATAGCTTTTACTACAGGGAAAAAGAAACCAATGTGAAAGGGGTAGTTTCTGCCAATAGAAGAGCTTCCTCAGAATCTGTCCAGGGGTCTCCATCTCTATTTTCAGGGTTCCACTCCTTCCCAGCCCATGTCCTAACTTTCACATGAGACATCCTGCAAGTTGGGAATTCAATTTGTGTTTAAGTCATCCAAGAAATCTTGGCCCTAAATTTACAGAAGATACAGTTTCTTTTAAGACGGCCATAAAAAGTTTCTAATTTATTACTCAAACTTTAAGCTTAGAATTTAAAGCCCTGAGGTTGTTATTTTCTTTCTCCAAGTCATTCAGTACCTCAGAAATAACCAACCAAAGCCATTATACTCCTTTTTTTTTCACTCAAACATTCTACAACAGCAACTACTTTGTCACCAAGGCCTTGCTTCTCTAAGCGCTTTCTCATAGGAATCCATAAGTGATAATTTAAGTAACTATTTTACCACTATGTGCTACAGAACACCTGTCTCTTTTACCATGGCATTGGGCCATTAATGCCTTTAAATTTACTCACATCAGAGAACCACTTCCAAATAAATCAGAACCAACTCAAAGAACTCACTGTTGAAGTTCTGTTCCCCTGAAACCACTTTTGATACTAACTTCTGTCTCACATGGGATTTAATCAAAGTGCCAGAGCAACTATAAGTAGTAAGGAATGAGGTACTAGACCTTATAAAACTGTAAGATTGGGTGAAGAAGTCTACAGAAGGCTGTTGACTTTGCATCTGGTGATGGGTCTGAAGTCACTGAATGGTGGCAAGGTTAAAGTCAGGAAGAAAAGTGGGACACAAAGAGGGAGAAATGAAGGGCACAACGACAAAACCTGCAAAGACAACCTAGAACACACAAGGGCAAACCAGAGCCCATAATACAAACTGGATCTGTATCTGTTCACATCCAGTCACTGCACTAAACTTAATGATGAAGTGACAGCAGAAGCTTGAATCCTTTGATACAGAATTGCATATGCACCTGCCCCAGGACCTGGAGAAGCTGGTAGAGGACATCTGGTAGATGCTAGAGGAGCCGCAGCCTCACCAGCTACTCTATGGCAAGAAGGCAAGCCAGATCAGCCAGGAGAACCCTACACTGACCTTTAGAGCATTATGGTGGCTCTTAATCATTAAATACAAAACAGCATAGAAAACACCTAGAGATATGATTTTGAAGAAAAGGAAACATTTTAAAGAATATTTGTTGGGAAGCAGACTTGGCCCAGCGTTTAGGGCATCTGCCTACCACATGGGAGGTCTGCAGTTCAAACTTTGGGCCTCCTTGACCTGTGTGGAGCTGGCCCACGTGCAGTGCTGATGCACACAAGGAGTGCCCTGCCACGCAGGGGTGTCCCCGCGTAGGGGAGCACAGTGCGCAAGGAATGCACCCCGTAAGGAGAGCTGCCCATCACAAAAGAAAGTTCAGCCTGCCCAGGAATGGCACTGCCTACATGGAGAGATGACGCAGCAAGATGTCGCAACAAAAAGAGACACAGATTCCCATACAATAACAACAGAAGCAGACAAAAGAACATGTAGCAAATGGACACACACAAAAAAAGAATATTTGTAATCATGAAATCTATATTTACATATAATTTATATTTAATTTATGAGCACCAAATTCAAATTACTAGAAGAGCACAGGATTCCAGCACTAGTTTTAAAAAGCATTAAGACATAAAATAATTTATTCATATTCAGTTTGTATAGGATACAAACACAGTGCTGAGAAAATCAGATGAGGTGTTATAAAAACAAGGTAGGAAAAATGGCCATGTATTTGTTCTTCCATTCACTCCTTATCTAATATTCTTGCGAACACTTATGTGGAAGACACTGTGGGGCATAAAGGAGAGACTAAAATCCTGCCAAGAGACTGAGCCTATTAAGGGAGATAAGGCATCTCAAGACAGTATGGCAGTTCCACTGCTGGCCACTAGAACACAAGGCAGGCCAAGAGTTTAAGAGAAGGAAAGATCAAGAGAATGGGAGCTTAGTGAAGGAACAGAAACATCATCTACGCTTGATATTCCTTCTCTTCACTTTCGGCATTCATGGAAATTCAGGTCTGTGGGGGAGCTCAAAGTGATTTTGACTTAGGCCAGAAAGTCTTCAATTCCAAGGAAAAACAATGACCAGAGGAATTAGATCTGGGACACATTTTCGTTTTTCTCCCAAATACTCACTGGGTGATCTTAGAAAAGCTACTTCCCTTCTTCTCTAGGTCCGTTTTATTTACTATAAATTGGGGGCAGGCTGCTAAAGACAGCAGCTTTCCTTACCAGTTCTAACACTCTAACAATCCAGAATCTAAAACGTTATGACGCTAGACCTTTTCATAGAACAGGTAGGTCCTAACCACCCCTCAGGGAGGTGCACTCTCGGGTGCTGTCACAATGTGTCCTGATTTTTATTTAGTCACGTTTTTATCCAGTGTCTGTCATCCTCCCTATGGCCACCAGACGGCTTGATCACAAGTCTATCTCTGCCCCAGGACAGAGCCAGGAGAACTAGTCCACACTTAGATGAAGCCCTGACCCAGGCCCTAGCAGCACAGCATTATCCCCAATGAGCATCAGTAGCCCCAAAACCACCAGCGATAGGCTCCATCACGCTTTAAGGAGACCGACTCATTTCACAGAGGCAGGCACTGCTGGTGAAGCATTCTTAAGACTAGAGTCAGTTTTGTAGACCAAATAAAATAGGAGGAAATATCATTTTTGGCAATCATGTTTAGGACTGAAATAAAAGCAAATTAGTTGAAGGTAAACTGGGTAGAAGAGCAAATTGCCTGAGCTATATATTATAAAAAAGTCATTTGTGCATGTGTTCTACTGGGAGATTTTAAGATGGAGTCTCCAGCCTCCATGGCTCCCATGTTAATAGCCACCATTGACTGAGGCTAAGAAATCCCAGCCACTAGGCCAACCTATAATATGCATTATCTCATCTAGTCTGCACATAAAACTCATGTTGGGTGCTATGACTGTTCTATTCTACTGATGAGGAGACAGGCCCAGACAGGAGAAGTGCTTGCCCAAGTTCACATGGTGAAGGAAAGACTTGGGATACAAATACAGCTCTAACTCCACACACTTTGCCCCATTCAGACTCCTTTCCCTCTATTTACACTGGCCCTATTTAAAAGATTCCCAGGACAAGACATAGCTAGATGAAAAGCTAAACAATTCCATCATCCATCTGAACATCCATGTAGACATTGGCCTTGGTCAGGTTGAAGGGGTATGTTGAGCTCTATGCCATGCATGTTATAATGGTTGAATGTGTAGGCTCAGTAATATGAATTGAACATTCACTGCATGTCAGGGATGGTGCTAGGACCGGGAAATACAGACATGTAAATAGCATAAAACACTGAGGCCTCTGCTGCATAGAGATGTATGAAAATTTTAGGGTGACTCACAGCACAAGAGTGCTAAATTCTGCTTGGGTGGATTCCTGACCAAAGTGAGCCTCAAAGCTTGGTAGGAACTCATTAGTGGAGAGAGGGGGGGAGAAAAATGGGAAATGTACGTAAGGTAAAACCTCAGGGTATAAAGGTGAGTAAGAGAGAGCCAAGGTCTGCTTCCCGTTTCCTAGGAATCTCCAAAGCTGCTGCCCCTCAACTTGCTTAAGGAATGCCCTGGCTCTCTTTAATGAGCAAGACTGACACCCAGTCTTCTCCTTTGCAATGTGATTTGAATGACCAATACAGAGGTGAGACACCTGTGGCGGCCTTGCAGGGCTAAGACGCAAATCGAGCATGGATAACAACTTTCCTCTCGTCCTGCTGCAAGTCAAACAACACTCAGTGCCAGGATATGTGGACGGTCATAACTGATTCTTTGGGAGCTGAGAAGAAAGTGAGCATTTAGCAATGATACCTCAGCCACCGAATATTTGGAGCCCTGAAGGAAATTCCTGCTCCAGATTTGGCTCCTCCTGAAAATAAAGGAGGAATAAAGAAACTTAGACTTGAACCAGCAGGAAGGTGAGACACTCATTACTGGACCAAAGACTCCCACTTGGTTTTTCTTCCTTGCCCAGAACTACCGGACTTTATATGAAGCCTTATAGAAGGTGGCTTTGAAAATTAAAATTATACCTAAAGATAACAAATTATGGCTATTAAAAGAATGTATGGAAAGAAAACTAAAATTGGACCTCAAATTCAAAAGAACTATCATAACTTCTAGTGTGGCTCATTAATTTTTTGCAAGTCTCTCAAGCTAACAGCCTTGTACACACTCCCCTCTTCTCCCTTTTTCTTTTCTGTGTTCATTCCTAATCACATCCTCAAAGTACCTGCAAATTTTCCAAGTAGTTTCCTGCTCTAGCCATCAGCTAGATGACCTTGACCTTTTTTGACCTTGAAAAAAGTTTGACCTCTTGCCTCAAACCCTTCCCCATGTTAAAAAATATATATATATTGTTTAGTCATGGCCAACACAATTGAAAAATTTGAAAACCTGGCATTCAACAAATTCTTAATAGTGTTTTCTGTTTACCTCATCTCTCAGATTACCCAGTGTACCCTTATATCATTTTTCACAATATTTTTGTTCTAGAAATATTGTTATTCAATTTTTGAAAGTTAAATTAGAATAATTTATAGATGAAGTTTTTTTACTTAAGTAAAGTCCTTGTTGAAATATTTTATAAAATAAGCAAAATGTTGTAGAAATATTCCCATGCTCACAAATCTACTTGTAGATCATATTTTTAAATGTACTAAAAAATCAGGTTACTACCTTCTCTAGATGCTTAAAATTTTGCATGGACATATCATATTCATTAATAATGCTAATTAACATTAAATCTTATAAAAAATATTCATTCCATCACAATCATAGCTTCCTTAGAAACATAGCAAAACAATATCAGATTCCAAAATTTTACAAGAACTGGGAGTAAGTGCAATTAGGAGATCTAGAATTCTGAGTCATTTCCTTATTACCTGACATGAATTGGTGATAGAACGATTTTAAGGCACTTTTGAAAATTAAGCCAATTAAAATTATACCTACCTTGCAGGCAATTTTATGAGGTAGGTCGTTTTCAAATGAAGTTCAGTTTCTTCCCCAAAGTATGCTCGCTGAAGAAATCTACAGGTAAAAAAAGGCAACACACATAGATGAACTCAAATAAATTGGGACTAATTGGAAAGCTTTGGGCAGTGGTGAAATTACAGCCTATGTGGCAATTAATACTTTAAGAAGAAACTTTAAGAAGAAACCAAAAATACTCCCAGAAATTCTTTCTGTATAATATCATAGAGAGAGAAAGCTGGGTTAAGAATCACATGAAGTTTATCTATTTTGTTGCTTTCGGTTTGGGTTTTTTTAAGCTCACTTCCATTTCTCCTTTCTCCGGCCTTCTGGAGTCCAGTGCCTCAGGTCCCTGCCTAGAGTACCCCAGAAATAGCAGTTCTGAAATGTCTGGTGATACAGAATCACCTTGCCCTCCTTTTAATGGTCGAATAGTGTTCCCCAGAAAGGTATGTTGACGTACCTCTGAATGTGGCCATACTTGGAAATAGGGTCCTTGCAGATGGAGTTAGTCAAGTTAAAACAGGTCATGCTGGAGAGGGGAGAGCTTTAACCACCAGGACTGATGTCTTTATAAGGGGAGAGGAGACAGGGAGAGAGAAGACAGCTGTGTGACGAGAGAGGCACAACCCGAGATGTGACAAGGATGGCTGGTCAGTCCCAGAAGCCGGGAGAAAGGCATGGGACAGATTCCTTGCCTTCAGACTTCAGAGGGAACCAGCCCTGCTGAAACCTTGGTTTTGAACTTCTAGCCTCCTGAACTGCTGATTTCAGCTGCTTAGTTCGTGGTACATGGTTGCAGCTGATACGTGGTACATAGTACGTGGTACGTGGTTGCAGCAGCCGTAGGGCACAAAGACCTCTTGGTCTGGGGCCGTCTGAACACATTCTCTCTGGACAGCCTTACTCAAGGTGTGGTCCTCAAAGGCAGCACTGCATCACCTGGAAGCCTGTTCAAAATGCAAATTCTCCAGCCCCACCTCAACCCACCGATCTGTAACTCTGGAGGTGGGGCCAAGGATACTGGGTTTTAACAAGCTTTTCTTATGGTTCCTTTGAACATTAAAGTTTAAGAACCACAGATTTAAAGGAGAACTCAAGCAGTGAAGGACATATCTTGGATCTGGTGGTCTCTGTGACCCCTTTCGGGGAAGAAATTCTGGTCCAAAGTGTTTTCACCCACAAACCGTAAGCCAATTTTTAAAATATAAGATGCAAAATGAAAACTGGAAACAGTCTAAAATATTACTGAATAATTTCCCTGAACTTTGGGTGTGAAGCTTCAAAATTAATGACTCAAGGTTTTTGGAAATGAACAGTATGTCTCTCTCAATTCTCTGGGTCTCCAGAAAGAGGCTAATTGGAGCCCATAAATTGGAAGAAATTACTTAACTAGTTGATTAATGGTCTAGAAAGGGGGGTCCAAGATGGACACATTCTGCTGATTTCTAAAAGGAGGACTTAATTAAAATCAATTTCTTGATCCTGATGTAAACAAGCAAGATCAATCAATGCTTCAGGGAGTCATAGCAATGTGTGAGAAGAAGAAAATTAGGGCACAGTCAGCATGACTTCAGAAAGATTCCATATTTGCCAAAAGACTATTAGTCACCTTCTGGAATGTAAGAATGTGGAAGAAAAAAATCAAACATCAATTTCATCCAAGAATAAATTTTCCTTTATGTGGAAAAGGGGAATACCCAGCCCCTAGTCATCCAGAGTTAAGTAAATTATTCTCCTGGGTTAAACTGCTGTCATCCTGATCATAACCTGAACAGTTTCTGTGTCTTTCAACAGTTTGCATAAACCATGATGTGAGACTGCGAACAGATGGGTAGGCTGGCTTTGTTGACTTGGCGCCAGCACAGTGAAGTCCCAATTATTCACCAGTGGGCTTTCAGCACTGCACATTACCTGTGTGGTTTGAGCAGTCCCAGGTCTGCATCCCACATTCCCTTTCCCTGCACCAGGCTACCTCCAGCCAAGAGAGGCCCATACCTTCAGCAGGTACTCGGCAAGAGACGTTACATCTTTAGCACATACTCAGAAAGAGGCTGCGCCATCAGCAGGCAGGGAGAGGGGCCACACATTCAACAGGTACTCACAGAGACAGGCTACACCTGCAGCAGGCACTCAGTGAGCAAGAGGCCACACCTGCAGCAGGTACCCAGTGAGAGAGGCCACACCTTCAGCATGTTCCCCCTTCCCACCTTTCCCACAAAGGCTCCCGTTCCCAGTTTCTCTGCAGTCTCCTCTCCCTACCCCTCCAAAGTCAGGGCTTTCTTCAAATTAACCCTGCTTCCTGGGCTTCAGCTACTCCTGCTCAATGCTGAGAGAATTCTGCCAGGTAGAGGAAGCTGTCCTACATCCAAGAAGGGAAAATCTGGCAGCCTTGCAGTGCTAGAGGGAGCATCATGGAGGATAGAGGAGTGCAAACACAGGAGGCAGAACTGGGTCAGTTTGATCAGCCAAACAATGCCCCCAAAGATGTCCACACCCTGGAACCTGTGAATACATGACCTTACATAGCAAAAGAGAATTAAGGTAGCAGGTGGAATTAAGGTTGCTAATCAGCTGACCTTGAGATGGGGATATTATCCTGGATTATCTGGGTAGGCCCAACCTAATTACATGGGTCCTTAAAAGTAGAAGAAGACACAAAAGAGAGGGCCAGAGGGATGCAATGAGAAAAGGCCATTGCTGGCTTTGAAGATGGGGGCTTGGGGAATGATGAATGTGGGAGATCTCCAGAGGATGGAAAAGGCAAGGAAATACATTCTCCCCTAGAGCCTACATAAAGTAACACAGCCCTGCCGACACACGACCTCAACCCAGTGAGACTCATGTGGGACTTCTGATCCACAGAGCCGTAAGGTACTAAATGTGTGTTATTTTGAGCGATTCAGTCTGTGCTGATTTGTTACAGCAGCAACAGGAGACTCATACAGGCAGGAGGAGGGGGCCAAGCCTCTTTGCAGAAGAGCCCTCTTTGGGATTGGCAGGACCTGTTCTGTTCAGGTATCTCAGGAACTGGACAGACAAAGCCATTGCCTGGCTGGATGGGAGAAGCGAAGAGGAAGCAAAGAGAAGAAAAGACACTTCTTCTGTAACCATTAACTCATCCCTGAAGTTTCATGAACAGCTAGTTGGCAGAAATGCAACAAAGTAAGGTCAGTGCCCTGGTTATTGCTTGCATAAAACAGATTTGATCTTGCAACTCTAAGAAATGATGTCATGTATTTTTGACTATTCAGAACAGTCTTGACAAAACAATCTAATGTCTCAAAACAACATGATGGGGCTAGGGAAATTGTTTTTAATTCACAAAAAGGAAAATGGAACCTAACATTTAATATTTAATATTTTACCAAGTATTTTCTTAGAAATATTTTGACTTCAGTAGTTAATTATGTGTCAACAAGGAGACCTGCTTGGGAAGAGTGGTTAGCCCCCAGGGCAAGGCCAATGAAGTGGGCACTGTCCTTTAAGAGGTCTCTTCTCTGGCTCCTGCAGGTTGAAGTTTCCATCTACTCTGCCCACCCAGCAGCCAGACCACCTGGGCCCTGGGCACGGGGAACAGAGCCCTCTCTTGCAAATTCATTCTCTTTGGTTTTGCACCCCCTGGAGCTGGTGGGGGTGTTGATTGGCTTTCCTCCCAAGCCTCTTGGGGTTTAAAAAATAAAGGTCCTCTGGATCAAATCCTTCTTGCTAGGGCGATTTGCAATGGGTCTTGGCTGCCAAGTCAAGTTAACAATCAAGTATTAGCAGGCTTCTCTTCTTTGTTCCCCTCCAGGGCACGTCGCTCTGGAAACGAGGAGGGGTAACGAAGGGGCTCAGGCTGGGTTCAGGGCCTTACCAAGGCCACAACCACTTCCCATGCCATCAACACAACCCCTTGAACCTAAGAGCCAAAATAAAGAGGGAAAGATATAGGAAGAGAGAGATGGGGAAAGAGAGAAACGGTGGAGATGGAGGGAGAAAGAGAGAAGAAGAGAGAGAAGGAAGGGAAGGGAGGAAAAACCGAATCCCTTCTAACTGGAGGTCAGTTCACCTCCCAGTCCATGGGGAGTCTTGACCGGCGTCCAAAGACAGAGGAGACCCAACCCTGACCCTCCAAACTCGCAGCCAGGGTGTGCACACAAGGAGGAGGATAAGCTTAGCCACTGCTTCCCAGCACCTTTTTCTTTATTAGCCATTTCCACACTGAATTTTTGAAACATATGAATTTCAGCTCCATTGACTCATTTGGAGGCACAAAGTTCAACATACCAGAATGCATAGAATCCAGTGACCTAAAAATACAATGCATAGTTTTCCTAAGCTAATGAGCATTGAGAAACAATGAGCTTTTCTTTTTTATCCTTTTCCTTTTTTTCCATATACTAGAGATTTCCACTTGAGTTGCATTCTGAGCAATCAGCCCAGCCCATGCTTTATAACATGGATCTGTTGGAAAATGGTAGCTTTCCAAATGGAAACATGCATTTAAGCAGGTAATGGTAGCCACAATTGATATATTTTGAGATTTTGCAACCCAATGTAGAGATGTAGCACATCTACCAGAAGACGCATATTTAAGTGCAATTTAATTTTTTTTAAACAGCTAGGATAGACTTGATAAGGAATAAAGAGAGGCATTTGATAATTTATCATACTATCAGTAGAGCAGCTCAGCAGTATGAGTGCAAGTTTTCTCAGGGGAGTGGAGTAGATTATTAAACTCTGTTCATTCCCATGTCTAAAATTCTTAGCTCAGGTTAGAAGTTAACCTAACTGTCTAACCACAACCTTTCCAAATATGGAGGCTTTTGCCCCCAGAAAAGCTATTGCCAAAGTAATTTGATCTGCAGAACAGAAGTTATCCATGTCTGACGAAGCCTGTGGGATACTTCTGCTACTTCTTAATAGATGGAAGCATTTATTATCATTGATTACTTGTCTTTTAATTTGACGTTTAATATAGCTCCTTCTCTTGGAGGCATTCAACACACGCATATGCTTCGTTTTATGCTAAGTTAACATCAGCCTTCCTTCTGAGATCACCACTCTTAATCTTCTTTAAACACTTCCCTCAAAGTGAACAACCATCTTCAGCCTTTTTGCCTGACGTTTATTTCCGATAATGATGCCAGGTTGCAGTGTGTTTGAACTTCGATCCTCTGTGATATCTGTCTTAGTGAAGGCTGTAGTCCTCAGGGCCAGGATCCTCATCTTTTCATTAATTCTGCAAAGTGACTTGTGAACTTACAACCTTCAACAAATAACATACCATAGCAGCGATGTCCTCTTCAACTTTCCACCCTTGGGACTGTGGTCATCTATATTTTATGGAGATCTCTTTTAACTAGGTCCAATAATTTTGCAGTAAGCATTCTAAGTCTCCCACGTTACACAATTTGCCAACTGGTCTTTTCCACTACAATGCCAAAGGGACCTGATTTATAGCATCCTTAAGTGAGGACTGTGATTTGCTGTTGTTTTCATGCAGGAGGAACCTTTGCCTAGGCTTTGCATGTATGTATGGGCTCCTTCAGCTGAATCTTTGCATTTACTGGTCTGGGAAACAGAACTCAACCTGGATGCATTTAAGGGGCATCCTGGAGGAAGGCTTTCTGTGGGCACATGGCCAAGTCCACCCACATGCCCACCTTTACCTCAAACAGAGTTTAGCCCTGGGCTGATCCCATGGCAGATAATGAGGACTGATGGGTCAGGAGTTCAGTTCTCTCAGATATGGATGAAATGGTGCCAGATTTGGGGCGGGGTCCTTCCTAGACTCGGTTGACTTTTTCAGATTCTGAGCATTGAATCATGATATATTCAGATAACCCCAAACTGACCATTGCCCTTTGGAGCTCAGGATCTGGAGAGGGACAGTCCCTGCTCATAAGCCATGAAGCCTTGGGAGATAGTTTGCCTGTCCTGAACCTCATCTATTGTGGGAGGACAGTAACACTAACCCAGAGAGTAGCTGTGAAACTTTACTGGCAAAATACACAGAAGCCCTCATGCATATCTATTATCTGTATTTTGTTATCATTATCATTATTTTTATTGCTCCTGAGCCAGCCTCTGACTCCTTTCACTGCAAGTCTTCTTCAAATGTCTAATTGGACCCAGGAAATCCTGCAAAAGACAAAAAGCTGGGCAAAGCTCACAAATAATTCTGGATTTTAAATGTTGTTTCTTCTACAGTGCATCCCTCAGGCAAAGTTGGTGACTCCTACCTTTTGGCACTGAGTCCTCTGTGACAACATCTGTGAACTAGGTTTTCTAGCCCTCTAGAGACCACTTTTTAAAAAATAATCAAGTAATGATAATCTGGCTTTCCTCCCACAATGCTACAAAAAGCCCCTCACCAAGTGTCCCTGAGAATCTTCAGGAAATGCCTCTACCCTAGACCACTGTCAACAAGTTTTCACCCCATCATACCGGGCCACCTCTTGACTGCTTTGCCATCCTACTCCAGTTCTGTTCTATTTGCTCCTTTGTGAGCACAGTCTTAGCCACAGATCCTACCAAAGTTTAAGAATCAAATAATGGAATTCAGTGCATGGGGGACAAACCAGACTTCATAGCCCCATAGGCCAAATATTTTCACAGGGGGTCCTCATTGGTCCCTTTCCCTAAGCCTCCAGACAGCTGCCAACTTGCTGGGATTCACTCATAATCCGCATGCAAAAGTCTCCACTGCTATGACTTCTCTCTAAAGCCTAATCTGTTCACACAAAATTTCTGGAGAGCCACCCCACCACTTTAGGGGTCAGCTGCCCCCTCCTTAGGGAGAGGGTGTCTCAATGCCCATTCCAGATTCAGATTTCACATAGCCAGATGCATTAAAAAGCAGAAGTAAAAAGCAGATCCTCTACCTCACACCATATATAAAAATTAATTTAAAATTTATCAAAGACCTAAATATAAGATCCAAAGCTATAAAACTCCTTGAAGAAAACATAGGGAAACATCCTCAGGACCTTGTGTTGGGCAGTGGTTTCTTAGACTTTATATCCAAACCACAAGCAAAAAAAGAAAAATCAAATAAATGGAACTTCATCAAAATTTAAAAACTTTTGTGCATCAAAGAACATCATCATAAAAGTAAAAAGACAACCTACACAATGGGAGAAGATATTTGGAAATCTGATAAGGGTTCACTATTCAGAATATATAAGGAAATCCTACAACTCAACAATAAAAAGACAACCCAATTTTTCAAAAAGAGCAAAAGACTGAATAGGCATTTCTCCAAAGAAAATATACAAATGGCCAAAAAGCGTATGAAAAGAAGCTCAACATTATTAGCTATTAGGGAAATGCAAATCAAAATTACAATGAGATACCATTTCACACCCACTAGAATGGCTATTTTTTTAAAAAAGCAGAAAATAACAAATGTTAACGAGGATGTAGAGAAATACAAGCACTAATAAATTGTTGGTGGGAATGTAAAATAGGCAGCTGCTGGGAAAAAAAATTGTCTATTTATCATAAAGTTAAGAATGAAATTACCATATGATCTGGCAAACCCACTCTAGGTACACATCCCAAAGAATTGAACACAGGGACACAAGCAGATATTGTCACACCAGTGTTCATAGCAGCATTATTTACAATTCAACCAGTGAATGGATAAACAAAATAGGGTAGATACGTACAATGGAATATTATTTAGCTGAAACAGGAATGAGTTCTGATACACGCAACAAAATGAATGAACCTTGAAGGCATTACATTGAATGAAATAAGCCAGACATAAAAGACCAATACTGTATGATCTCACTGATATGGAATAATTAGAATAACCAACTTCATAGAGTCAGAAAATTGAACAGAGGTTACCAGGGGCTGTTAATGCTTAACTGATACAGTTTCTGTTTGGGATGATGGAAAAGTTTTGGTAATGGATGGTGGGGATGGTAGCACAACATTGTGAATGTAATTAACTCCATTAAACTAGATCTTTGAATATGGTCAAAAGGAGAAATTTCAATTTGTATATATGTTACTAGAATAAAAATTGAAAAAGAAACAACCATAGAACTGTACAAGACAAACAGTGAACCCTAATCTAAACCATGGACTGCAGTTAGTAGTATAATTATAATTATATTCTTTCATCAGTTGTAACAAAATTATCACACTAACTGCAAAGTGTTAATAAGGAAATCTTTGTGTAATTGGGGAGATATATGAGAACTCCGTATTTTCTGCATGATATTTCTGTAATCCTACAACTTCTCTAATAAAAAAATTTTAAATTAATAACTAATAAAAAAGTAATTCCTCCCAAAGTGGGGAGCCCTGAGCCCCAAATACAATTCAAGCCTCCATCTGGGGCAACGCAAGGAACTTGGAAGCTTTGAAGGTTTCAAAGATCCCAAATCCAACACAAATCCTACCCCCAGTAACAGCGTAGGTCCTTGACTTCCATCTCTGTGGCCAAAGGGGCTCACCAAGTGTCCCCTAAAACAAAGGGGACATCCCTCCCAAAGAGTGATTTGTTTCCATTATAGAATGAAGAAACTGTTAATGTTTTCAAAGTAGCATTTTTTCCTTGTCCCAACTATATGCGGATCCCATTGTCTTATTTTTTTTTAATATTTATTTATTATTATTATTTTTTAATTACATTAAAAAAAATATATGAGGTCCCATTCAACCCCACCGCCCCCGCCCCCCACTCCCCCCACAGCAACACTCTCTCCCATCATCGTGATACATCCATTGCACCTGGTAAGTTCATCTCTGAGCATCACTGCACCCCATAGTCAATGGTCCACATCATAGCCCAGACTCTCTCACGTTCCATCCAGTGGGCCCTGGGGGGATCTACAGTGTCCCGTAATTGTCCGTGAAGCACTATCCAGGACAACTCCACGTCCCGAAAACGCCTCCACATCTCATCTCTTCCTCCCGTTCCCCACACGCAGCAGCCCCCATGGCTGCCGTTCCCACACCCATTTCACATTTCCTCTGTGGACATTGGATTGGTTGTGTCCATTGCACACCTATGTCAAGTGAGGGCTTAGATTCCACATGGGTACTGGATGCACTCTTCCCGCTTCTAGTTGTAGACACTCTAGGCTCCATGTTGTGGTGGTTGACCTTCTTCAACTCCATGTTAGCTGAGTGGAGTAAGTCCAATAAGTCAAAGTGTAGGAGCTGAAGTCTGTTGAGGCTCTAGGCCTGGGTGTCATATTATCAGTCCAGCCATTGTCTTATAATTTGTTCTGATGTTCTGCTTCCCTGCTATGCCAGGATTTCATCACATTTTATATTTCAGTTTTTTAAAGGAGGTACCAGGGATTGAACCCAGGACTTCATACATGTGAAGCATGTGCTCAACCTGGGAGCTATACCTGCTTCACTTTATCATATTTTATAACCAATAATTCCTACATGTTTTCCCATGGAGCTCACCAGCCAAGATTTTGAAGATCTTTAATTTGTTAAACCATATAACCTTCCCAGCAGAAATTAGATTGGCCCACCTGGAAGACATCTGCTCCTTGTTCCACCCCAGAGACTGAGAATCACTCTATTAGACTCTAAGTTCCCTGCAGGTAGGGGCCCTCCTCCACTCCTGTGGGCTGATATTAAATCTGTCCCCAAGAGTGGTGGGCTCTACTCCTAAATATTTGTTCATGTCCTCAATCTTTCCATTTTTTCCCTTCCCAATGTCACTATCTTAGTGGGTCCACCACCATAGATAAACTGCTCACTGCAACAGCCACTCAGTGGTCTCCTTGACTCTACTCTTCCCCACCCCCAATCCACAGTCCACACTCCTGGCAGAGCAAGCTTTGTAGAAAGCAAATCTGATCACATCATTCCTTAGCTTAAATGTTGCAGTGGTTTCCCATAGCTCTTAGGCCACAGTCCCAAGTGCCTCATCCCTTAGTGTGCCAGGCTGCTATGACAAATACCACATGATGAGTTGGCATTTATTCTCTCACAATTCTGAGGCTAGATGAAGTCCATAATCAGGATATCAGCAAGGCTTGCTTTCTCCCAGAGTCTCTAGCATTCTGATGCTGGCTTCCAGCAATCCGTGTAGTTCCTTGGTTTGTATCTCTGCCTCCTGTCATGTGGCAATGTCCTCTCCTTTCAGGCTTCTATGACTCTGGAGTTGTTGTTACAAGGCCTTCAATAATATGAATTAATACCCACCCTTGTTCAGTTAGCCATACCTTAACAAAAACTAACATCTTCTAAAGGTCCTATGAGTTCACACCCACAGGATGCAGATTAAGATTAAAAGCATGTGTTTGTTGGGGTCCATAATTCAACCCACCACCACTTACAAGACCCTGCATGATCTAACTGCTGCCTGCACCTTCTGCATCCTTTCTCACCACTGCCCCTTTCCCTGTCTATGCTTACTCATGCCGGACCTCCTTTAGGGCCTCAAATATGGCATTCTCTCTTGTGTCCCATCTTCTGAACATGCTACTGGTAACTCCTCAACACCTATATGATAAATTAAAGAGTGAATGAATAAATGGATTATTCTGATACAGGGCAACTCCTGCCTATCAAACAGCCTGCCTGATACATGACTAGCTCCTCAGTAAAAGTTTGAAGGAGAGGAGGAGGAGAGGTGAAATGAGGAAGGAGGGGGTAGGGGGAAGGCAGAAGAAGACTAGGCAAGGCAGGTAGCAAGCTGGTTGATGAGAAGCCCCAGACAAAGATCAAGAACCAAATCGGTAGGGCTGGGGACAGTGAAGCCTATAGACTAGGGAATGGGCAAAGCCGAAGAGACAAGGGAAGTCACAGAGAGTGGTCTGGAGACCTTGGTCAGTCCCGTTGGGTTGGGTTCTAGCAGCAGGCTCAGGCCTTCTAAGTCCCAGTGGTCCAGGCTGATCAGGAGTGCCCCTGCTTCCTCAAGTCAATAGTTGGAGCCCACCTATCCACACACTGTCCACCCAGCAGAAGGACTCTCCAAGAGGAGGTCAGGTCTGGTAGCTGAACCATGTAAGATTCCTGCCCACACTTACAAGCATAACTTTCACTCAGAACCACATCCAAGTTCTCAGTAGCTGGCCCTAAGACCAGGGGCTCAATGGTCATTCTGACCATTCTAACCTCAGGAAGTGACAGGAAAACATCTAGGCAGAGAAACCAAAATCCAGATGGCTATCTTAAGCCCAACGCTTCACACTGACCAGAAGGCAATTAAATAGTCATGTTATTATTATACAGCAAATCAGCATGCCACCTTCATGAGCAGCTATAAATTTTTGTCTTCCTCCTAGAAAATAGCTTTTAGAGATTCAGTCTGCATAAATTTATACTTCATATGGGACTCACAGCCTAAAGGGGAGGCAGAAATGTAACAAAATAAACATCATGTGTTATGGCAGCTCAGGGCCTAGCTCAGAGCAGGTGCTCAAGAAATAATTGGTGCAAATGAATAATGAATGAATGAATAACGAATAATTAGTGAATGAATGAACAGACCCTATAGAAGAGGAAGAATATAAGATCTAGTGGGGCACCAAGAAAGGGCATATTCTACACTGGAAAGGGAGCTTGAGTTGAATCATAGAAGACTGGGAAGGTGCACTTGTTTATCATTATTTTGGGAATTGGTTGGAAGAGGTTCTAATTATTAAAGTGCTTATTAGAAAAAAAAAATTGGACATTACAGAAAGGACAAAGAGTAAAACAAAAATCACCAACAATTAACTTTGACAAGTGAAATCTAAATAGAGGGGGAGAAGGTAGCTAAGCAGAGATGGGAAAGAAGCCAATAAGGCAGTAGCCTAGTGGGCTGGTAGGTGAAGGGAGGACAAGAGAGATGTTCCTGAAGGGAATGAGAAATCCAGTTGGCTATACCAGGGGACCTCAAGTCAAAGAAACTTTGTTGAGACTTGAAAAATATCAAGGACCTGATACTGGTGTTTCAGAGAGAAATCTGGGGCAAAGGAGAACCTAAAGATGATTGGCAGGACTCCACTGTGGTCCCAACAGGCTTGGGAGTATGTGTTAGACCTGGAAAGTCCCTGCTAGTGCTCCTGCAGTGGTCCAAAGCCCCGGTCAAATTATCAAGCCTATCTAGCCAGAGAGACACGCGATTCCTCCCATTCCCAGAAAGAAAAGAACCTCATCTTACTCTTAGTCAATCAAATCCAAAAGCACTTTTGGCATTTGGGGCAGGGCACATGTGGTAGGAAGAATAATGACCCCCCAAAGATGTCCACGTATCAATCCCTGAAAGCTGTGACTATGTTGCCTTACATGGCAAAAGGGACTTTGCAGATGTGATTAAAATGAAGATCTTGAGATGAGGAGGTTATCTCAATGTAATTACGAGGGTCCTTATAAGGGAAAGAGTGGGGCAGGAGAGTTAGAAAAGAAATGGGACAAATGAAGCAGAGGTCAGAGAGTCAGACAGAGATTTGAAGATGCTGGCCTTAAAGGGGAGGAAGGGGCCACGAGTCAAGGAAGGCAGTGCTTCTAGAAGGTAGAAAAGGCAAGGAACTGGATTTGCCTCTACAGCCTCCAGAAGGAACACAACCCTGCCGACACTTGAGCTTAACCCAGTGAGGCCCATGTCGGATTTCTGACCTCCAGAACTGTAGGACCACACATTTGTGCTGTTTTAAGCAGTAAATTTGTAGTAATTTGTTACAGGAAACTAATACTGCCAGTCTTCAGTTTACAAGACAGCCCCCCTATTATAGGACATTTGCTGTCCCTGGATCCTGCCCACTAAGTGCTGGCAGGGCCCCCAGGCATGTGACAATCAGGAAGACCCTGGTGTTCCCAAAGGCTCACTGGGGGAAGGGAGGATCCAACCCATTTGAGTCCAACTGCTTCAGAGGATGGTGCAACATTTCTCTCCTGTCCCAGTCCTTCAAGTTCCCATCACCCCTGCCATTAACATCGTATAACAAGTGTCCTAAAACATTCCAGGGGAGAAAGAACAGGGGCTGTAGCAAAGGTGGAGGCAGGGAGATGTGGGAAGAGGAACATTCATCCATTTGATTCACTTACTCACATTCGCCTCCGTTCCTGTTTGCGTTCAGTGAAGTGCAAGTATACCACTTGAAGGAGGTTTTGCACCAGCAAGGGGAGGAGCAGCCGGAATGGGAGCAGCTTTAAGCCCCTAATTAATGGAGAAGGCAGTTAAGCCTCTTGATGGATGACACACCATCCCCATCAGCTCTCCTCCAGCGAGCCGTGGCTGCCTAACAGTCCCAGAATCCAGAAGGCAAAAATATTGTCATTCTGGGCATGGAGGAACTGGGAAACAGCAGAGCAAGCTGAAATTCGCCCTTGCATGGTCTGCTGAATAGAATGACTGCCTTTATCAGTTTTCGTTCCGTTTTCCTTGCAGATCTGCACCCCGGAGCCTCGCAGGGCTTCAGGTGGATGGCTGATTTCCCCTGGAGAAAGCCTGCCATTTGGATACCCCTAATTTGATAATGTTCCAGACACTAGAGTAGCGCCACAAAGAGGTTCAGGTGACTGAGCTCTAAGGCTTTCAAGAAAGGGCCTTCACTGAGCATGCCCTTATTTCCCATTAGCCTAAGAACGGTGCCCATTTTCCCCAGAGAGGCTTTATGTAGCGAGGCGGCTCTTTCCCAGGGCCCATACAAGGAACAGGGAGATATTTTTTCTATCTTCAGCTAACGCTCACTGCAGACTTCTTTGAATTATTCATTATTAAAATGTCATCAGCAAAACCAAACCATCGCAGTTAAGGGAAGTTTGCCCGCAGAAAGCTTTAGAAAGTAGGATATGGATTAGGGTCACTCACTAATTATTAATTCCCTAGAACCCAGACATCACCCCGGTAACGCCACAGAAAAGCAAAATCAGATTTAATAAGTGCCGTCCCTGACAGATACTTTAATGCTCCAGAGTCAAATTTTGTTATTAAATGTTAAATACTTTTTCTTGGCTTCAAGAGAACGTTCAGCTGTGTTATATTTTTAATCTTCTCCTTTAGGGAGAATGCCATTACCAAAAACTCGAGAAAAGACATTTTTAAATATCAGGAAATTCTTATTCCTCTGTTACCACAATCATTGCATAGTTCTCACTGGGACCCTGATGTTACACCTGCTGGGAGTCTCTGTCACTCTCAATTAGGCCTTTCCCCACAGTGTAGGTGCGTGTCCACTCATATGCACATGTGTGCACACACACAAACACACACCCTGCTGACTTTCTTTGCACTTTTACCTCTTCTGTTTTAAGCCTGGATTACAATCACATGTTAGGGAAAGTATACGAAAGAGAAAAACTCCTAATCCACTTCTTCCCATGTTGCAAAGACCTAGACTTGGATAATCGATTGCCTTTATAAAAATGAATGAACGAATGAATGAATGAATTAGCTGAGGCATAAAAAATACCTCTAGGTTCTGCCAGTTCCACAACTCACTAGCTGTGTAGCCTCAGGCAAATTACTTAGCTTTTCTCTGTCTCCGTTTTATGCTCTACATCCTTGCTAGTGCTTGCTATGATCAGTTACTTTTAAATTTTGGACAGTCTAAAATGTGTGTAGTTGCATCTCAGTGTAGTATTAATTTGCATTTCCCAAAATAATAATAATGCTGAGCATCTTCTTATATGCTTGTCATCATATATTTTCTTTGGTAAAGTGTTCAAATCTTTTGCCAATTTTTATTGGGCTGTTTACTTGTTATGTAATTTTGTGCATATTTTAAATGTATTCTGAATGCAAATCCTTTATCAGGTGTATTGATTTGCAAATATTTTCTCCCAGCCAGCGGCCTGTAAGGAGGGCTGCCCAGTGCGAAAGAAAGTACGGCCTGCTCAAGAACCGCGCCGCACACAGAGAGCTGACACAAAAAGATGACGCAACAAAGAGAGACACAGATTCCCGTGCCGCTGACAACAACAGAAGCAAACAAAGAAACAAGACGCAGCAAATAGACACAGAGAACAAACAGCCAGGGTGGGGGTGGGGGGGGTGGGGGGGGAGGTGAGGGAGAGGGGAGAGAAATAAATAAATAAATAAATAAATCTTTTTTTAAAATTAAAAAAAATTAAGTCTATGGTCAATTGTGGGTTAATTTTGTACTGGTGTGAAGTATTGAGTTGCAGCTAATTTTTAAAATATGGGTATCCAGTTTTTCCAATACCATTTGTTGAAAAATTATTATCCTTTGTCTATTAGACTGCTTTGTGCCTTTGTCAAAAATATATTGACATATGTAGGTAAGTCATTACTGAACTCTATATTTTGTCCCATTGTCTGTCTATCTTGATGCCAGAGCCACTCTGTCTTGACTACCATAGCTTTAAAATAAGTCTTGAAGTCATGTAGTTCTCCAAAGTTGTTTTGATTATATTAGGTTCTTTGCATTTCCATATAAGTTTCAGATCCACTTGAAAGTTTCTATCAAAGGAAAAAAAAAAGCCTACTGGCATTTTGATAGGAATTGTATTGAATTAACCTATCAATTTCTACAAAAAGAAAAATGCCTGCTGGACTTTTTCATTGGGATTGCATTGAATCTATAGGCCATTTGGGAGAAAAGCAACATCTTAATAATATTGTCTCCTGATCTATGAACACAGAATAGCTTTCTATTTATTTAGGCCTTTTGAAATTTCTCTCCGCAATATATTATAGTTTCACTGTACAGGTATTGCATATCTTTTGTCAGACTTATCCCCGTTTCATATTTTTATGCTATTGTAAGTGGTACTACTTTATTTTTCAATCCCTGATTGTTTCCAATTTACAGAAATTCAATATATTTTTATATTGATCTTCTATCCGGCAACCTTGCTAACCTCACTTATTAACTCTAGAAAATTTTTTGTAGGTTCCATAATTTTTTTCTGTATAGATAATCTGTGAATAAAGAAAATTTTACTTCTTTCCAATCTAAATGCCTTTTCTTTCTTTCTTTTTTTCTTTGCCTACTGCACTGGCTTGAAACTCCAGTTGAATGAATGTGATGAGAGTGACCATCCCTGTCTTGTTTCTGATCTTAGGAGAAATGCATTTGGTCATTCATGATTTAGTATGATGTTAGCTGCTGGCTTTTCATAGACGTTCTTTATCAAGTTGAGGAATGTCTGTTTCATTCCTAATTTGCTGAGAGTTTTTGTCAGGAATATTGTCAAACACTTTTTCTGTGTCTTTTGAGCTCAGATTTTTTCTTTCTTAGACAGTGAACATGATAAATCACACTGACTAGTTTCCACATGTTAAATCAAACTGACATCCTCAGAATAATCCCATTTGGTTATGATGTATTGTCCTTATTACGTATTGGTATATTCGAGTTGCTAAAATTTTGTTGAGAATGTTTGCTTCTATCTTCATGAAAGACACTGGTCTATAGTTTTTTTTCTCTAATGTTTGTTAGGTATGGAATAGGAGAAATGCTGGCTTCATAAATTGAGTGGGAAATTATTCTGTCCTCTTCAGTCTTCTGGAGAGCTGACACAACAAGATGACACAATGGAAAGAAACACAGATTCCCGTGCCACTGACAACAACAGAAGCGGACAAATAAGAACACACAGCAAATGCACACAGAGAACAGACAACTGGGGAGGGGGGCAGAGAAATAAATAAAATAAATCTTTAAAAAATAAAATAAAATAAAATAATGCAAATGATTATAAATGGATTTTTTAAAATTATGGGATTATCCATTAATGAAATATTTTCAGCCAACAAAACATATCGAAAAAAAATGTATGCATTAGTGCAGACTCTTTTGAGTAGAAGTTAGAGGAAACACAAATCTAACCAGATTAGGGGGGAAAAGTGGAAAGCAATTGGCTCCTAGAATCCAAGGAAGGGAAGCATGACTGAAGAACCAAACTTTAAGGATGGAATGACCAAATCCGGAGATGAAGAGGCTGCCAGGACTCTAATTCTCTCCATCTCACCCTCTGCGGTTCTGCTTCTCTCTGAACATTGACTTTATTTGGACTTCCTCCCTTCCGAGAGCACTAAGCCAAATACCCCAAAATCATCTTCACAGAGAAATTCATTCTCTTTCTCAACTTCAGTTTGAAAACTCTCAGTTTGAAAATTCCCAGCTTGAACCAGTCGCCTCTTTCCGGGGGAGGTCCTGTGAGAACCTGAGGCATCTTTTGGTGTTAAGGATTAGGGCAAGGGGCACAGAAGGGAGAGCTTCTGGGAGAAGGGAGGTGGGCTCGGCTGACAAACTATAGCTCTCCTATGAAAGTCCTCCAAGAAACTGCCACTGAAAAAAATATTAGTTTTAAATACAACAAACTAGTCACCTTAAACATAATACATCTTATTATTGGGATATGGGGCGGGTGGGGGTGTGCCCTGGAGAGCTCTAAACCAAACTATACACGAAGATAATCTCTGAAGTTAGTAAAGTGCAGAACTCCCACTTCCTCCATTATGCAGTTTCTGGAGTTTGAACTTTTATGAGATAAGGAGGAAAAATACACATATTTCAAAATAAACAGAACTTCATGGAAATCCAGAATCTTTTCACCATCTAAGGTTCTAAGTATGAATTTTTCATATTTGCAATGAAAATCTATTGAAAATGTTTAATTTTTAGTGTTCTAGTTGGAAGAAAAATAAGTGAAAATATTTTCTTTAAACTTCTGTGGCATCTAGAATCTTTAAATTTACAATTTTGACAACTCAAAGCATGGCCCTCCTTGATACAAAATATTTATGAACATAGCTATTTGCCAAACAACCCTGGAGAATTTACTACGTGAAAGTCTCAGCAACACTTCCTAGAGGACAGGGCATGATATGAGCCCACCCTCACTTCCTGCACCCACCAAGCCAGGAAATTTTCAGCTGGACCAACATGTAACACGCTGTGTCCTCACGCTAACCACACAGCATGGGACAGAGAAGGAAACCTGAGCAAGGTGTCCATAAGGACATCGCGTCTCTCCTCTACCAACACATGCACCAGAATTTAAAAGTACTCCACATGGCCCAAGCAGAGGAGGGCAGGTACAAAATTTCTTTAGGCCATTTAGCTGAGTGTAGGAGTTGCAGTCACCAAGCTGTCTAGGTTTTGTTTGCTTTAGTTTTTGCATCTTTAACCATTCTTCTTATGTTCCCAGCCCTCACCCACTCTACCAGAGACCACTAAAAGGAGTCCAGTGCTCAGTGCTAGAGGGTATTGAGGAAAAGGAGGGGGATACGGGGTGGGAACCTCCCTCCCCCACCTTCATGGTGGTCTTTCTCTGCCCCTCTCTTAGTCCTCCCGTGGGAAGAGGAACAAATTCTCTGGCTGGCGGGGCTGGGATAAAGACTCGGGCCCGCCTGGCTCTGGCCCGTGGCCTTCGCTTGGCACCTGCCTTCCTGGAGCACCCGAGCCCGTCTCCTGCGGGCAATGCTGTGAGCTCAGCAGCAGGGGCTCTGCCCACGCTGGGCACCTGCAGCTCTCGAGCGTGCCTCGACTGGGAGGTTGAGTCTGCCTGATTCTAGATTTCAGAACCAGAAGCACTTTTTCCAACTGCTTTAAGATTTAAAAAGCTGACATTTCACTCTCCATCTGCCTGATTTCTCTATTTCAACTGACGCAGAATTCAAGTGAGTAACTTTGTACCCAGAAATCCCATTTCCAGGAATTTATCCTAAAAATCCACTTCTATTACTAAGAAACAGCAGTGCTGCTTGAAAAGCAAAATATTGTAAACAACCCAAATGCCCATCCATAGAAACTTATAGTACATCTATTAAATAACATAACATGCAGTAATTTTTAAAAAAGGGATAATGGAGTAAATTCTAGGATGCATTGTTAAATGAATAAAAACGAGGTTCAAAAGAATGTGTTTAGCATATTATTTTTCATGTAAGAATAACAGGGAAGAATACACACATATGTGTATGTATTTACTTTATTTTGCACAAACATAAAAAAGATAAACCAGAATCTAATAAAAAGTTATCTATGAGGAGGTTAGGAACTGAGGAAAAAAGAATAAAGATGGCAGGGAGATTTCTCTAAATACAGCTTTTATACAGTTTTGACATTGGAACCATGCAGCTATTTTTAATTTTCAAATTAATACTAAAACAGAATGAAAAAAAATCCTATAATTAAATACGAACAGAAACAAATCAATATAACTGTATATCAAATTGATAACAAAGCCACAAAGAAAAAATAAAGAATTAATTCAAGTGATTTTTGAGCTTGGTTCACTGACTACACACGTGTAGTGGGATATAGTTTAAGAACAATAAAAAAAACCCTTGAAATTTACTTGGTAGTATTTGTGTAGCAATTCTGAAACTATTTTGTGTATATTTAAGGAAAAACTGAGTAGAAAATATATTATTTTGGAAGAACCAGAATTGTCAAAAAGAAGAAGGGAGATACAAATATAAAATGGGAGAAAGTGAGGAAGAAGCCTCTGTTCTGCTTGAATGAGAGGTATCAATATGAACTCCTGAGTCCCCAGCTCTGTGCACTAAAAAGGCCTAGATCAAAGACACCGCAATAGCGATAAGTACACCCAGTGCCCAGATCCTGTACAAGTATCATTCCCCAACCAAAAGGTACCTGGGTTCCTTGGAGAAATAACTGATTCCAGGTCTGGGGCCAGAAAAGTACAGGATGAGCCCTGACCATCTTATTGGGTCAGAAAGCAAGGAAGTCCTCAAAAAGTGAAGATTTGTCAAAAGAACAAAAGAGTCGATTCAAAAGGGCCCCACTGTCAAATTTGGAAAAAATCAAGCATCAGAAAAGAATAAAGACTCATTAAATAAAAAATAAGACCACTAATCCATTATTTAAAAAATAAGTGAGGGAGCTTAGCTTTATGGAGATTTGTCAGCTAACAAATGTAGAAGGAAGGATAGAATTGGAAAATCACTGTTTTGCCACCATTGGTGCAATAATTTATTTAGGCAAGGCTCATCAATGGATGCTAAAATCATTGAGTGAACATTTACTGAGAACAGAATAGTCACAGTCTCAAAGTATCACCCCACAAGTTATTCATGACACAGAGAAAACTGTATTTTTACAATGGAGTAATCTGGTGAACCCCACCAAAACAAGTGATCAAATTTGCATCACCTGTAATGGGAGAAACTGGCATGTGTCTTCTAATATAATGCAATGGTGAGTGAACACATCTGTGTGATACTCTTGAGAAAACATTTAACTTGATCTAATCATGAGGAAGCATATAAACAAATTCTGTGGAATATTCCACAAAACACCTGGCCAGGACTTTCCAGGTATTGATGTCATGGGAGACAGAAGAACTGTTTTAAAGGAATTTATTGATTAATAAATAAATGCAATATGTAAAAAAAAATCAGCTCTAAAGGACATTATTGGGATAACTAGGGAAATGAATACTAGGAAATATTGTATTTTTTTTTCTTTATGTTTTTCTCTCTTTCTTATTGTTTTTTAAAATGTTACATTCAAAATCTTCCCACATCAACAACCTCTTTCATCATTGTGGGACATTCATTTCATTTGGTGAATACATTTTGGAGCACTGCTGCATCACATGGATAATGGTTTACATTGCCATGTACACTCTCTCCCAGTCCACCCAGTGGGCCATGGCAGGACATACAATGTCCAGCATCTAACCCTGCAGTACCACCCAGGACAACTCCAAATCCTGAAAATGCCCCCAAATTATAGTTCTTCTTCTTTCTCCCTACCCTCAGCAGCTACCGTTGGCCACTTTCTCCACATCACTGCTACAATTTCTTCCATTACTAATCACAATAGTTCCATAGCAGAATATCAGTAAGTCCACTCTAATCCATACTCTATTCCTCCATCCTGTGAACCCTGGGAGCTGGCCCATGCACAAGGCTAATGCACACAAGGAGTGCCGTGCCACGCAGGGGTGTCCCCCGCGTAGGGGAGCCCCACGCGCAAGGAGTGCGCCCCATAAGGAGAGCCGCCCAGGACAAGAGAAAGTGCAGCCTGCCCAGGAATGGCGCCGCACACATGGAGAGCTGACACAGCAAGATGACGCAACAAAAAGAAACACAGATTCCCGGTGCTGCTGATAAGGATTGAAGCGGTCACAGAAGAATACACAGCAAATGAATAGAAAGAGCAGACAACTGGGGGGGAGGGGAGAGAAATAAATAAAAAATATATATACATAAAATAAATAAATAAAATGGATTGGAAGCTGAATGAGGTGGTCTAAAAAAAAAAAGAACCCCCAATTCTGTCCTTTGCCATGCCTCTTATCTGTGAGTCCCCACCCACCAAGGGGCGGGGACTTAATGCTCTAATGACGTGGCCTAACTAAAGCTCTAATCAAAACTCAATTAGGTCCAGGTACAGATCAGATTACAAACATAATCCAATATCTATTTTTTTAAATTCATAACCATATCAAACAGCTACACTATGTTTTCTAAGTTATTTGCCAGTACTAATTATGCCACCTGACCACGGCACCCTGACAGATTAGGGTCAGGTGATTAGGGCATCACAAGTACCCCTCTTTCATGGAGCCCAAGAGCGATGCTTAATTCATCCATTCAAAAATTTTCATGAAACACCAATTGTGTACCAAGTTCTGTGCTAGGGTCCGGCAGAAAGAATGGCAAACAAGTCACAATCTCTACTCTCCAAGGGCAGAGGCCCATGAAGAGATAAATCAACATTACAAAACAGGATGCTCTGTGGCACAATAAGAATAGATGCAGCTGCTGAGAAGCACCCAAGCCATGCATGAAAGAGGCTGGTTCAATTCTGAAGGAATCACACTTATAATGACCCATGAGCACTGTCTAATCAAGGCTGATCTAAAATATCAAAGGCAATAGCTATATCAATTGCTGTGGTTAGGCCATGTCTGGCTAGAGCTAAGACTTTAAAAGTAGGCAGTCTGAAGCTTTGCTTAGCCCCCAAAACATCCAGATCCTTCTCACTTCTGATTGGCAAGGGAGTTTCAGTCAAGCATCTTCAACACAGATGGGGCAGTCCATCAGTTTCCCCAGAGATGCTGCATGTAATGGCTGTGATGAAAGGGCCTCCTAGCACAGAACATACATGCTTATCATCATCTCTCCTCTGTCAAAATAATTGCACAGTGCCCAGCCTTGTTATTAAGCACTGAGCACTGCCATGGAAAACATGTTGGGAAACACCTGCATTGGCAAGGCAAAGATGAGCTGACCCAATTATTTCCCCCATCTCTAATTCTGCATGGCTATTAAGAATAACTGAAAAGAACACACTGGCAAGGAATAGAGATCATTCTTCTGGGGGGCAGGGGGAAGCTGCCCACAAAGCTCCACGGAGCAAAACTCTGGAGCATCGTCTCATTATACTTCTATACACCCTTTCCTCCTCAATGAAAAATGCAAGGGGGTAAAAACATGTCATCCAAGGCCTTTCACCCACTGACAATTTCTCCCTCACAGCCTATTTGAAATTTTTAACATTCCAGTCTCGGGCTCTGTGAAGGATAATGATGGGAACGAGTGCCTGGCAGGCATGCAGCATGGGATGCAGTGTGCTACGTCTGGAACAGATGGCTCGGACAGGAGCCACCAATTCAACGTGACAGCCCAAGATTAAACTGCTCCCTTTCAGTCTTCAGCAGCTTCATAGCCCAGCCCTTACTGGTTTCTCCAGAAACACAAAGATGCTTGTGAGTCTACAGAAGCTCCCTGAAGGCACTTTTCAAATAATTGTGGTCTTTGTATTAGTCAGGGTTCCCCAGAGAAGCAGAACAAACAGCATATATCATATATGACATTTATTATAAGGGATTGCATCCTGTGACCGTGAGGGACTGGCAAGTTCAAATTCTCTAGGACAAGTCGCAGGTTGGAGACTCCAATGAAGGTGATGTTGGAGTCCTTAGTCTGAATTCCCTAGGGGAAGCTCACTGGCCAAACATTCCAGCAGGAGCCAAAGTGGAAGCAGGGGCTGAAGAGCTTCTTCTGACCTCTGAGACCCTCAGTTCTGGCTTTTCAATCCTCCAACTGGTTAGATGAGGAGATTCCCCACATTGCTGAGGGACTCTCCTTTGATGACTGTAGGTACAGTCAACTGATTGTAAATGCAAATCACGTCTACAAAATACCTTCAACAAGTAACAAGTAGCCCAGTGGTTGACCAAACAACTGGACACGATAGCCTAGCCAAGCTGACACAAGAAATTAACCATCACAGGCTGGAACACCATTATAACTGGAGGGGGACGCAGGTCATCTACTTTACTTGCTCCCAAACTTAGTATCACAAAATAATCACTCTAACGCTTTTTATAACCACTTTATTTTTTAGATATAATTCATATTTTTCACTTAATTACACAGGAAAAAATAGTATTTTTACAATGGAACAATTTGGTGAACTACACCAAAACTAAGTGATCAAATTTAGCTTTACCTATAATGGGACAAACTGACATGACGTGATGCAATGGGGAGGACACAATATACCATTCACTCATTTAAAGCATACAAGTCAAAGGTTTTTAGTATATTCACAGAGTTGTGCAGCCAACATCACAATCAACTTTAGAATATTTTCACTACCGCAAGAAGAAACCTCACATCCATTAGCTGTCACCCTCCAGTCCCCTCATTACTCCCTGCCCTAGAAAACCACTAATTCAATTTCTGTTTCTATATACTTGCCTATTCTGGACATTTCATATACATGGAATCATATAATACATGACCTTTTGTGACTAGCTTTTTCCCCCACTTAGCATACTGTTTTCGAGTTTCATTCATATCGTAGTATATATATCAGTATATATGAGTTATACAGTCCTTTTAATGGCAGAATATTAATCCTTTATACAGATATCTCTCTATCCATTCATCAGAGGGGTATTATGGCTATTTTGGCTGCTATGAATCATGATGCTTTAAACATCTGTGAGTAAGTTTTTGTGTGAACATATGTTTTCATTTCTCTTGAGTAGATGCCTAGGAGTAGAATTGCTGGGCCATATACCTTGATGTTTACACATACCATTTCTGATCCTTCTAAGAATCCTGCAAAATAGGAATTATTAATTCCATTTTACTGTTGAGCAAACTGAAGCTGGAGAAGGCTACATATCTTGCCTATAAGACACATAGTAAATGACTGAACCCAAGTCTTTCAATTCCATTTCTGGAATTCTTTGTACTGTGCCCAGCAGCCCAAGTTTACCTTTTCTTCTAGTGTTGCAGATATACAAGTTTTTGTGTGGTCATATGTTTTCATTTCTCTTTGGTAAATATCTAGAAGCTGAATTTCTGAATCATATGATAACTATATGTTCACACTAAAGCTTTTTAAAATTATCATACAAGACTATTTCAAATATACTTAAGTGCAATATATTAAAACAGTCATGTGTTCAGTACAATTTATAAATTTTCCATTTTTCCATATAGGGCAGTTTGGCATTGTTTATGAATTACAAAAATAGATATTGGATTATGTTTGTAAACTGGTTTGTACCTGGGCATGATTAAATTATCACTAGGGCTTTGATTGGGCCATGTCAGTAGGACATTGAGCCCCCACCCCCTTGGTGGGCAGATACTCACAGACAAAACTACATGGCAGAGCAGAGGAGTTAGTTGGAGTTTTGATGTTGGAGTTTTGAGCTGGAGCCTGGGAAGTGAACACACAGGAGAAAAACATAGAAATAGTTCCTCAGACACAGCAGAATTACTGGGGACAGAGACAGAGCTGTTCACTTGATAGTCTACAGCTGGCCTTGTGGAAAAAACACAGCAGCTGAGCCTGGAAAGAAACGGAGCCCTGGGAAGAGAGGAATCCAGGAAGCCTGAACTCTTGGCAGCCATTTGCAGCCATCTTGCTCCAACACATGGAAATAGACTTTGGTAAGGGAAATAATTTATGCTTTATGGCCTGGTAAGTGTAAACTCCTACCCCAAATAAATAACCTTTATAAAAGCCAAGAGATTTCTGGTATTTTGCATTAGCACCCCTTTGGCTGACTAATATACCATATTTTCTTCAGATTTTTTTATATGAAAGCCATTATAGATATAATTCTCTGTATTACCTTTGGTCTCATTCCATTCCTTTTCTCTCCAAGGACAATCATTATCTTAAAGACAGTAGGTTTCTTTCTCATATGTGTTTTCACACTCTTAGAATATTTATATGTGTTCATAAACAATATATTGTATTGTTTTCTATGTTTTTAAAATATATATAAATGATATGGTACTGCACACATCATTCTGTAACTGATACTTTTCACTCAGTATTTTATCCTAGATTTATCTATGTTGATACATGAAGATACATTTCATTCATTTTATTTGCAGTGGTCATTATATTTTATATGAATCTCTTTTAAGCGGCATCACATATATTTACTTTTTAATTTAGTGTCTTTTGGAGGTCTTTATCTTTAAGTGGGGAATTTTACTATCTATTTATATTTGTTGTAATTACTAACACAATTATTTCTACAATCTTATTTTGTATTTTCTAGATACCATCGTTTTTCTTTGCTACTTTTCTCTTCTTCTGTTTTATATTGCTTCAACTGAGTTCTTTTTTCCATATATTGTTGTAGAAGTCATGCTTTCTATTTTTATTCTTCTAGGAGTTACCCTTAAGTTTTCAATATAGTTACTTAATAGCTATAAAACTAATCAATATCTGAATCTGGCTCATAAATAACATAAAAAAAGTTAGAATGTTTCAATTCCAGAGTCTCAAGCCTCTGTTTCCATTAAATATTTGTTAATGTTGGTTTCACCTTGCTTTGAAATCCCATAAAAATGTTTTTTCTAAACCAACCCACATTTAGATTTGCCAACATTCTTATCAATTTCCCCATCAAATGCTTCTGGCACCTGTTCCTTCTTTCTGTGTTATGCTTCAACAAGAGGGCAATCTCTTTCAGAGATTCCCTTCAGCAGGGTCTGTAAGTGGAAAACTCAGTCTTTGCATGCCTATGGGCCTAAGAGGGGCAAAGGCAAGTCTAGCAGGAGGTTTGGGGAGTGGAAGGGTGAGGGAGGTAGGCATGTTGATAGGCAGCTCTTAACATAGTACCTAAGAAATAATAAAAGCTCAGTAAATGTTTGCAAAAGAATTTATAACCCATGAACAAACACAATATCGACCTTGAGTTCAAGGCCACACAAGGGTGAGTTATGATCTCAGTTTGGGAAAAAAATCAATTCTCAAAAACAAATAATATAGAAGCATATTCATAGACTCATTCAACAAATATTCATAAGGCCTCTGCTTTAAACACGGCACTATTATCAGAATCTAGTCAATGGTGCCACAGAAACACTTTTCTGAATTTCAGTAATTCTTCTAATTTTATTTCACATTTAACTCTTCTGTTAAATTAAAGCAAAATGAAATTTAATGATTTTGTTCATAAAAACCAAATATACTATAATCCTATTTTTCTCAAACCATTTTTGGCCATCTGTTTTTCCTTTTGTATATAGGGAAGGATATCTGGAATCAAATCTGTTAATTACTAATAAAAATTGTTTATTCTGGGTGGTGAGATTTTTTTAGTGATTTGTTAGCTTTCATCGTTGTGCTGTTCTGAAGTTTTAAATATGGTGAGTTTTCATAATTTGTACAAAACGATAAAAACATTTTTAAATGGCTGAAGAAAAGGGGATCAGTTTTGACCATATTTAATATGGCCATATAATTTTACATCTCTTATCAAAATTGAGGAAGAAATTTCAATCCAGACAGGTTAAATGACTAGTTCAAAGTCCCTGAGTTAAATGAAACAGCTAAGATAGTCCTAGTAAAGAATTTTGCCCATTCCCAAAGAACAGAGATCTAAAAACCTGATAATGAAAGGCAGAGCCTACCCGCCCTTCTTCTTCTCCCTTTCATTCCACGATCCCCAATAATAGAGGCGAGTACTACACACAGGAACCCACACATCCCAGTCTGAGACTATATCTGTTCAGGAACATGATTCAGCGTGGGCTAAATGTGAACCCATAAGAATTAGTCATAGCCCTGTATTTCAAAGGAACGCTGCCACCCATGTGTGGGGATGAAGGTCAACTTCTGACTGGTTTTCTGTTACAGGCCTCTTCTTTACCAAAGAATTTAAGGTATATGCCTTTGAAGGAGAGAGTGAGAGGAAGGAGCAAGGAACCTAATATAAATGGGTCCCCAAAATTCTACCATGGATCCTGCCATGTTGCAAATAAAATAAAATCCCCACATATATAACATTTCCATTGTATTTCTACTGTTGTCTCTCTAAAACAATTATCCTTTCCCTGTGACATCAGCAATGGAATGAGATTGGTTCATTTGTTCCCCAATCACCTGTTGAATCTAAAGTATTTCAGAAACTCTGGTAAGCCTAGAGAAATCAAAGATAAAGGGACATTGTCTCTGCTATCAAAATGCTTACAGCCACGCTGCTTACAGTCATGAGCCAGGCTTCCACACTCAAAAAACCGTTACGCATTATTTAGTATTGCACTGTTGATTGAAGACTAGAAACTTCCAGAACAAAATGCTACTGAGCTATCATCTTAAATGTAATTTATGTGGAAAAAAAAAAAGTCTAGACAAGGAGTTTGGCCTAAGTAAAGAGGAAGAAGCCTGGTGTGAGAAAGTTTCCAGAAAGAACCACAAAATTTTATGACTGATAGAAATCCAAGAGACCCATTCTGAGGCTGCCTTCCCCAGCAAGCACATTAGTCTGAGTGGGATGGTGGTGTGAGCTCTGGGTTGAGATCGGCTTTCTGGGTCATTATTTAGGGCATGTGGAGAATGCATTTTCCAGTAGAAACTGTTTTTTGTGAGGTTTCTCTTTCTTACACCTTTAAGGGGACTCAAGGAACCACTCTGCTTTTTGCCATTAAGTGAAATAATAATTGGCCCCAGTCTGCTGGAGTTCAAGAGGTATATGCTTGGTGTTACGGCTACCCACCTAGGAATAATTGTCAACTCCCCTCAAAGACATGAAAGAAAAATCAATACAAAATTGTTCAAGGAGAACTTTCAGACCAAAGGTATCCACCAAGGCCTAAATCACAGAGCAGGAAATGGGGATGGCTAGGCACCCAAAATTCAGCCTTTTCTATACTTCATAGAGATTTTAATGACTTATCTGTAGAGGCCCAGTTGTTATGTCTCCCTGCTCTAAAAATTTCTCCAGTGTGCTCAGGAAATCAACAAAAGTGTCTTAATGCAGGAAAAGAAATCAATACCCATATGGCACTGGAGAGCTGTAACAAGTTTTAAAGTTTGAACTCCACAAAATTATTCTTTAGAACCTTTACACAAAACTGATTCATTTATTTAAAACTTGTCTTAAGCCGTTCTTTCTCAATGCCCTTGTTTTATTACAAGAATTAGAACTTATTACTGTGGTTATAATAATCTGCTTTTGACAAACACACCCTGAGGATTTGAGAGGATAATCATTCTAACAATATCATTGATGTTTATTCATAGTTTATGATAATTTTGTAAAGCGATATTCAACACAGTATTCTTTACCATGCCAAAACTATAATCCCTAATGGTTTCTCCCGTAAAAAAAAAATCAAGTTCTCTTGATGAAAACTTGAACACAAAGTATTTTCCCTTCAAATACAATAAGTAGTAATCATTATCCCATGCTGTTTCAATTCCTCCTCCTTAAAAAAAAAAACAAAAAAAACAGAACAATAATAATAAAACTTCCAGTTGAAAGCAATATACTCCATTCATTTAGAACATCTGATTTGGGATATATGGAGGTTAACTAGGTTTTCCAACCAGATTTGGCATTTTAACTTTGCAAGGGCCCACCTCCATCTAGAGGCGACTCCCCAGAACTTTAACAGCCAGGAACTACTGCTGACTTTCCCATGAACAGCGGTCAGGAAGTAAGTAACTCCAGAAAGCACAGGCTACAGCGCCATCATGGTCTCCTGTGCTCATGGGTAAAGAGCCAGTGTTTTCTCCTTCTGAATCCCAGCTCTGTAGTGGGTGCAATTGCCCTCTCTGGGGCTCTGACCTTCTCAGGACAGAGGAAGACTTTCAGACTTATCCTTGAATCACACAGTAAGAAACTGTTTCCATTGTCCCACCCTCCCTTCAAACACTGAAGGAAAAAGGAGAGCCTCAGACCCATTTCTTAAAAGCATATTTAAGGATCTGACTTTGAAAATATTCATCTGGTGTTACACAAAACAGATCTTTAGAACTCCTCTCCCCAATAGCAAGTCCAACAGAGGGGAAAACAGGATTAGGTCAGTTAGTACAAGAAAGGAAAAAGAAATTTTTAAATCACCTGGAGGAAAAAATTCAGAACTCTGAACAGGTATCCAGTTCCTCTGTGGAAAGAATCTGACTTAAAACCACTCATTCACTTATTCATTTATCCATTCACTAAATACTTCTTAACATCTACGCAATGTCAGTCCAAGCGCCGGGGTCCCAAAGGCACAAGACAGGCTACCTTCAAAGAGTTCACAGCCCGAAGCAGACCAAGATTAGTACGAATTACGTACAGCATGATGTCTGCCCCAGAGCAGGCGGCAGCAGCCCCAAATGAGGCCTGACTGTGCAACAGTTGAGGCGCCTGAAGGAGGCAACTCAAGAGCTGGGATATGAAACAAGTTTACTAGGTGAGGAATGGGGTTTCCATGGAACGGAAGGAACGGTGCCTGCCTGCAGAGGGCACGTGGGAAAATGCCTAGTAGCCCAGCAGGGAGAGTATGTGTGTACGGGTCAGGAACGCAGGCTCTGGAGTCCAGCTGCCGGATCCATCCGGTGCCACTGCCCGTTTATCACCTGTGAGGATTTTGTGCAAATCACCGAACCCAGTGATTTTCAACTCCACATGCACATTGGCATCAACCCAGAGGCTTAACATATAAAAACCAATGCTTGAGTCCCACTCCAAACCAGTTAAATCAGAGCCACCCATGCGTCAGCATCTTTAGAAGCACCCCAAATGGTTTGTGGTAGGAATTTCAGCGCTCACTGTAAAGTGCATTTAATAAGAGAACCTAGCTCGGTGGGTTGCTGTAGGATTAAGTGAAATAAATGCACAGTGCTTCCCAGAGAGAGAGTGGCAATAAAGATGATGAAGGATGATGTGGGAAGGGCCTATGAAGGAGATGAGACTGGAAGACACATCTCAGCTAAATCCTAGTGTGCCCTCACTGGACACCAGGCAAGGCCCTAAGACCACCAGATGTATTAACACAGGCAGTCTGGCTCCACTGACCAGGCTCTTAGCCATATCCCTGTTAGTTCAAGACAGTGGAAGGCCTTAATTCAGATTATTAGGGCTTGGCTTCTTGTGTAGGCATTGGTGAGCCTCATTACCTGGGAGTGATATGATCAGGGTGTGTTTTATAAAATCATTCTAATTTTAGTGTGGACAAAAGGCAGGAAGATGAGTCTAATTCAGAGCCTGGATGGTTCTACAGGAGGAGAAAACCAGCTTTTGGAAACCCAGTCTGAAAAGCACACCCACGCACAATGGGCAGGTAGCTTTTCACATACCACCTCCAAGAGACCATGATTACATCAATGTGTTCTGATACACAAATATGTTCCATTTCTCCATCAATCACCTCTTACCTCTTATGCAATTTCAGGCCTCAGCATTAATATCATTTGAAACATTTTTAATCATGTTGCTAGGAAAAGTCTAAGTATTGTCATACTTCCATCATCTTTCAAGAATTTCATCTATTCAAAGGAGTTAAAAAAAGAAAAAAGCACTCAAGCTACTGTCATCAGTTGAGGAAATTTGATTTAGATTACTTCCCTACAGCAGAGTTCCTTTCATTGGTAATTCAGATTTAAAAATGTATTTTTCCATTACCAGTATATTGTATTACTGTAACAGAGAATATGCTAAACCTCGGTGCTCTAGAAAAAGATTCCATTTTGACTTGGTTTCTGGAGGTGGGGAAACGGGGCTAGCAGTGGCTGAGAAGTTACTCTGTCCCAGGCACTTGGTTGGCTTTTGCTGCTTCCATCAACTTTCTCACTGGTAATGACCCTCTGGCATATTATTAATCTGGCAGGATAGTCGGGAACCTACAGGGGACCTGGGACTCTAAAGAGAGCCCCAGAGAGAGAGCTGTTGCCTGCTCAAGCTCAGACTCCCGCAAGTCAGGATGGCCCCAGAGCCCGGACATCTCCACCCCCTCAGCTCCTCCATCTCTTCATGACACCTTCTGGAGGCAAGGGGCCATTTTCCCTAGGGTTTTGTTTAGTTGGCTGAGTTATTTTTCAAAAAGAATCTTCTCCAAATATTCTGTTGTGTTGTTTTTTTTTTCCATTTCTCTCCTCTTCCCTGCTCCTTCCCGCTCAGTTGTCTGCTCTCTGTGTCCATTCACTGTGTGTTCTTCTGTAACCGCTTCTATCCTTATCAGTGGTACCAGGAATCTGTGTTTCTTTATGTTGCATCATCTTGTTGTGTCAGCTCTCTGTATGTGCAGTGCCATTCCTGGGCAGGCTGCACTTTCTTTCGCGCTGGGCGGCTCTCCTTCTGGGGTGCACTCCTTGCGTGTGGGGCTCCCCTACATGGGGGACACCCCTGCGTGGCACGGCACTTTTTGTGCACATCAGCACTGCGCGTGAGCCAGCTCCACACGGGTCAAGGAGGCCCTGGGTTTGAACCGCGGAACTCCCTATTTGAAGTACTCTACATGGGTGTTCAGCACTGGTGTTAATTCTCATGAAATAGGAATAACTCTCCAGTACCAAAGCTGCACTGTTACTCTTATCTAACCTTATTCCACAGGGTAGTGTGGTTACCCTTTGCAGAGGTCATGATTACAGGAAGAACAAACCATTCAAGTACCGGTCACTCATAGGCATCTTTAACACTTCGAAATTATTATATAACCCCAGAAAAGAAATGTGGCAATTCAATCTTTTCTATCCATTAAATTTGGTCTCCTATTTACTAGGGAAAACAGCTAGTGTACTCATAGGAAAAATGTCTATCCTAGTTTAAGGTGTTCCTTGTGCTTTGGAATACTATTAGTTAAAACATCTGACATTTGCCATTTTTGTACATCAAAATGGGCAAATTTTGGCAATTTCATAGGGTTCAATCTAATACATTGTTTTATTAGCAGGTTATCATTTAGAATTCTCAGTCATTTACTCTCACTCTTTCCTGTACATGGCAGGTACTGTCATGTGTAACAAGTTAAATCTGGATAACAGCATCAAAGGCCCTGCCCTGGGGCTGGGGTGGGTAGGAGAGGAAGACAGAAAGAGTTCAGAAAAGGCACGATCATGCTCAGTTTACCTAGTTTTGGTCTCTGGATCAACCAGACCTCATTTGTCTTTTTTTTTTTTTAAGATTTATTTTATTTATTTCTCTCCCCTCCCCCCCGCCCCCTATTGTCTGCTCTGTGTCCATTCACCGTGTATTCTTCTGCATCCGCTTGTATTATCAGGTGGCACTGGGAATCTCTTTTTTGTTGCATCATCTTGCTGCATCAGCTCTCCATGTGTGCAGTGCCCCACCTGGGCAGGCTGAGCTTTTTTTCACGTGGGGCAGCACTCCTTGTGGGGCGCACACCTTGCACATGGGGCACCCTTACACAGGGGCACCCCTGGATGGCATGGCATTCCTTGCGCACGGCAGCACTGCATGTGGGCCAGCTTACCACATGGGTCAGGAGGCCCTGGGGATCGAACCCTGGACCCTCCATATGGTAGGTGGATGCTCTATCAGTTAAGCCACGTCCTCTTTCCTCATTTGTCTTTATACTCCTCAAGGGCAAATGCTCTCCTGGCTTGGCTCTTACCAGATGCCACCAGCCTTTGTTTCTGCTCCTTTGATGTTGCCTCTTACTCCTCATGCCTATCAATGACTGGGATACTGCTTTCATGCCCTCAGGTGGCAGTTCGACTTTCTCACATGAGCTTCCCAGATGTGTGATATATGGAACTATAAAGCTCCCAATGGAACTATTAATAACATGCCACTACGCAGCGGGTAGACAAATGTTTAAAAATACATAAGAGGATAGCAATTCTGAAATAGAATTTTCATTCCTATACCATGCTCTTTTCCAATCAGTAAGGTAAAGATTTTTAAGTCCCCAGTCACAGAACTCTAGAGAGTGATCAAGCAAGAAAAGAGGTATGAGCAGGTTTAGTAAATGCTTGTGGCTGTATATCTACAAGACAAGAGACATATGACCTTATTGCAATGTGTGGACTGTATTAGACCCTGATTTAAACAACATTTATACAAATTATGAAACAATTGACAATCTGCATATTGGACCTTTGCTGATAAGGAAATATAGGGAAACGGACTTTGGCCCAGTGGTTAGGGCGTCCGTCTACCACATGGGAGGTCCGCGGTTCAAACCCCGGGCCTCCTTGACCCGTGTGGAGCTGGCCCATACACAGTGCTGATGCGCGCAAGGAGTGCCGTGCCACACAAGGGTGTCCCCCGCGTGGGGGAGCCCCACGCACAAGGAGTGCGCCCGTGAGGAGACCCGCCCAGCGTGAAAGAAAGTGCAGCCTGCCGAGGAATGGCGCCGCCCACACTTCCCGTGCCGCTGACGACAACAGAAGCGGACAAAGAAACAAGACGCAGCAAATAGACACCAAGAACAGACAACCAGGGGAGGGGGGGAAATTAAATAAATAAATAAATCTTTAAAAAAAAAAAAAAAAAAAAAAGAAATATTGTTCCTTTGGGGAAGTATGATTATGGCTTTGAGGTTTTGTTTTTTTAAAACCCTTATCTTTTAGAGATGGTTAAATATTTACAGAAGAAATTGTATTTGCTTTTTAAAATTCCAGTGGCAGGTATAGGGGAAACAAGATAAAGTGATCATCATTGAAGCTCAGTGATACTTCCTTACTCTATTTTCTCCCCTTTTGTATATGTTTGAAATGTTCTATAATAAAAAGGTATAAAAGGTTAAAAAAAAAAATACCTGGTTTTGCCACCTTTCAAAATATGTGATATGAGGCAAGTTACTAACCTCCACAAATCTCAGCCTGCTTTTCTGAGAAGTGGAGGACAAGGTGGCCTGGGCCAGGGTGAACCTCAAGAAGCTTCTGGCTTCATTGCTCCATTGGACATAACTTCACCAAGGAGTGGTAGTTATTTTCCACTACTGGCCCTCTCTCTTTGGATGTGCCAGAAGACTTCAAAACCAGTATATCTCAACTAAATCTACCAATTCATTTGAATGAATTAATGAATGAGTGAAAAGGATCCATATCATTATTCTGGTCTATGCTCCAACAGCCTATCTCTTCCTCATAGCTGGACTTTTCATGGCAACTGTCTGGAATGCTCCATCTTTCAACTTCCATTGCTCCAGGTTTAGACTTTAAGTGCAAAGTCCTTGTCAATTGTACATTTTGTAGCTTTGGCCTGCCCTCTTCAATTAGCAGCCACAAGAATCTCTACCACTACTGATACCACTACTGCCAATGGGAGGGTTGCAAAATGCATGCTTCTCCTCACGGTTGGCTTTTCTTCTCGGATGGTTTCTCACAGCTTCTCTCTGCCTAAGAAGCATTCTAGTTTCTACATCCATGGTCTTTTGAGAGAAATGAACTCCCAAATTATATCCAACCCCCAAAACAAAGAAGACAGGGACTTCATAATGCCTTCAGTGTTATTTGATTCATTGAACCCAAGGGTGCAATGACCTATTCTTTTACCCTTAACTATTTTATACCCATTTTCGTAAGATCCTAACTAGGGAAGCGAACTTGGCCCAGTGGTTAGGGCGTCCGTCTACCACATGGGAGGTTAGCGGTTCAAACCCCGGGCCTCCTCCACCCACGTGGAACTGGCCCATGTGCAGTGCTGATGTGCGCAAGGAGTGCCCTGCCATGCAGGGGTGTCTCCACGTAGGGGAGCCACACGCGCAAGGAGTGCACCCTCCACGTAGGGAGAGCCGCCCAGTGCGAAAGAAAGTGCAGCCTGCCCAGGAATGGTGCCGCACACACAGAGAGCTGACACAACAAGATGACACAACAAAAAGAAACAGAGATTCCTGTGCTGCTGACAACAACAGAAGTGGACAAAAGAAGAACACGCAGCAAGTGGACACACAGAACAGACAACTGGGGCGGGGGCGGGGGGGGTGGAGAAATAAAAAAAATAAATAAATCTTTTTAAAAAAAAAGATCCTAACTAGATGTGTGATGATCATACCAGAGACTTTCTTCAGGGAAAGTTAACAATTTAGGTGCCATATTATGGCACCCTGCCCCCTAGCACCCGAAAAAAAAAAGTCAACAGAGGTTACAGCATCCCAAAAGACTGTTCTCTATTCAACATCTTTGCCATTTGCACAATTTCAAGAGAGCTTTGCTGAGCATAGGGCTTCAAATGCCTCCTAATGGACTTCATAACAGTAATAATTGCTCCACCACTGTTCAATATTGGGCACCTTTCCAAGTCCTCAGGAATAAATAAAGGACTTCTCACGTCCCCAATTTTGAAAATATGTTTCTGATCCATTGGTTCTTTAGCCTGTGAAATATATTTATCTAGACAGATAGATAGATACAGACACTAATTTTGCTGCATCATTAACTTATCAAGAAACACATGGGCCATATCTGTCCATAATGAACTTTTTGTTTCATTCTGCAGTAAGTATGAAACAACTCATATCTAGCATTTACTCAGCACTCAGCTTTTTCTGGGTGAGGTTTTTACAGCTAAGTTAGGCATCAGAATTACAGACCATCACTCCCTAAGGCTAAAAAGGACACTAGAAATCTAGTTCATTGTTTCGTTTTGCATCTGAGAAAAGTGGAGCACAGAAAGCTTGAACTTTTTGCCCAAAGCAGTGCTAGGGTCATGTCTCAGATTCCCAGGTTATGGCTTATTGCCCTCCACAACGTGTGTCTGATGCCCTGCAACCTGCTCAGAACAAGTTAATCCTTCATTTATTTATTTATTTTTAATTTCTCTCCCCTTACCCACCCCCCCAGTTGTCTGTTCTCTGTGTCCATTTGCTGTGTGTTCTTCTGTGACCGCTTCTATCCTTATCAGCGGCACCAGGAATCTGTGTTTCTTTTTGTTGCATTAGCTCTCCATGTGTGAGGCACCATTCTTGGGCAGGCTGCACTTTCTTTCATGCTGGGCGGCTCTCCTTACAGGGCACACTCCTTGCGCGTGGGGCTCCCCTACACGGGGGACACTCCTGCATGGCAGGGCACTCCTTGCACGCACAGCACAGCAAATAGGCCAGCTCCACATGGGTCAAGGAGGCCCAGGGTTTGAACCTTGGACCTCCCATGTGGTAGGCAGATGCCCTATCCATTGGGCCAAGGAGACAAGATAATGGTTCATGAAAAAATATTAAGCACTCAAACAGTTTTCAAAAGCCCATACCAAAACTTCATTTACATCTAGGGAACAGCTCATGGCCCACAGGATCTTGGTCATCATCCTGATCCCTAGAAAGCCTGGACCTTTGAAAGAGTGCATGTGAAATCCTGATGAACGTAAGCACGAGAGTCCCAAGAGAGACCTGGATCAGAACCATGTTGAAATGCCAGTGGTCACTTATTCCAACATTGCAAACACGGAAAAGCTTTAAACCCCGCATTTCTTACGTGTTTATGATTTCTACTGTAAAGGGGGCTACGAGGCACTTCTTCAGAATGGCTAGCATGTCCTTCCCCCTCCACTACAACCGGTATTTCTGATGTCATTTGTACACCAACCGATTTGAGGCATCAGTTGGACATCCGAAATTAATAACCTATAGTGAAATATCGCTTCCTTGCCATCCTTTCCCCATAACACAATCTTTAAATTCTATAGTCAGCCAATGGCTGTCCATCAGATGCCTGAGCTTGAAACTGCAGTTGTGTTTCCTGCTTCCCTCACCACTGCTCCACCACCTGTTCAATCTGTCCCCACCCCACACTGATGATCCCTAGGAAATATCTCTGGATTCTGGTAGTGTATATTTGTTGGTCGTGACCCCAGTATCCATTTCCTGTTCCCTTCCTAACAAGACCCTGAGTTTCCCAGCCATGCCATGGAATTGGGTGGAACTGGGCATTCCCTGCTCCAAGAGTGGTCTCTGATGGGTGTAAACAGTAGGCATGGCCCATTCTCCCAGCTACAGCAATCCTTTAGCAGGGGGCACATGGCCTGGTTCAGGCAAATGAGAGGAGAAAAGATATTTGATGAAGGTTCCAGGGAAAGGGGCACCCCCTGTCTGCTGGGCTACTAAAGCATGTTCTTTCTCTCCCATTGGATGGAGGAGGGAACTCTGGTTGCCACTGGTGGCCATCTGGAAGCTACCAGGGCAGCCTATCTAGAGTAAACCCAACTGGAGATCAGAAAGATAAAAAGACGCCAGGTCTCTGGTAACATTGTTGAGCCACTAGATCAAGCTTTGCTTGAAAGCCTCCTAACCTGGCGGTGGACTTGGCCCAGTGGTTAGGGTGTCCGTCTACCACATAGGAGGTCCGCGGTTCAAACCCCGGGCCTCCTTGACCTGTATGGAGCTGGCCCATGCACAGTGCATGATGCATGCAAGGAGTGCCGTGCCACACAGGAGTGGCCCCTGTGTAGGGGAGCCCCACATGCAAGGAGTGTGCCCCGTAAGGGGAGCCACCCAGCACGAAAGAAAGTGCAGCCTGCCCAGGAATGGCGCCGCACACACAGAGAGCTGACGCACACACAGAGAGCTAACGCAACAAGATGACGCAACGAAAAGAAACACAGATTCCCGTGCCGCTGACAACAGCAGAAGCGGACAAAGAAGATGCAGCAAATAGACACAGAGAACAGACAACCGGGGTGGGGAGGGAAGGGGAGAGGGAAAAAAAGCCCCCTAACCTCTGGGCTCTTTGCTTAAATATGCCTATAACTTTTCTTGTTTTATAAGCTAATTTGAATTGGGGTTTCTGTCCCTGTCCCCCCCCACTGCCAAAAACAAAAACAACTCCTAACTATGAAAAATCCATACCTTCTCTTCAGCCATATTAATAATTTGGGCTATCATCAGCTCTTATTTTAATTATAATAGCAGCGCCCTATGTAGCCCACCTACCCCTGGAATAGTGACCCTTTAAACTATAATTCTCAGAACTCAGAGAAAATCAAATCCTGACACTTACCAAACACTCACAAGATTCCAGACGCCAGTCTGAATATTTTCTGTGCCTAATCACACATGATCCTCACCAGAACCCTAAGAAGTAGGTGCCATTACTATTCCCATTTCACAGAGGAAGAAACTGAGGCTTTGAGAGATGAGGAGATATGTCCAAGGCCCCATTACGAAGCGAAGGAGAGCCTTGACTGAAACTCGAGTCTGCTTGATTCCCAAGCCCTTCTTCTGAACCAGGGTGGTAGCTGGTCTCCTCTAAAGGCTCCAGTGGCTCCTTAGTACCTTCTAGATAGACTCTACGCTCTTGGCCTGGCCCGCATGGCCCTCCCGACTGAGTCTCCTCTCACTTTGCACATCACCACATTCCTCCTGGCCCAGAGACTATGTCCACAACAGGTGTCTCACTGCCCCCCAAACTCTGCCAGGGATGCCCCTTCCCACCCATTCCTTCACTACAAAAACCCTGTTCATGCACTGAAGTGAGATCGAACTCCACTTCTCCTTTGCTTCTCGGCTATGACCTAACGTACTTTGGCCTTAGGTAGGCGTTGACAGGCTGCGGGCAGCAGAAACCACCTCAAGCTCGCTTAGGAAAAGGGGGCGTGTGAACGGAGGGGATAATGGGCCGTCTCACAAGCATCCAAGGACGGGAAGACAATTGAGCCGCACAGGGGACCCAAACCGCCAAGGCCGCCTAGACTCTGAGCTCTGTCGTTCTCCCTTCTCCCTCTCTCTCTCCCTCTTGCCCATCTACTCCACTCGCCGGCTTCTCTCCAAAGACTCGCATTCTCTTCAGGGCTGAGTGTCCAACCCCCTCCCACCACTCACCCCTAGCCTCCTGCCTTCCTGTGGTGCCCACTCCAGCGCCCACGCTCCTGGAAGACCAATGCCCAGCACCACCTCACTGTGCCTCTGTGCCCCTCAAGAGAGAATCTGCTTCTCTCAACCCACGGACATTGCTCCTTACTAGGCCAGGTGCCCCCTTGGTTCAATCAACAGTGTCTACAAGGCGGTGTCTAAGCCAAGCCTGCTGTCTCCGTCCACCTCTAACAGTGGCTGTGGGGGCCTGCCCTGCCTCCCCACACATACCAGTCCAGGGGGTCCAACCACCTGCCCCTGCAGCTCTCCCCTGAGGGGCTTTCTCGGCTGCCTCACAGGGCAGCCCAGATGTGCCGGGGAGTCGATGCACTCCCCGCCCCCACCCCACCCCGCCAAAAGCCTTCCACCATTGACTGACGGGAGTTGTTAGATTGCCCAGCTCTAGTGTTCCTCGGTTGGGATACTGGTGTGGGGTGTTCCTCACACTCTCCAAGAATTCCCCGTGGTATCAACCTGCTGAAGAACACAGCCATTATCGGATACCTGTGGGTCTGTCTTCCTGTTCCCTCATAGAACCTTGGAAAATAAACTACACATCCATAGCTCAATATCTGCTTCTGGGGAAACCCAAGGTGAAACAGCAGAGCATATTTTCTCAGAAAGGGGTGGTAGCAGAGCAGAGAATCTGGCATCTCTAGGATTCCATTATTATAGCATTTCGTTTTATCTTATATTAATCTTAAGTTGCTCACACACCAGTCTGTCCAAATAGAATGTGAGCTCCTGTAGGGAAGGCATCATTTCTTCTTCATCTTCTAGACTCCTGGGCTCCCAACACAGGACTTTATATACAACAGTTCCCCCATTGTTTGTTGGACAGGAAACTGGATTGAATCTGCCAAAAGAGGCCTTTCCTTGGAGGCATTCCCTCAACTGGGAGAGACTATCATACGATTCTCCTATGAATATGTTGCCTTTTTCAAACTCTGAGGACATAAGTTAGTTTCATTTGAAAATAACATCTAGACACTATTGTGCAGTGTGAGATATTACAGAATACTTCAACCTGTTAAATCTTGCAAACTTTTAATAGAAAACAAGCCTAAAGTATAATCCCACTTTAATTGAATGAAGGAAAGTGTGACTTTTGCCTGACTCCTGCAATCTCCTCAGTGGCTTGGTTAATAAACAGGACCCAAGGAAATATTTGCACTCGTTCTTATAAACTCTATTAGATGGGTAATTATCTTTTCACTTTCCAGCTGAAAATACCATAAGGCAAATTTGCCAAAAGGTGCAGAGGGCAGGTGGAAGCTTCCTTTTGCTCATGTGCCATTGAGCAATGGAAATGACATGATAATTAAATGTGTGTGCAGAAAACCGGATGGTAGCAATAAAGGAAAATAGACTGATGGCTGAAACAAAAAGTCCAGATGGGCTCACTTCACAGTTTTAATTCTTCCTTTTAAAAACTTGACATATGCTGAATGAATTACTAAATTAAAATAAACCTATCCTGAGTTCCAGTTCATCTTCACACGGACATACATAAGGATGTTGAGAGAGCAACAAAAGGGGGGAAATCCTCTGGTGTATATACAGTGGACACTTTCAAGGAATTAGACTCATTGAATAGGATAGATGGAGTGGGCTGCAATCTTATATATGTAAGAGTTAAGAGCATGAATTGAATGACTTGAGCTTGAATCCTGGTTCCCTCATTTGCAACCTCATCATTGCATCTGTAAAATGGAGGTAAAATAGCACCTGAGTCATTATTGTTGCTAGGGTTATTGTGTGGACAAGATAATGCACACCAGCCCCTGGCACAGAGTCAGTGCTCAAATCATTAGCAGAAGGGATGGAAAGCTCTGTGCATTAAGGAAGGAGGGAAAGAATTCAGTGAGTTCTTCAAGCTTATTTTTCATCTTCACTTGCTTTCCATTTAGTGTTGCCAAGGGGTCATGTTAATGCCCCTGGGAACTTTAGGCCTAAGCATCAACTAAAGTTGATGTTGTGGTTTGAAACTGTAAATACTCCAGAAAAACATGTTTTTAAAAGTAATCCATTCCTGGGGGTGTGGACCCGTTGACGAAACTACTTCAGTTAAAGTATGACTCATCTCAGTCTGAATGGATCTTAATCCCCTAAATGGAGCCCTTTATACAACAATGAAATTAAGACAAAGAGTGAAAGCCATGGAAGTGAGAAGTTGAAAGCAACGAAACCCCAGAAGAAGGAAGAGAGGAGCAGATGCTGCCACATGCCTAGCCATGTGGCAGAGGAGCCAAGGATCACCAGCAGCCAGTCTCGGGAAGAAAGTATCACCTTAATGATGCCTTGATTTGGACAGCCTCAAACTGTAAGCTAACAAATTGCCATTGTTTAAAGCCAGCCCATTTCATGGTATTGCTTTGAGCAGTCTAGGAAACTAAAACAGTTGGTCACAGTCATGTGCTGTGGCAGCATGTTCACTTCTAGACATATCTCTAACAGAAATGTGGACATATGTTCACCAAAAGGTGTGTAAGAATGTCTGCAGCAGCACCTTTTCTGATACCCCAAATATCCAAAAAGTAGAATGGATGGGACCTAGCTATCAATAATAGAATGGTAGATTGACTGCTGCTGGCTTTCCATCAACAATAGAATGGGTAAATAAATTCTGGTATATTCAACTCATTTACAAAATTAAGAATGAACAAACTACAGCTACACACACGGATGGATTTCACAAATATAATACTGAGCAAGAAACCAAACAGCAAAGAGTGCATGATGCATGATCTTTTTTATATAAAGTACAGAGACAGGAAAAACTGTTCTAATCTGCACTGTTAGAAGTCAAGAAGTGGTCATCCTTGGGGGTGTTGGTAACTGGGCAGGAACAAAAGGGTACTCTGGAGTATTGGTAATGTTCTCCTTTTTGAGTTGGGACCTCAAGAAGGAGTGAGTCCAGTTAGGGAAAATTTGAGTTGCACATTTAGAATATGTGCATTTAACTGTATGTATATTACATTTCACTAGAAAGTATATCAAAAAAATTAGTTGGGCTGATGGATATAAATTCGAAGCCCCTTGAGCTCAGGAATTGTGCCTTCTCAAGACTTGGGTGATACCTGTAGAGATTCAGGAATGCTGAAGGGTGGCATGGATGGTGGAGACCAGTGACTCTAGAAGGCTGTCATCCACTGCCCATAAAAAAAGCTGGTCCTCACTGCTTCTGCCTCTATGGCTGGCATTCCAACTGCACCCAGATGCAACCGCAGGAATATGTGGCCAACTGGAACCAGGCCACTGGCCTTCAGACCCAGACCAGGGGCCCTTAGAAGCTGTCTTTAGCCAAGATCCAGGACATCTTGCCCCCAGTTTGGCCCATCAGGACCAAATTCCAAATCATTGCTTCGAGGGACACAGTGATCTCCTGAGCACCGGACATATGGCAGATGAGTCATTCTATTTAGAGAAGTAAGACAGCTGCACAGAAGGAGTTGGCAGCGCAGCTACCAGTACAGGAGACCTAAATTTGAGATCTTCTGGAAAAATAACAACAACAAAAATACACACAGACACATACACTTAAAGTCATATATAGTTTTTATTTATATAGTTACATTTAGTTTTCTGTGTAATTATACACAGTTGTATATATAGTTACATATATACATATGTAGATATATATGATGTTTGTTTTGTTTTGTTTTGTATTTATTTCTCTCCCCTTCCCCTCCCTCACCCCAGTTGTCTGTTCTCTGCATCCATTTGCTGCATGTTCTTCTGTGTCTGCTTCTATTCTTGTCAATGGCACTGGGAATCTGTATCTCTTTTTTTTGCATCATCTTGCTGCGTCCGCTCTCCATGTGTGCAGCTGCCACACTTGGACAGGCTGAACTTTCTTTCGTGCTGGGCAGCTCTCCTTATGGGGTGTACTCCTTGTACATGGGGCTCCCCTATGCAGGGAACACCCTTGCATTGCATGGCATGCCTTGCGGGCATCAGCACTGCACATGGGCCAGCTCCACACGGGTCAAGGAGTCCCTGGGTTTGAACCGTGGACCTCACATGTGGTAGGCAGATGCCTTATCCATTAGGCCAAATCTGCTTCCCTATATTGTTTTATATATATTTATATATATATATGGTTTTTCTATTTGAAAATGTTTATGACCTCAGGAAAAGAGACTTTTAAATGTCCTCAGTGGCACTAGAGAAAATACATGTTTGGTGATAGGCAATTTTTAGTACAGAAACCCTTCCTAATATACGTAATCCTTTTGTATCACAGTCATTTCCTCAGTGATTATATTTATTTAAGTGGTCACACAGACTTTTGTGAAAAATAGTTTGAATGGCTGTCATTTCTCTCCAAAATCTGCCATGGCCCCATAATTCTCACAGGAAACAGCGGAACTCTTGGTGGCCCACGTTGCCAGCACTCAGCCAGTGCTCTGAGGAGATGAGATGAGCGCCTTCAAGTCACAGGCTTGGAGGATGGGCTGAACCGCCGAGCTCTCTGCTCCCATCCCCCTCCCCCAATGCTCCCCCTCCCCCCCAAGCCCAGACCCTGCCTCACAAGACCACCTGGCCACAACAAAAGTGCTGCTGAGTCAGCACCTGCACACACAGCTCTGGCGTCAGCCCTCAGTAATTCCAGTCCTGGACTCCATCCTGCTGCCTTCTCCATACCAACGTCCCACACGCCATCGTCCTCTCCTGAAGCGACCCTTCATCCTCCTCTTTACTCTCCTCTGAGCTGGCACCAGATTCTCCCATCCTCTAAGGATGTGGGGCCCAGAAATGAGCATATATTTAAGTTACATCTAGCCTGAGGAAAGCAGAACTATGACCTCCATTGTTCTCATAGTCACCTTCTCCTTATGCAACCTGTGGTTGGTTGATAATGGCTCCCAAAGACATGTCCTTGTCCTAATCCCTGGAACCTGGACGTTTCAAGGATCTTGCAGTCACAAATCCCAAATACTTTGATAACCTTCATTTTACCTTGTAATTAACATCTCCTCCTTTTTTTTTTCAAATCTATACTTAGACCAGTGTAAAAGACTCAAATTTTACCTTTTAGAGCCCAGGAGAACTGAAATGATTGAAATGATTCTTCATTAAATCGAATGTTGGCTGTCTTTCTGATTCGCATGGAGGGAAGATGGAAACACACATAATTTTCCAAGTTTTATATTTTCTTTTTTTTTTAAGATTTATTTTTTATTTATTTCTACTCCTCCACCCCCCCCCGCCCCCCGCCCGCAGTTGTCTGCTCTCTATGTCCATTTGCTGTGTGTTCTTCTGTGACCACTTCTATCCTTATCAGCGGCACCGGGAATCTGTGTTTCTTTTTGTTGCGTTATCTTGATGTGTCAGCTCTCCATGTGGGCGGCACCATTCTTGAGCAGGCTGCACTTTCTTTCGCACTGGGTGGCCCTCCTTACGGGGTGCACTCCTTGCACGTGGGGCTCCCCTATGCAGGGGACACCTCTGCGTGGCAGGGCACTCCTTGTGCACATCAGCACTGCGCATGGGCCAGCTCCACACAGGTCAAGGAGGCCCTGGGTTTGAACCGTGGACCTCCCATGTGGTAGGTGGATGCCCTATCCATTGGTAAACCCACTTTCCATATTTTCTTTTTATGTACATAATATTATTAAAACTTTCAGCAGGTGCTACTGCTTGAGGATAATGGATAAAATTACTGAATTAGTAATAATCTAAGGGGTAATAGACTGTTTATTATGGTCAAAATCAATGGGATATAAAGCAAAATTTAATCCAGCCTAATATACATGGTACACCAAAAGTGTATGTGGGGGGGCACTTTAGAAGAAAAAAAAGTCAAAACTTTCTATTGTCAAGAGTCTGCAAATCTTTGCTTCATGTTTAGTGAAACTTGTCAGGAAAATAGGACAGCTGTGTAACAAAAAAATCATTGGAAAGCAACATGTTAGAAGAACAATCTTTCTGCTCTGAGGTGGTCCAGAGAGTGTTGGTTGAATGTGGCAGAATGAACAGGAATAGGCAGCTAGAAAGAGAGGTAGAGGGACTCTCCAACCAAGTTGAAGAAGGAGAAGAAATAACTTAAGAAAAGAAAAAGAAAGCATACTTTATGGACAGGGGGTCCAGGGCCCAGGGCGTTGCAGCCAAGGTCACAAAGGGAAGGAGAAGCAGAGTCAGGATGTGAACCCAGATAATAGTTCTGCATTCCAGACTCAAGGTCACAAGAGGAAGCTGGTGAGATGGAGCTCGGGCCTAGAATAATTAGAGCTAGAGACAGAAATTTAGGAGTAATTCATATGGGGAGATGATGGCAAGCTGGGACGGAAAGAGATCTTCAAAGAGGTAAATGGGAAGCTGAGGGCTGAGTCCAGAGACGGATTCTTGACTAGCTCTTTATTTTTGTTTCAATTACAGATCTGGTTGTTGTGTTTATTTTTTAAAGATTTATTTATTTATTTATTTCTCTCCCCTTTCCCCGCCCTCCCACCCCAGTTGTCTGTTCTCTGTGTCTATTTGCTGCATCATCTTCTTTGTCTGCTTCTGTTGTTGTCAGCAGCACAGAAATCTGTGTTTCTTTTTGTTGTGTCATCTTGTTGTGTCAGCTCTCCATGTGGGCGGCGCCATTCCTGGGCAGGCTGCACTTTCTTTCGCGCTGGGTGGCTCTCCTTATGGGGTGCACTCCTTGTGCATGGGGTTCCCCTATGCAGGGACACCCCTGCATGGCAGGGTACTCCTTACGCGCATCAGCACTGCGCATGGGCCAGCTGCACATGGGTCAAGGAGGCCCGGGGTTTGAACCATGGACCTCCCATGTGGTAGACGGATGCCCTAACCACTGGGCCAAGTCCGCTTCCCCAGATCTGGTTTTAATAAAAATGGTTTTAATAAAAATGACCAGCAATGTCCTGTGACAGATGACCTCAACTCAGAAGTAGTGACTTTCTTGAGAAATAAAGATACCAATTCTCCAGTTTTCCTCTTACTGCAAGCACTGACATTTTTCTCTTCCCTTTTCAAATTCCCCAGATCCATTTTACAATGATCAAAGATTAATTGGGGGGAAGAAAGATTAATTGTCTAACTGTATCAGTTTATCGGTCTGAGTCCAATTAGCAGAATGAAACCACCTAGTTTTTTGAATAACAAAATGTTAATATAAAGAATTATTAGCTATGATAGGAGGTGGGCGTTATGAGGGACCATCTAATATGAAGGGAAGAGGAAGAGAACTTTAAAGAACACAATGATAGCAGATATAAAGAGAAGTCTCTCCTCCTAGAACTGGGATGGAGCACCCCATCCCTCCCACCCCAGACTGAGATCTGACCTTGTTGGAAAGGGCACGGCTGTTGCTCATTGAATGGCAAAGAAGACATTGGTGGAACTTGCTGGAAATCCACCCTTTAGAGGGCTGAGGAAAGCTGTTTGTAGGGAAGTGTCTCTCAGAAGGCATTCTTGCTGGGGAAGAGGCTGGCTGCTGAATGCTACTGGCTACGTGCACTGCAGGAGCTGGGCTCTGGAGAAGCTGTGAGCCAAGCAGTAGCCAGAGGCACTCTGCTACAAAAGCACTCAAGGAGAGGGCTGGGGAGCTGCTGGCCTCTGGCTGCTGTTGGATGCTGTGTACCACAGAGCTACGCACCACATGCAGGAGCTGGGCACGAGCTAGAGAAGGTTATGTGTGTTACTGGAGCCTGCAGAGAAGCACATCAGATCCAGGATGCAGAATTCTTTCCTCCTGCAATGCCTCTCCAACCCCCTCTACTGACAAAACTTCCGTGCCAGATGATATAAGAAAAATACTCAAAAGGCCCAGATCCATTTTCGTAGAGCAGGCAAAAAGATTGCATTTATTGCTGAAAGGCCATAAATCAATAACCTGTAGAATTTCCTATTCAAGTAAATACATTTATTCTGACAACACTTTAAAAGGAATTCCATATAAATTCATTTGTCCTTTCCATTTCCCCCTTTACTCAAAGTCAAAAAGCAGTTTTTAACACCTGATATTACATGTAGGCTGAGATATTCTGCTGGTCTGAGTTGACTCTTTTATTCAAGGTATTTTTCTAGTTATATCATCAGCTGGTGCTTGATAGTAATCCCTCGGTGCCAGGGAAGCTCATCCCCCAGAGTCATGTCCCACACTGGGGGGAAGGTAATGCATTTAAATGCTGAGTTTGGCTTAGAGAGTGGCCACATTTGAGCAACTTGGAGGCTCTCAGGAGGTAACTCTTAGGCACCCTGCAGCTCTAGGCCTAGTTCATATTTCAGGAGCACAGGCTCATAATCTTAGCCATCAGTATCAAGGGCTCATTGTTGGACCATCTGCCTTTATTGGTCTTTGCCATTGCACTTGGGGGATTATTGCTGTTCTAGTGGGGAATGTGATAGAGCCCCCCTGACTAGGAACTCAGCACTCCCTCAGTTGTTGTTCTTAACTGAAACCACTATGAAAATATCCAAAAATTTTTATGTACCCTGTATACATGCCCTGGAGAACTCCCTCCCAACCATGTGCCCTTATCAATAACACCCCACACCAGAGTTACTCCCCTGCCATAGTTGAACCTCTCTGTAGCCCGAAACTTCTTTAAAAATGAAGCCTAATATATTGCCAGGTTCCATTAATAGTAAAATGGAATATAGTGATGGGTTTAAGGGTTAGATATAGAATACATACTGATTTAGAAAAATTAAATAAAGTAAAAATAAATTGGGGTATCAAAAAATGAAAAAATAAAAAGGCTTTGTTTTTGACGTTTTGCCTTTCATCACTGCTATAGGTGTTGCCCTGTATGTACAGTGGCAAGACAATTTCTTCCATTTCCTCCTCAGTGTCTACATCCTTTCTTTCTTTTTTTTTTCTAATTATTAAGTTTGTCTTCACAAAAGTTTTATATCACAGTAATTCACATATATAATTCACCAAATGCAATGAATATGCCACAATGATAAAAGAGGTTGTTGACGGGGGGGAAGAGTAGGGTGAGGGGGGTGGGGGACATATGGGGACCTCATTATTTTTTTAATATGACATTTAAAACAAAAATAAAGAAGGGAAAAAAATTAAAAATAAAAGACATTCCATTTCAGTTGTTGATTTTGTTGTTGGGGGTGTGATGGGTGGAAGGTTACTGCTGTTGTGAAGGAAAAAATCAGATTAAAACCCTGGATTTTCTCATTTCCTTCCAAACCTAAAAATCTACCTAAGTGGCTACCTGCCACAATGCTCTAAGCACAGGCTAAGAACAGCCACACTGGGGCAGACCCCTTCAGAACAGACAGCGTCACATGGAAGGAGCCTGTGAGCCACCAGCATTTGTTTGGCTCCTTAAGAATAAGAGTTCAAGTATTAAAACAGCTGATTTTCCAACAAGACCTACCACAATGTTCCCAGATAAACAGTGTCATATATTGTGTGTGTGTGGTGTGGGGTGGGGTGGGGGTGGGGTGAGGGTGGGGCAGGGGTATTCCATGCTGAGGTCTATGTTTGGTCCATGGGGTTTGGGGTGGGCGGGGCAGGCATGTGGGGATGGGGTGAGAGTGCTGTATATTCTAATAGAGAAGATAAAGCAGACCAGCAGTCACTCTGATTGGAGGGCAAAGGCACACTTTAGTCAGTATAATCTGAGTTTGGAAGAGTTCACATCCCGGACCCATATGATATTGCTCTAATTTAAAGTCAAAGAATATTATTCCAAAGGAGATAACGCCCTGAACTCTTATGCTTATAATTGATGCTCTGCTATGTTCAAAACAATTAAAATGTTAACACATATGTAAAGGGTATTACTCTTGGAAAGTAAAAATAAAAATTATTTTTACAAGTTGTGATTGTCTCTTTAGAAAATCCCAATAAGGCATTTAGAAAACTATGGAAATATTTTTTTTTTAATTCTGGAAATGACTGGATGCAAATTACATAAAACTTAATAGCTCTTCTACATAAAACATTAAGTATATATTATATAAACCTCTCTTTCACCCTAGTAAGAAAAAAATGTGAAAGACCACACACAAAAAAATCTGCAAAATTGTCAGTTGGGTAAGATCAAGCTGGCAGAAGTAAAATATCCAAGCAAACATTTTTTTTCCCAAAATTCCTTAAAAGTACAGAAATGATATTTGAAAAAGAATACATTGATACAAGCTTTGAGGTAAGGAAGAACTCCATCAGAGAACCAGAAAGTGTAATGAATTCCTGGAAGACAGAAAGCAGATGGGACCAAACTGACCCAGAGGCCTGAGCAGGGAAAGGAAGAGTAACCCAGAGAATGCCCAGGTGTACCGGCTCCTGCACAGGAGCAAACGCAGGGGAGCGCCAGCCCCACGGGGCACAGGCTGAGCAGCAGGAGACGCCCAGAGCCACCACCAGGAGCTGAAGAAGTAAATCTGGGTCTCCCCTGAAGAGGCTGGTACATGGTGGTGGCGAAGATAGAGTTCAGGTCGGAAGCTGAGAAGGTCCTAAAGAATGGGAGCTACCTCTCCTAAGGAGCGGAGCAGGGCCTTGGAGTAGAACTGGGACTAACTCTGGACCAACACAAAAGTCACTGATAGTGCAATGAGCAAAGGCAACTCTACCCAAGGCAAGAAAGCCCCAATATCCTCCATGACGGGGCCCCTCACCTGCCCATCTCCTTCAGAGCCAGGTACCCCACAGTACAGTGTGCCAGACATCAGTTAGCTGACACACTGAATTACACAGAATCCACAATCAGCCCCTCCCATTAGACAGAGGCCTGGTGGGCAAACAGAGCAGGACACCTGGAAAGGAAACCCACATCAACCAGCACATGCTCCAACAGGGGCCACCAGGATTTTAAGGGAAACCAACAAGTTGAGGGCAAAAGGCCAAAAGAAACAGAACAAAGAGAAAGAATTTGAGGACAGGAGGGCACTTTAAAAGAAACTCTAATTTTCATCCCCAGAAAGAGTTGAGAAGCTATTGCATTCATGAAATAAGACAAAGATACTATGGAAAAGAAGCAGGCAGAGAACAAGGAACTCAAAATATCAGAAAGTCTCAGTGGGTTAAATTCCAGTGTGAAAAGACAGACTGTCCAGATTTGAAAAACAAAACAAAACACAACTTAGGCTGTTTAGAAGAAACAATTTTTCAAATGACTCCCCACACACACACATCTAGCAAAACCTAACAAAAAGCAAGTATGGCAATACTAATACCATGCAAACTGTAACTCAGAGCAAAAGCATTAAGTCAAAGAATGGTATTTTGTATGGTTAAAGGTATAACCCACAAAAAATTGTAATTATCAAGAATCTTCTTGTCACTGGGGAAAATATTGCCAGTTGTCTACTCATTATCTATTCCCTCTTTATAATTTACTATTAAAATGCCAATTTTTACTCAGGGCAGCCTATGTGCCCAACTGTTATAATCCATTTCCTGACCTCCATGTGACTAGAGGTGGTCATGTTCTGGACAATGAAATTTAAGTGGAAGATACTAGATGAAGTTAGCAGGCATTATTTTATCCCTTACTCTTTCCTTTCTTCCTGCCTGAGAATTGGATGTAATGGTGGAGCTCTAACCACTGTCTTGTGCTTGTGAGGAGGAGGATCACATCCTGAGGTTGATGGAATAGAAAGCTAGAATGAGCCTAGGTCCCTGTGACTTTGTAGAGCTACTTTACCTCTCCAGAACAGCTGACTTCAGGCTTCTTCTATGTAAAAGAAAAATAAACCCTAATCCTACATAAGCCTCTACATTTTAGGTATCTGTAACTTGTAGCCAAATGAAGTTTCTAACTCGTAACTCACATAACTACTTAGCTTTGGGATATGTCAAGCAAAAATCTGTTCAAATGGAAGGTAAAACTAACAAATAAAAATTCATTGTTGGAGATTAATCATCCCCCACATCAACGAAACTTATCCTGACTACAAGGCAGAAATGATCAGAATGGATTTTTTTTTTTAAAAATAAGACCCAACTTTAAACTCTTAGAGATGGAATTTAAATATAAAGACAAGTAGAAAATAACAAGATGGAAAAAAGAGACACCATGCCAAAGCTAACTATAAGAAACCTGGTATGGCTATATTACTATCAGTGCAGTAGACTTTAAGGCAAGGAGTATCACAAAGAAAATGAGAATCATTTCCTAATTATAAAGTGTTCAATCCATCAAGAAGACATGATTCTAAATGTGACACACCTAATACTAGAGCTTCAAAATGCATGTAGCGGGAAACGGACTTGGCCCAGTGGTTAGGGCATCCGTCTACCACATGGGAGGTCCCTGGTTCAAACCCCGGGCCTCCCTGACCCGTGTGGAGCTCGCCCATGCGCAGTGCTGATGCGCACAAGGAGTGCTGCGCCACGCAGGGGTGTCCCCTGCGTAGGGGAGCCCCACGCGCAAGGAGTGCACCCATAAGGAAAGCCGCCCAGCGCGAAAGAGCAGGCGCCGCCCACACTTCCCATGCCGCTGACGACAACAGAAGCGGACAAAGAAACAAGACGCAGCAAATAGACACAGAGAACAGACAACGGGGGCGGGGGGGGGGAGGGAATTAAATAAATAAAAGTAAATCTTTAAAAAACAAACAAACAAACAAACAAAATGCATGTAGCAAAAGGAATGAAAGGAAGAAAGAGACAAATCTGCAATTGTGGTTGGATATTTTACCACTCTTCTCTCAGTAATTGTTGGACAATGTAGACAGGAAATCAGTATGGCTATAAAATCCTTGAACAATACTAGCAAACAATTGAAATTTGTATAACATCCCACCCACAAATGTAGAATACATATTCTTTTTAAGTGCACATGAAACAGTTGTCAAGACAGACCTTCTCCTAGATCAAAATCATTGATGGCAAGCAAAATAAAGAAATCATTTGAGGACTTAACATAATAGATGAGTTAGAACTAACTGATCTTCACGGAACACATCCCAACAATTGGAGATCAAAGAGTTTTTCCAAACCACATGAAACAGTGCTGACAAGTGACCTTGGCAGGGAGCCTCCTGGATGGCCCCTGGTTCCCACCAACCAGTAACCACACCCTCATGGCGCATGGGCTGGGCTTAGTGATGCCCTTGTAATGAACCTAAGAGGGTGGAAGGGACAGTGTGTGACTCTGAGACTAGATCGTTCAAGGCTTTCTCTCAGATGACCTCTTCCAGGGGCATTTGTTACACTACAACAGATTGCCTACACATAGACCATTCAAATAAACTCAATAAATTTACCAAACCAAAATTTCTAGATCTACGTTGGCTGACTATAAAGCAATACACTTGGAAATTAATGACGAAAGAAAAACAGAAATAAGTCTATTTACTTCGAAGTGTCTAAATCCTTTTAAATAATTCTTGGGTGAAGAGGCAGTCAAAACCAAAATTATGGGAAGTAGATGTGGCGCAAGCGATTGGGCTCCCATCTACCCTATGGGAGGTCCTGGGTTCGATTCTCAGGGCCTCCTGGTGAAAATGAGCTGGCCTGTGTGGAGAGCTGACGCAACAAGATGATGCAGTAAAAGAGACACCGAGGAAAAGACAATGAGAGACACAACAAACCAGGGAGCTGGGGTGGCTCCAGCGATTGAGTGCCTCTCTCCCACGTCAGAAGCTTCCAGGATTGGTTCCCAGTGCCTCCTAAAGAGAAGATGAGAAGAGAAGACAAGCAGACACAGAAGAATGTGCAGTGAATGGACACAGAGAACAGACAGCAAGTGCAAACAGCAAAGGAGGGATTAAATAAATAAAAGAAATCTTAAAGAAAAAACTGAAATTGAAAACTATTAAGGAATGAATAAAAATGAAAATACTATACGTCAAAATCTATGGGATGCAGTCAAACATTAAGGAAATTTTCTAGCTTACATGTATTGATTAGAAACTAGGAAAGATTGAAAGTAAGTCAATTCAGATAAAGCAGATACAACCCCCAGATATTGGTTCCTTTGAGGGCTAAAGAGACCCATGGGAGTTATGGTCATGGCCGATGGGGTTAACTACCAGGGCAGATGGCCCCTCTTTGGAAATGGTGTTTATGTGTGATGAATCTGGACTCAGATGGGATCTCCCTTCATAAGACTTTCATGCTAATGTGCTGGAGGTGCAGTTAATGTTGGGGTTTAAGATATATTTAGGGGATTTGAATCTCTGGACTGACAATGTGATAGCCAGATCCTGAGCCTCAACAGACTCTAGCACCTACAATCTGATTTATTGGACTTACCACACTCAGCTAAGATGGAGGTGAAGAAGGACAACCACCACACCATGGAGCCTAGAGTGATTACAACTGAAAATGGGAGGATTGCATCCAGCATCCAGGTGGAATCTGAGCCTCCTCTTGACATAAAGGTGCAATGGACACAACCAATCCAGTGTCCACATAGAAGAGGTGGCATTGGATTGGGAAAAGTGGACATAATGGACAAAGGGTATGGGGAAAGGCAGGAAGAGATGAGAGGTGGAGGCGTCTTCGGGACATGGAGCTGCCCTGGATGGTGCTTCAGAGGTAATCACCGGACATTGTAAATCCTCACAGGGCCTACATGATGGAATAGAGGAGAGTATGGGCCATGATGTGAACCAATGTATATGAGGTGCAGAGGTGCCCAAAGATGTACTTACCAAATCCAATGGATGTGTCATGATGATGGGAACGAGTGTTGTTGGGGGGGGGGGGAGAGGGGGGGGTGGGGGGGTGGGGTTGAATGGGACCTCACATATATATTTTTAATGTAATATTATTACAAAGTCAATAAAAAATAAAAAAATTAAAAAAAAAAAAAAAAAAAAAGAAAGTAAGTCAATTAAGAACTCACCTCAAGATGCTAGGAAAATAAGAAGAGCAAAATAAATCTCAAAAAAGCAAAATGAAGGACTTGATCATAAAGATAAAATATAAATTAATAAAATATTTTTAAAAATAATAAAACCAAAAGGTTATTGAAAAGACCAATGAAAGAGAACTTTTGCATTTCTAGTTTCTAATTAGGCAAATAGAGAGTTGCAAATAAATATTAAAATTCATTTAGGATCATAACTCCATATACAAAGATCCAAATTATTTTCTAATATACTATGTACAGTTATTGTCTTAGTTTCCCATATATAGGCTGGATTAACAACAGGAATGTATTGGCTCTTGGTTTCAGAGGCTAGAAGGCTGGCCCAGGGTTGGTATCGTCTGTGTGCAATTTCCTTTGCTTCTCAGGACTTTAGCCATTTTAGACTAAGGCCCACCCTCACTCAGTCTGGGTACAGCTTAACTAGAAACGTCTTCAGAGGTCCTATTAACAAATGGTTTCACACCCACAGAACCAGGGCTAGGACCTAAACATGACTTTTTGGGGAACACGATTCAATCTCCAACAGTTATTCACCAAAAAATTGAAATGATAATCTATTATTACTGTCCAAAAGAAATTTCTGCAAGGATAGAAATGTTCTGTATTTTCACTGTGCCAAATGGCAGCCACCAGCTACAAGGCATTGATCAAGTGAAATACAGCTCACATGACTGAGGAACTGACTTTTTTATCTCACTGAATTTTATTTAAATTTAAATAACCACATACGGCCAGTGGCAACGATAATCCACAACACAGTTCTAGAAAAAAATTACGAAACTTGAGTTAAGGAGAAGTAGAAAATTTGGTCAGTCCAAAAACCATGGAAGAACTTCAAAGTGTGGACAAAGAAATACTAAAAAAATCTCTAGCCTTAGATATTTATTAATAGGTAAATTCTACTAAACCTTTATAAACAGTATCTGTTATGCAAACTTCCAAAGTATAGAAATTTTTTAAAAATCTTTGAAGCTAGTTCTGATGCCAAATTCAAACAAGAAAGCATGTGCACATACACACATAAGAGATATACATATGCTACAGTAATAATCTCAATATCTCAGTGATTGTAACCAAGAGTTGCAAACTATGGCCTGCAGGCCAAATCTAGCCCACTACCTGTTTTTGTACGGCCCAAGAGCTAAAAATGAGTTTTTATCTTTTTAAATGGTTAGAAAAACAGTCTTCAAACAATATTTTTGAAAATTGAATGACTTTCTAAATTACCTTTTGCTTCAGACTTCATAATGTTTCTTAATGAAACCGATCTACAATTCAAAGGTAAAACCATTTACATGGGAAACTTTTACTGCAGTTAAGTCATTTTGATGACACCTAATGTTAATTGAATCTGAAGTAATGTGAAGCTGCTTTATACATTTTCTGTGCTTCCAAAAGTTAAAACAAGAAGCAAAATCTCTATTCCCACACAAATTTGCAATGGATATATTTTCCAAGCTCCAAGTATAGTTCCATCAGCATTTTTGGACCTCCATGAGAATGCAAAGGAAATTTCCATATTTCAAAATAAATTTAGCTGTGTAATTGAAGGTCTTCCACCTAACCTCACTTGGAAGTGATTCATCTGCAATATTATGATATGCTAGAAAACAAATCTCAAGAGAATTCTATAAATGGACTCAATTAAAATCATATGTTCACAAACTGATAGTATTTGGCAGTACCTATCTGTGTGAAAAGACATTTTTTAAAAAGAAATACATAAAATCTCATTATAGAGCCACTTGCCATCAGTTTGATGATAAGGAAAACTAACTTTGAACTCCAATTAAGGAAAAGGTTATCCCCCAAAATCGAATCCCAATCTTCTCATGAGTAGACCCATATTAGAAAAATATTTACTTTTAAAACTTCATCAATAAAATAGTTGTGGAAATTTGTTTTCTTTCCTGTTATGTAAGTATCTACCTCATAGCTTTGATTTTTGCCTCTTGGCCTGCAAAGGCTAAAATATTCACTATCTTGTCCCTATAGAAAAAGTTTGCAGCTCCCTTTTGGAACAGTCATGGTTTACTTCCTACTCATGCTACATGTCCATTTCTGGCTGGCAGGGGATTGTGTTCATCTTAGTTGCTCAAAGCCCCAGGTTGGCCTTGAATGTTGCTGGTCACTGAGTCATAGGGAAGAAACAGCACTGGCTGTCTTGTACTGGCCATAAAATAGTGGCTCAAAAGTGAGACTCGTTGGTCAGCAGTCCAAGAAATGCAATGCCAACCTGTGTTCTGAAGGCAGAGGGCTGCACTGATACTCTCCCAGTAGTGGGCTGAATGGTACACTCCAAAAAGAGGTTCACATCCTAATCCCCAGAACCTGGGACTCTTCCCCTATTTGAAAAAAGAGTCTTTGCAGATGTCATTAAGTTAAAAATCTCAAGATGAGTTCATCCTGAATTATCCAGGGGAGGGGGCTAAGATCAATGACAAGTGTCCTTATAAGAGGCACACAGGGAAGGCAGATATTGGAGGATGCAGCCACAAGGCAAGGAGCCTGGAGCTACTGGAAGCTGGAAGAGGTGAGGAAGGAGCCCCTCTAGGGTCTTCTAGGGAGTGTGCAGCTGTGCCAATACCTTGATTTGGGACTTCTCGCCTCTAGAACTGTAAAAGAATACACTTCTATTGTTTAAGCCACAGTTTGTGGTGACCTGTTACAACATTCTTAGGAAACTAATACAACATCCTATAGGATTATTTGGAAAATGAATAAATCCTAAATTAAATTGGCAAATTCAGAAGTATACTAAAACTATACTACAGGGCAGTGGACTTGGCCCAGTAGTTAGGGCGTCCGTCTACCATATGGGAGGTCCGCGGTTCAAACCCCGGGCCTCCTTGACCCGTGTGGAGCTGGCCCACGTGCAGTGCTGATGCGCGCAAGGAGTGCCGTGCCACGCAAGGGTGTCCCCCGCGTGGGGGAGCCCCACGCGCAAGGAGTGCGCCCGTGAGGAAAGCCGCCCAGCGTGAAAAGAAAGAGCAGCCTGCCCAGGAATGGCGCCGCCCACACTTCCCGTGCCGCTGACGACAACAGAAGCGGACAAAGAAACAAGACGCAGCAAATAGACACCAAGAACAGACAACCACGGGAGGATGGGGAAATTAAATAAATAAATAAATCTTTTAAAAAAAAAAAAAAAAAAAAGAAACATAGATTCCTGTGCCGCTGACAACAACAGAAGCGGACAAAGACGACGCAGTAAATAGACACAGAAAACAGACAACTGGGGTGGGGGGGGGGAAGGAGAGAGAAATAAATAAATAAATAAATAAATAAATGTTTAAAAAAAAAAAAACTATACTACAAAATGGTTAAGAAGGGCTTATTCCAGGAATAAAAGAATGGTTCCACATTAAGAATTATACTGATATAATGTATCATATTAAAAAGCTAAAAAAGTGAAAATAAGATGATCTCAGTGACAGAATATCAATAAAATTCAATACATATTCCTAATGAAATTTTATTAAGCTTAGGATAAGAAGAAGCTTCTTAAACTTTATAAAGGTCATATACAGAAACCTACTACTAACATTAGACTTAATGATAAAAACAGTAGAACAAATCCAATTAAAGCCAGGAATAAGATTAAGATGCCCACTGTCAACCTTGCTGTTCAATATACATAGGAGGTCTTGTCAATGTAAAAGAAGAAAGAGGAGGAGGATGAGAAAGAGGAGGCAGAGGAAAAGGAGAAGGAAAGAAAAAAGTGAAATAAAAAGAGGAACAAATATTGGAAAAGGAGAAAAAAAGACACCCCTATTTCAAGACAATATGGTCATCTACTTAGAAAATCTAATGGAATCAACGAATATAAGAACTTGCTGGAATCATTAGAAACTAAGAGAGACTTTAGTGAAGTGGCCAAATCCAAGGGCAACAACTCTACTAGAAAAGTAAGTAGAAACCATAATGAGAAAATATTTCATTTCAAAGAGCAACTCAAACTGTCAGATACCTAGGAATAAATTCATCAGGAAATGTTTAAGACAAAAAGACGTTTTCACTGGAGGACAGAGATGGAGTGAATTATAATGATCCTGAATGCTTAGATTTAATACTGTTAGGATTTTAGTTCTTCTCAAATTTATCTATAATTCAATGCAGTGCCAATCAAAATCCCAAGAATTTTTATTATGTCAAGCTAATACTAAAATTCACGTAGAAATTGTCCAAGAATTCCCAAGAAAAACAGTTTTAAAAACAAAGAACAATTTCCCTTCAAATGTGCTTATAAAGGTTTTTATTAGTTTATTTTGAGTAATTTTTCCCCTAAAAAGTTGATCATATTGAAATATCTTTTTAATTAATTATTGCAATGATGAACAATGAGATCAAAAATTACAAAATAGTTAACTAAAACTTACATTATAACAACCGTTATCAAAAAAGGACATGGGGAAATGTTCCTAAAATACAGCCAAAAAAGCATCATATTAAATTATATAATATTGGTGGTAGTAACAATAGAAATAGTAATGTTAGCATTTGTTAAGCACTCACTATGTGCCAGAGTCTGTTGTAACTTGTTGAATTTTCATAATCCCATTATGAAGTAATGCTATCATAATGCCTGTTTTAAAGACACCGATGGGAGAGCAGATGTGACTCAAGTGGTTGAGTGCCTGCTTCCAACATGAGAGGTCCTGGGTGCCATTCCTGGTGCCTCCTAAGGAAAACAGAAACAAACAAGTAAAAACAAACATAAAAACCAACTTAGGGGAACGGACTTGGCCCAGTGGTTAGGGCGTCCGTCTACCACATGGGAGGTCCGCGGTTCAAACCCCGGGCCTCTGTGACCCATGTGCAGGTGGCCCATGCACAGTGCTGATGTGCGCAAGGAGTGCCCTGCCACGCAGGGGTGTCCCCCAGGTAGGGGAGCCCCACGCGCAAGGAGTGCGCCCCATAAGGAGAGCCACCCAGCGCAAAAGAAAGTGCAGCCTGCCCAGGAATGGTGCCACTCACACGGTGAGCTGACACAACAAGATGACGCAACAAAAAGAAACACAAATTCCCGTGCCGCTGACAACAGAAGCAGACAAAGAAGAACACGCAGCAAATAGACACAGAGAACAGAAAACCGGGGTGGGGGAGGGGGGAGGGGGGAGGGGAGAGAAATAAATAAATAAATAAATCTTAAAAAAAAAAACAACAACAACTTAGGGGAGCTGATGTGGCTCTGCTTCCCACCAGCTTCCCACATATGAGGTCCCGGGCTTATTTCCCGACTCCTGGTACTTAAAGAAAAAAAGAAAGCAAGGAAGAAAGAAAGAAAAAGACACAGATACACTAACAATCTGGGTGGATTTTTCTGTTCCAGAAGACTACCTTTATGTATATGAAGAAATTAGATGGTACTTGCACTGTAACTGCAGAGCTTTTATGTGCCCTGAGGTCAAGTTGAAGGTGTAATGTTGTCCTCTCACCCACCCAACCCCATAGACTCCAGGAAATATACTCTGCTCGCCAAAGCTAGGCAGGAGAGAAGAAACCAATGGAGAAGGGTCAGCATTCCTCCCCCATTCCCTAGTGGGTGATGAGATCCTTTTCCTCATGACCTAGAGAGTAACAGGTGGAAATTCCACTGTTCACCACCAGCTCATCTGGACTGCTGTAGGAATGGAACATTCTGGGTGAGAGGGACCAGAAAAGCTATCTCAAGTCTAAAGCAGATGCTTGGGCTGCATGTGTGACATTGACAACACAAACATGGATGCCTGAGTTCGCACCTCTTAAATTTAACACCAGCCTACCATGACTTCACAGCCAGCCTGACCCTGGCTAAGCAAAGCTGTAAAACAGCCTCTACCCTGCCCCCTGGCTGATCTCCCAACCAACAGCTTACATATACACTCCACCAACTCTCATAGCTCTGCTTTCACCTGCCCAAATCATGCAAGAAGGAAGCATAGGGTTTTAAAACTTTATTAATGCTCAAAAAAATGTATTTGCAAGGGGGAAAAAAGAATGGCCCTGAAGCAGACAATGCATAATGCAAGGGAATTATTAATGGTAGAATTTCAGGCACCTGGAGGGGAACACGTGCAAACGCAGCCTAATCAGCCTCCACTCCCTCGTAGCAGCTGGGTTGTAGCTGATACTACTGATCCTGAAGCCAAACAGCCCAATTAGCAAGCAGTTCTGTCTTTTCACCTCATGAAATGTAACTGATTTCCCTACAAATATAATATGTTTGATAATTTAAAATTCTCTGAAAACCCTATGAAATAATTAAAGAGTTATAAGAACAGAAATGTGCAGATATCGTGATGGGTGGCAGCAGGCCCACCCTATAAAACACAGCTGCAGGAAAGACACTGATGTCTAATAAACAGATGTAATTTATGAAAACTTCAGACATTTAAGTTTCCAGGTTTCTAGGCAAAGGCTGGTGCCCTCTTTGGTCTTCTGGAGGAACATTTCCAGCTCATATCAGAGCTCCCTTAAAGCGCAGTGTGTTCTCTGGCTCCTACCAATTCATGCTTTGGCCAGGTTGTCATAACCTCGAAGACATCCCAGACTCGGGTACAGATCTGGGACATAAACAGCCTAAGGACACTGGATCTAACTAGGGCTACAAAGCAGCTTTAATTTAGAAAGTACAAATGGCACTGGATGTTAAGGCCCAAGACCCTCTAGCAGAAGAGCATTAAAGAGGCTGGTGAAGAAAAGGTTTCATATAATGATTAAGTGGAGTCACTGGTTCCAAAGCAACAGACTTGACAAAGTGCTAGAGCAAGGGCTTGATGCTAGACAGGGGAGGTGAGGACACGGATCTCACATTCTTTATACCTGGAAGACAATACTGGCCAAAAACACAATCCATTATTATCTCTGCTTGCCGTCATTGTGCCCCTACTAGGTGCCAGGCAGAATGCTGAGAACTGAGTCTGCAGAGGTGAACAAAGCAGATGTGGTCCCACCCCTCTGAGCCTCACAATCAAGAACAAGGACAAACTTTTTCTGCAAAGGGCCAAACAGCAAATAATTTGGGCTTTGCAGTCCATGGTAGCCAAAAAGTGCCATAGACAATATGTAAATGAAAGGCATGACTATGTTCCAATAAAACTTTATTTACAGAAACAGGTGGCTGGCTAGATTTGGCAGTAGTTTGCTGATCCCAGATCTAGATCGTTAACCAAATGCATGGCCGATAGCATGCTCCAATAATTGTAACAGCTTTCTGCCAAGCGCTATTCTAAGTGCTTTACGGATATTTATTAGTTTAATCCTCAAACAAACCTCTGAACTGGTTAATGATGCCCATAAGAAAACTAAGGCACAGAAAAGTTAATAGCTCAGCCAAGGTCACACAAGTAGCATGTAAGATGAGCTAGGATTGAACACCAAGGCTCCAGAGCCTATACACATGACATAGAATGCCCCAGCCACCTGTACCCCCTGCACCTCAAATAAGTACAGAAGGACAAGTTGAGATCAATGCTTGGAAGAGAAAGAATAGACGGCATGAGAGAAAATAACAGCCAGGCTTACATTCCACGGGATAAATTAGGGACTGGTTAAGCCTGATGACCAGAAAGGGCCTCCAGGAAAGTAGTAGTGGAAGAGGGAAGGCATTTCAAACTGTATTAGTTTTCGTGGTTGCCATTCAAATTATCACAAACTTAGTGGCTCAAAACAACACCCACTTATCATCTCACAGTTCTGTAAGTCAGGATCCAGTTAGGCCCTGCTGGTTTCTCTGCTCTGGTCTTGTAAGGCCAAGATCAAGGTTTGAGCTAGACAGGTTCTTATCTGAAGGCTCCAGGGAGAACTGCTTCCAAGCTCATTCAGATAGTTTACAGGATTTGGTTCCTTGTGGCTGTAGGACTGAGGTCCCTGTTTTCTTGCCAGAAGCTTCTCTCAGACCTTACATTACCTGCATTTCCCATCACATGTCCCCCTTCTGTCCTCAAACTAGCACCACTGCCTTCAATCTCTTGGATTTCCTCTTCTGCTACATCTCTTCTGCCTCCAGCTGGAGAAAATTCTCTGCTTTTTTAAAAGATGCATATGATTTGATTGAGCCCATCTGTATAATCCAGGATGCTGTCCCTCTTTCAAAGTCTGTACCATTAATTACATTTGTAATCCCATTTTCACTGGTTGTGGGGATTACGGTGTAGACATCCTGTGGGTGACGGTGGGATTTGCCTACCGCAAAGGTTGAGGGAACAGCATATGAAAAGGTGGTCACATGGAAACTGAAATAAGGCCAGTGTGGCCAGAGGAGAGGGTCCAGGAAAGAGTAGGCAGGGCCAGGCTGGACAAGGAACGAGTGGCTGGACACTGCAAGGCTGTGCAGGTCATGATAAGAAACTAATATTTTGTTCTAAGTGCTATGGGAAGTGAAAAAAGACATATACAGAGAAGAAATATGATCTAATTCACATTTTTTAAAATTTATTAGCTGCTGCAGAGAAAACGCAATAGGGGCAAGAGCAAAAATGGGGAAACTAATTAGGGAGCTATTGCAGCAGCCTAGCTACAAAATGGCTGTGACCTGTGATAATGATGGCAGTGGAGCTGGAGGGAGGGAGAAATTTGAAATATGTTTTAGAGGAAACTTGATTATTGGATGCAGGTAGTAAAGAGGAGGTATTAAGAGTAGAAAGGAAAGATGGTTGAAAGAACAGGTTTGGGTTGAAGATCAAGAGTTCCGCCTTGGACATTCATGACTAAGTTGATCATTAGATACACAAGAGCCTCTGTAAAGTAGGCAGAAATATGATTTTAGAGGCAGGACATGCCACAGGGTTCTGCCCACCTAAAAAGGTTTTTCTAGCAGTCACTATGCTGGAAATTGTCACTGACCTCACTTCATTGGGTTAAGGTTTGGAGTCTCCAGGAGGGTGCTATTAAATGGCCTACAATGTATGACACACAATACTCAAGCTCAGTTGATTGGATTGGCAAGCTCTCTCCTTGGAAGGCTGTGAGCATGAAGGAGAGAATGGAACACAGGACAAGACATTCCTGATGATAAGAGGAAAGCCCAGGGCAGGCCTTGAGAGGTGGCCTGAGTGGGAGGCACCTCTAGAGTCAGTTGGGGCCTGCATAGAAGAGCTAAACGAAACTATCTTCCAACTGCAAAAACTAGATAGCAATTACAGAGGCACATCAGAGATGTCTGTCAGCAGAGGGACAGGAACATCCATTTCTACCACCTGCCAGAAAGGAAATTGCACAGATTCCTCTGAGGATGCTTCAGGGCTAATCAAAGAAGTCAGCCTGATAAAAATTATACAATCCAAAAAACAGAGAGAAAAAATAATGAAGAAATATGAATATAGCCCCAAAGAAACACAGAACATAATTAAGTGTACCAACATATGCATGATGTGAGTACCAAAAGTAGAGTAGAGAGAAAAATTATCAGGAAAAGATATTAGAAATCTACTAGCTTAAAACTTCCCAAATTTGAGGGAAATTATTAATTTACTCATCCAAGAAGCTCAACAAACTGCATCATAGCAAAAATACTGAAAGCCGAAGATGACAAGACAATCTTGAAAGCAGTAAGAGGAAAACAGCTCACCATGTATGTCATGTACTCTTATCATGTCCAGTAAGATTAACAGCTGGCTCGGGATCCAAACAGAAAGCTCCTGAGTCTGGCCGGCCGGGCCGTCAATAAACCATTTTTCCTTCTCAAAATCAAAAAAAAAAAAAAAAAAAAAAAAAAAAAAAAAAGATTAACAGCTTACTTCTCATCAGAAATAATGGAGGCGAGGGGCAGTGGGAGTACTAAAATACTAAAAAGATAATAGTTGACCAAGAATCTTATACCCAGAAAAAATATTTTTAGGAAATGAAGGTGAAAAAAAGGCATTCTCCGGTACACAAAAACTCAGAGAATGTATTGCTAGTAGACCCACCTTATAAGAAATACTAGAGCTCAAGCAGAAACTTAGTAAACTCAGGCGGTAATTCAAATATACAATAAATAAATAGCACCAATTAAGGTAATTATGTAATTATAAAAACCAGTATAATGCATATTTCTTCTCCTAACTTATATAAAAAGCAATTATATAAAATAATATGTATATAATTGTATTTGGAGGCTCTAACATATAGAAAAGTAATGTATTTGACAATAATAGTACAAAGGGGGTGGATGGGAAAAAAAGTTTTATTCGAATAAGGAAATGACACCAAATAGTAACTCAGATTCATGGGAATAAATGAAGAGAACTAGAAGTGGTAAATGAGAAGTTTAGTGTAACGAACTTTATAAATATAAACTTGCTCTCCTCTCAATTTTTATTATAGATATAAATTTATATAAAATAATTATTGTCACGAATATAGATGTAATATGTAAAACAATAATATTACCAAAAGAGGAAAGAGGGAATAGAGCTATATAGGAATAATGTTTTTATGCCTCACTGAAATTAAATTACTATAAATCTGAAGTAGATTTATAAGATGTATATAGTAAATCGTACATGGCACACCTCCAGAATAGACCTTAAGCTTAGCCTCAAAACAAACCTCAATAAATTTTAAAAGATTGAAATCATATAAACTATGTTCTCTGATCACAGTGAAGTGAAATTACAAATTAATAACAATAAGAAATTTGGCAAACACAAATACATGAAAATTAAACAATACACTTGTAAATAACAAAGACCCAAAATCAATAAATTAACTTTCCACTTAAGGCAATGGAAAAGAAGAGCAAACTAAACCCAAAGTAAGCAGAAGACAGGAAATAATAAATATTGGAGAAGAATTGAAGAAAACATTGTACTAGAGGCTCTATCCCAGGTAATTAAGAAAAGAAGATAAAATAAAAGGCATCCAAATTGGAAAAGAAGAAGAAAACTACCTCTCATTGCAAATTACCTGATCTTGTATAGAGAATCCTAAGGAATCCAGTAAAAAACTATTAGAACTAATAAATGAATTCAGCAAGGTTGCAGGATACTGGATCAATGTACAGAAATCGGTAGTATTTCTATACACTTGCAATTGACAATCTGAAATTGGAATTAAAAAACAATTCTACTTACAATAGCATCAAATCAATAAAATACTTAGGAATAAATTTTAGCAAAAAAAGTGCAAAACTTATATTCTGGAAACTACAAAGCATCACTGGAAGAAATTAAAGAAGACCTAAATAAGCAGAAAGTAAATCCCCTGTTGATAGATTAGAAGAATTACTATTGCTAAATTGGCATTATTCTCCCAAATCAAACTATAGATTCAATGCAAATCTACAAAAATCCTAGCTGGATTCCTCACAGAAACTGAAAAACTGAGTATAAAATTCATATGGAATTTAAGGGACCTAGAATAACCAAAAATCAAAAACTAGAAAAAGAAGAAAAAAGTTGGACAACTCACTCTTTCTGATATCAAAACTTACTACAAAGCTGCAGTAATCAAGACAGTGTGCTACTGGCATAAGGATAAACATTTATATATGATAGTAGAATAAAATCAAAAGTCGAAAAATAGGCCCTCACATTTATAGTCAATAAATTTTGACAAGGGTGCCAAGACCACTCAATGGTGGAAATAATAATCTTTTCAGCAAAGATGCAAGGACAATTGGATATTCCACACAGAAAGGAATGAAGTTGGATTCCTACCTCACACCATATACAAATATTAACTCAAAATGGATCATATACCTACAGGTAAGAGCTAAAATTATAAAACTCTGAGAGGAAACAGAGATGTAAATCTCCATGACTTGGAGATGTGACACTGAAAGCACAAGGAACAAAAGAAAAAATAGATAAATTGGACTTCATCACAATTTTAAAATTTTGTGCTTCAAAAGACCAAGGACACTAGAAAGTAAAAAGACAACCCACATAATGAAAGAAAGTCCTTGAAATCACATATCTGGTAAGGAATTTGCATCTAGAACATATAAAGAACTGTTCTGGCTCAATAACAAAAAAAGCAATCCATTCAAAACTGGGCAAAGTTTCTGAATAAAAATATATCCAAAGACGACATACGAATGGCCAGTAGGCACATGAAAAGGTGTTCAACGTCATTAGCCAGCAGAGAAATGCAAATCAAAACCACAATAACACTTCACACTCACTGGAAAGGCAATAATAAAAAAGACATAATAACAAATGTTGGTGAGCTGTGGGTTAATTGGACCCCTCATACACTGTTGATGCAGCCACTTCAGAAAATAGCCTGGCAGTTCCTCAAAAGATTAAACCCAGCAATTCCACTATTTGGTATATACCAAAGAGAAAAGAAAACATACTTACTTGTATACAAATGTTCATAGCAACATTAACTTGTATACAAATGTTCTTAGCAACATTATTCACAATACCCATAAATTGGAAACAACCCAAATGTCTGTCAACTGATGAATGGATAATTAAACGATGCTATATCTACACAGTGGAATATTATTCAGCAATAAAAAGAAATGAAGTTCTAATGCATACTGCAACACAGATTGTATTAGACAGGGATCTCTAGAGAAACAGAATCAACAAGAGATATCTGTCCATAGTATGTGATTCTGTAAGAGTCTCTCATGCAGCCGTGGGAATGCACAAGTCCAAGTTCTGCAGGCAGGCCACAACCAGGGACAGCAATGAAAGCCCAGTGAGGTCCTTGACAACTTCTGGGAGATGTTGGCTGCCCAAAGGTGAGCTAGGAAATTCTCTCTCAGTGCTGGAATCACTTCCCCTTTTAAGGCATTCAACTAATTGGGTTAAGTGTCACTCATTGCTGATGGCAATCTCCCTGATTGATGTAATTATAACCAGCTATCTACGATTTACCACCGCAGTAAAATCAAGGGTGACTAAAGTCCACACACGTCCTTGAATTACAGTTAGCCCAGTGCTTGCTTGACCAAACAACTGGCACAATTATGAGGCTGAGTTGACACAATAGGCTAACCATCACACAGCTGAATCTTGAAAACTTTATTCTAAGTGCAAGAAGCCAGTTACAAAGTGGCACACATATTGTGTGATTCCATTCATATGAAATATTCAGAATTGGTAATTCCATAGCAAGTGAAAGTAGATTGGTGTTTGTCAAGGGCTGGGGGATTGGACAAAGTGGGGAGTGAATGCTGATGGGTACAGGTTTTCTTTTTGAAGCCAGGAAAATGTTCTAAAATTGATTGGTATGATGGTTGCCAAAATGCTAATCTACTAAAAAAAAAAAAAAAGAAAGCATTGAATTGTATACTTTAAATGGGTGAAACTTATTTTTTTTTAAAATAAACTTTTTTTTTTAAAGAGCAGTAAGAGGATTCCTATGAGGATTAAATTAGCTAAAACATGTAAAGCACTGACAATAGCATCTGGCACATAATAATCTTTACAGAAGTGTCATGATTTTTATGAATTCAACCAACATTTTCTATTACAACCAGGCCCCATTTTCGGAGGAGCACTTTCCAGGTGATAGAACTATGATGAGTGATTTACATACATGCTTTCATTAGTCCTCACAATAACCTGGTAGGTAGGTAGTAGTATTTTCATTTTATACATAAGTCAGAGTGCAGAGCTGTCTGAGCAATTTGCACATAAGTCACACTGCAAGGTAAGTGGCAATCACTTGTGGTGCCCTTGGGATGTGACATTGCTTTCCTTGCATTTTACAGGTGCTGTAACAGTAACGTTTGTACTCAAGGACAGTATTGTTAATGTTCTAAACTTGCAGCATTCTTGTTTGTGCAGAAATTAACTCAAACACAGCATTGCTGTTCTAATCTTAAACTTAATGATTTCTTAAGTGCCGTAATGCTCATAGTTTCCTTAATGGCTTCATAGAAAATACGGGCTTTGTATACCTCCCAGCATGGGACCCAGAGGGTCGCATAGGGTCGTGCTGGGGCGTGAGGACCAGAGAGTTGAGACCCAGGGCCACAGCGAATGAAGCGCTCCATAGTTTTGAAGTTGCAGAAGCTAATTTTCTGCTTCCTTCCCTCTGAAATCTGATCATTTTGTTATCTGTGTGTCAATAAAATAATAAAATGAGTACTGCAAGGATTGAGAATAAGTCGAAATCACCACATATGCAATTCTGCTCAAATTAGATAATGTTTGCCAGAGCACTTTGCACACTGTCAAGTGTGTTGAGTATCTTTATTACCGACAGGCCTACAAAAGTAAGCTAAGAGCACAGTCTCTAGGGTGAGTCAACTGGGTTCCAAGCCCAAAGCCACCACTTCCTGACTTTGGGGGTTACCTAAATTCTCCAAGACTCAGTTAACTCATCCGGGAAATTGCTCCTATCTTCCAGAGGAAATGCTGATAAAGTTCTAACCCATCACCTGGCACCAGCCTATGGCAGCCGGGGATAGTTGCCGCATAAGCCTAAAATAGTACTAATTACCCAGCCAGGTCACCCAGAAGAGGAATTTCCTGGTACCCAAAAGAATTTTTCTGAAAATAGAAAACCGACAACAATCCATCAACTTGTTGGAAGCAAGTAAGATCTGAGAAGGTATACCATTTTTAAAAAATGAATCATTCCTCTGTTGGATGTTGCTAGTTGCTGGTATATTTCCATACTCCTAAAAAGATTCCACTTTTTAAAGATAGTTCAGGGGTGCAACCGAAAGGTATTTGCTAGTGATGCAAAGTGATGCACATTGTAGTGCTTTTGATTGACATTAGAAAGACTTTCAACAATTTTTCAAAGGCACTACAGGGTTATTCTTTTGTCCTTCAGCTTCTCCTTAGTAGACACAATGTGAACATTATTTAGCTGGAGCTGTGGTGTTTCTGGCAGAAACACTGGGTGCCCTGTGTTGGTCCCTGTTTGGTCACTTTGTTATCTAGATGAAAAGGTGACTCAACCTCCACAGAAGAAATGGTTTGATGGTTTTGACCAATTCAAGAGGAAAGCAACATGGCTTTGTTGCATTAATACTCATTTATAAGTAAGTTGCCCAGGGAGCCTTCTTTGATTGCAACCTCCAAAATGGATTTAACATCTAAATGTTGACCTTTACTAGATGTCTTGTAGTTAATAAATCATCTCTAAACAGCCCCATATTTACTGAGCTAAACCACATACTGCGCATGCATTAATTCTTTAAGACATAAACTCTCCCTGACTCTGCCTTTTGAAAGTATCCCCAGTATAATACTGTTTCATATTTTTATACCTCCAAGTTCTACAACATGCCATTCACAAGTGAATTATTTATGTCATATAATCAGGGTGGAGGGTAAGGTGAATCTGAATTTAATCATGAAATACAGTTTCTTCAGTTCTTGGTTTTAAGTATCTTTTCCCAAGAAATGTATTAAATTTGCTAGACTACAGAGCGTGAATGACTATACCCTCATGATTTACACTTTTTAAGCCTGCAGGTCATTGTCACGTTCTCTTTTAGCAAAAGTGAGGTCATTAGGTCATTGCTCAAGCTCAACTCCGCAATCAGACACCTCTCTCCATCCTCACCGTGGTGTTTAAGCCCAGACCTCCCTCACCTCTCACCTGGACTGATGCAGCAGCTTCCCCACTGGTCTCCCTGCCTCCAGCCTCAGGACCTTCTAAGCTAGAAGCAGCTTCCGGGGGTGGGGTGAAAGATGGATGCAAAGGATACCCCTTCGCAGGGAATTCAAGAAAAATGAGATTCCACAAACAATACAGAATGGATTAGCAGACACTTGTGCAATACTCCTTCCTCCCCTTACGAATTTTTATAAGTGAAAACACTTGTCAACAGCAACTTTTCATTCTGATAATGAGCTGGGCACCAGCAAGAGATTACTTTTCCTCTTAGTTCAAACTTTGTGAAATACACTTAAGACTGAAGCAAAGCAATGTTATCTTTCTTTACTAAGAAATTTATAGTAAACTGTACCTTTCTGCCCCAGGGCTAATAATGCGGTATTCCCACAACTGAGCTTTACTTGACAATGAACTGTCAAAAGCAAGTGGCTCCAGGCAAGGGTGTCTACAAGGACCTCAAGTGCAAAGCTATTAATAACCATTGGCCTTGATGAGCACTGGAGTAGCACTCATGAGTAGAATTTGGTATTGTCCCCCTCAAAGTGGGGGGAGGGGAAATGGCACACCACTCTTTTTCTGCCCCCAATTTTGCTCTTTGGGGTTCCAGCCAGTGGTGTCTGGATCTAACTTGTACCAGGTTGAAAGAGGTCATTATTAAATTTTCACAAATTTTACAAGGTGGTTATAAAACACAGCCCTTATTAAAAATTAAATGTTATGAGCATATAATTAAATTACAGAAAAACAAAGGTAGTCATTACTCAAAACTCATCACCCCCTAATTATTTTATTACTTTTTACTGTAATCTATGCTCTTAAACTTATTTATATCTATTGTATCTGTATGGAGGAAATGCCATACAATGTAATGGGCATTAAATGGGCATCTCTTCCCAATTCCACGTTCAGTGATACCATGTTGGTAGCTTGAAGTCAGCCATGGTAGGAGTGACACCACTGAAATTAGTAAATGGCACAAGTCTGTGTTTCCCACCTTTTCCTCCCCCTCAATCAGGACTACCAGTTAAACATTTATGACCACCTCACCTGTTCTAACTCAGCCCCAGGAGAATGAATCTGTAGAATTGTCAAGCAAGAAGCCTGCCTCCTCTACGTGGGGTGTATCTCCTGGGAACAGCAGTTGGTCCAGGAATCGTCATATGATCCAAGCAGGGCCATTAGAGATGGCTGGAAAGGGGATTCATCTCGATAGGCAGGGGAGGGTCTCTCTTCCTTTGAGGCTGCAAGCTGGAAGGGGCATGTCAGCTTGGAAATGCTGGGATTCACTCTCTGTCAGGTGGAGGTGAAGCCAGCTAGTAAGACAGGGAATCAATAGATGGATCTGGAACCTGGCAAGAAGTCCATGTGGACATTAATAATCCCAAGATGACTGTTGGAAGCCCCACACCCCCAAGATTCCACCATTCAGAACAAGATTTCCTCCAGAAGCCAGGAAAAGTCCCAGATATTCCCCAAGGACTTTATCATTGGACCCTCCCAGGGGATTGATGGCTGGGGTAATCAATCCAAATAGCAAACACCTGGGACCCCCCTCCCTGCCATTAGCAAAAGGGTGAAATAATTAATGGTTTAAAAAGCAAGCGCCAATCTCTTTTGCTCTCTTACCTTCACCCAGTCCTGGCGCCAGTCCCAGTGCCAGGCCTGCCCTGTACCTGCCTTCTGTGCCCTGCTCCTTCCATGTCCCCCCCCACATGGATCAACACACCAGTAAAACTGGGCATTTATAATCTATCATGGGAAATTGCAGTCTGTAAATCAGCGCACTTCACCAATTTTCAGCCCCCTCCTCTCTACCTGGGACCCCTGCTCTGTTATTTTCTCCCATTTCTCTTCCCTCCCTACCTGAATAAATTACTGGCCTAGCTCACCCAATGTGCTCTTGAAATTCATTTCTGCATCATAATCAAGAACCTAGACAAAATCCAGTAACAGAGGGAGCCTGTCAGAAACCAACAAAGAGGAAAGCAGAGAAGAGAGTGAGAGAAGAGCTTGCTCCATCATTTGGGCACCTTGATCCAGCTGTGCATGAACCTAGACCCAGTGCTGGAGAGTTCAGATGCACGAACACAAACATTACCTGGAGGCTTGAGAAATTTTACATTGGGTTTCTTTCCCTTATAACTGAAAAAGTCCTCACCTACACACCCTTCTTAGCAGGGTTTTAGTAGACATTTGGCCTCTGGTCTACATTTTGCTCATATTTTTAAAAAATTAAAATTATCAGCCACCTGTCAGATGGGACCATGAAGGACCAGAACACGGCAGCAAAGCTGGCCTCGCTCCGACTGGGTGCACCCCGACAGCACATTGGCTAACACGAAGGCTCTGAGTTGAAGAGGCAGAGAATCAGCCTGGCTAGCTGTGTGTGCAGATGGGAGGAGGCGCTCAGATTCTCAAAGGGACCCAAAACACAAAAGTCAAGAACACACTAAGCAATTATCTCTGGATTCCAATTTTCATCATGCTGCTGATTATCTGCATCACTCGTTCTCAAATTTAAGCAGCTGTCAAGATCTTGTTAAAACACAGACTGCTGGGCCCTGCCCCAAGGCTTCTGATTCAGCAGGTCTGAGAGGGGGCTCATGAATTGGTATTTCTGTCAAGTTCCTAAGTGATGGGGGTGTAGCTGGTCCAGGAATTAACTTGGAGAGCCATTATGTGTACATTAGAAATGTAAACACACAAGTGGAATACACCAGCTTCGGGGGGGAGTACTCCTGATCACATTTCACATCCTCTGCAGGCGGCCCCAAAACAGGGCAGTCCCCAGGGGCCAAGTTTGTACTACTTGACCCTACTACCCCTTACTCAGAGTTGATCAAAGTTGGCTTTTCCCAAGAGCTTAACACTTGGAAGAGAGGGATGCAGAGACTGGAGAGCACTACAGCGGAGTCTCAAAGGCAGCCACCTACAAAGTTGATCGGGAAGCCCAGCTGCTGTGGCATCTCCATGTGTTAAGAGCAGAAGCACTGGACTAGGCCAACCTGAGTTCTAAACTCATCCCAAACAGCTCCTTGGCAAATGGCGCCACTAGATGTAATAATGTCTTCATGGGGTTGCTGTGACAATTAAACAAGACGAAGGTGTTGGCCGAGGGTCTGAAGCATAGCAAATGCTCAGTAAATCTTGGCTACTGTTAGTTCAGCTGTTGTCTTCATCCTGTCCAGAAGTTAACCTGGCTTCTGCCCCTCACTCAATTCTGTGAGGTTTTGGTAAATTCCTTCTCATATGTTCCCTTCTTACTTTATCTAAAGTGGGCAACTGTGGCTTGCAATCAAAGGAACTTTAGCTGAAATACAATAATATGGAAAAGCCCATGAGCTGTAAACGCTGCTGAGAGTACCCTGGGCCACCAGGTACATACCAGCCCAGGGAGTCACACCATCCTAGATAATGGAGACTGCTCTTCAGTCAACAGGCACGTACTGAGTAGCTCGTAGGTGATAACCTTGATATTTCCAGCCTTGGAAGAAATCAAGGCAAGCACACAAACTGAAATGAAGGTAAGAAGCCATGCTGGCCATTGGAAGGTGGCTAAAAAGGGCATTATCCCAGCTGCACCTGTGAGCAACCAGCTCCTCACCCTGCAGGGGAAGCTTGGCGAGCCAGAGTAAAGCTCGCCCATCAGAGCTATCCCACCCAAAACACAAAGGAGCAGGGCATCTGTACACCAACAGCCATCAGTCATGGGTGGAGGGCTGTTTCCAAGGGGCTTTAATTCCCCAGCACTTTCTGCCAGCAAAGCAGGCTTTGGTGCCACAGGAAGGCCTGCAGGCAAAGTCCAGGTGCTGGCAGTTAGATGTTAGGGACTGGCACGGAAGTGGCCAGTCGGGCCAGGGAATATGGGTGGACCACCAGCTACATCTGCTACAGTATAGTTTTTAGGAAAAAAAAAATACTGTGCAGTTTTTATGAACAAGCAGGAGAAACTGCTCTTTTAAGAGCTAAAAGTAGTTCCCTCTGGCGAGTAGAAATTAGGGTCTCTGAGTGGAGACTGCTGCTTTTGCTTTAAGCCTCACTGTGCTATTAGACTTTAAAATTATGTGCATATATTACATTGATTAAAAATTAATTTACAAAGGAAAGAAAAGGAGCCCAGTGCTCCTCTCAGCCTCCCTCACTGCGTGACTAGGCATTTTCTGAAGTGTGACACACACAGAGCTGGTGATCCCCAAATGGATGGATGGCTTAAAAGATGAATACTGATTACTTATAGTTAAGTATTTATTTTAATATGTGTCAGGAAAAAACAAAACTGGCATGTGAAGTCCACAATTTCACACTTGAGGCTAAGTTTTTTAAGTGAGTCAAATTTAAGAAAAATATCAAGTCAGGAACAGGGTAGGAGGTATGGAACTATGACAAAACTTGCAGAGGTGGTACTCGATGATTAGAGCCTGGGGAAGTTCTGTCTTGGAAAGTGTCTTTAGTTTCCTGTAGCTGCCATAAAAAAGTACCACCAACTGGGTGGTCTGAAACAACAGAAACGCATTCTCTACCGATTGGGGGCCACAAGTGAAATCCAAGCAGCCAGGGTGGTGGGTGTCGGGGGCCATGCGCGCTCTGAAGGCTCTAGGGAAGAAACCTTCCCTTGCCTCCTCCAGCTTCTGGTGTTTTCCCGCCTTCCGTGGCGTTCCTTGTCTGGTAGATACATCACTCCAGCCTCGGCCTCGTCTTCACATGGTGTCCTCCCTGGGCCTGTGTCTCTATGTCCAAATCTCCCTCTCCTTAGGACACCTAGTCCAGTTGGACCTCATCTTAACTGATCACATCTGCAAAGGACCTATTTCTAAGAAAGGTCACAGTCACAGGTACTGGGGGTTAGTTAGGACGGGAATGTAACTTTCAGGGTGATACAACAGCTATTATTTTTTAATGGGATAAGTTAAATGGAAACTTAAAGGACACAGGTGTTCTCATGTCAATTTCGGGGTAGTTGACATTTCACTGAGAAAAGAGTGGTTATCTGATCTGACTTTCTTCAGCTGGCTTTGACACTCCACCCCCACTTCTGATATGCCTTTCCCTCCTCTCACCTCCCCCCCAAAAACCCAAACACCTATACCAGTAAAATAGATGCCCAAAGAGCATGGCTCAGGAAGAGGTGGCTATTGGAGATAGGGGACCACCCTTCTGTCACCTGGTGGCCCCCTCAAGACCCGTGGGAGGGTGCTGCCATGGAGTGAAAGGATCGTGGACTCGGGGGCCAGGCAGAGCCAGGTTCAAATGGGCACCTGCCCCTCCTAGGGTTTGGGCAGGTCACTGTAGCTTCTTCACCAGTACAGCTGGGGGTACCCTTGATATGCTGGGATGACAACGGCACTCTATCTCTGTGGTCTTCCTCCCAAAACACAACTAACCCCATCTTATGGAGAGAAAACATCAGCCAAATCCCAGCTGAGGGACGTTCTACAAATACCTGACCAGGACTCTTTAAAAACTGTCAAGGTCATCAAAAACAGGGAAAGTGTGAGAAACTGTCACAACAAAGAAGAGCCTGAGGAGATATGACCAGTGAATGTAATGTGATACCTGGACAGAGGAAGGACATTAGGAAGGAGGGAGGAAGGGAGGGAGAAAATCTGAATAAAGTATGGACATAAAGCATGGGCTTTAGTTAATAATGTATTCATATTGATGTACTCATTGGGATAAATGTACCATACTAACACGAGACGATAATAGTAGGGGAAATTGGGTGTGGAGCATATGAGTCTCTTGACTTTTTCTGTAAATCTAAAACTGTCTTAAAATAAAAACATTTATTAAAAAAACAGGGTATACACATCCCTCAGAGGGTTGCTACAGGACTCAGAGTTGTGTAGGGAGTGAGGAGCATACAGAAGGCTCTTGGTAAATAAATGTTTCCTTTCATCTGCAGAAAAGTAAGATCAAATTCTAGGGAGTCACTGTGTCCATCAGCCTGGACTCCTGTGATCACACCGTCAACCTCCTTCACAACTCTGCAGGGCAGCTCTCAGACCCAGAACAGAGAGGACCAAGGCCAAAGAGACACTGGACCCCATCCACAGCACTGCTGACGAGGAGGGATGAGCTGTGGGTTCCCGCCTATGTGTGATGGGTGCTTAATTAGAGGGAGTCGGGGCTCTGAGAAGGCCTGACCAGCTTCTACACCTTCCCAGAGCTTGTGCAGGGCCTGTTGGGGCAAGCCAGCTGACAAGCAGTGAAATCTTTGTCTTCACATGGACTCACCACAAGCAGGGGAGGAGAGGAAGCCCCCTGCATTATCAAGGCTGTAATGAATGCTTCTGGGTGGCAGAGAGACTGCCCCGGGTCGCCCCAGCCCAAAGCATGAACTTGAGACTATAGGGGTCTCTATTGAACGTGCAGTCTCAATCGAGCCCAGAACCTCTAAGGAGAAAAGGAAAATTCATCAGCTGATTATGGCAATGGATTTCTTAGGATTGGTTTGGAAATTCATATTGTCACTATAGATTATAGGGTTTTTTTTAAAGGTGGGACTTTCTCCCAAGAACATTCAGATTTCTCTTTCTTATTGCTTTTTTTTAATACATTTTTTAATTTTTTAAAAAAAGATACTTAGCTTATACAAAATGTTGCACACAAAAATATAAGGGATTCCCTTATGCCCCACTCCCCATACCTCCCACCCTTCTCCACATTAACAACTTCTTTCATTAGTGCGGTAGATTCATTGCAATTGATTAACACATTTGGAGCATTGCCACTAAGTATGGATTATAGCTCACATTATAATTTACACTCTCTCCCACTCAATTCTGTAGGTTATGGCAAGACAAATAATGGCCTGTATCTGTCATTGCAATGTCATCCAGGATAATTTCAAGTCCTAAAAATGCCCCATATCACACCTTTTTTCCCTCTCCCTACCCTCAGCACCTCCAGTGGCCACTGTCTCCATGTCAATGACACAAATTCTTCCATTGCTAGAACCACAATAAGTCCACAGTGGAATACCAGTAAGTCTACTCTAGTCCATATTTTATTCCCCAATTCTGAGGATTCTGGGATGGTGATGCCCACTCCACCTCCAGGTAAGAGGGGAGCCTTGATCCCATATAGCTGATGGATGGGACTCTCCTGCCCACAGTTGCAGACTCTCTTGGTTCCTTGGTATGGCGGTTGTCCATCCTCACCTCCCTGTCAGTTGACCTGGCTAAGTCCAATGAACCAGAGAGCAGGTGTGACAACTCTGCCAAGGCTCAGGACCCAGCTGGCACATGGACAGCACAAAGATTCAAGTCTCTTGGACATATACCTACCAACTCCAGCACCAACCATAAGTTCAAATAGAAGGGACAGAAGAGGCATGTGTAGAGAAGTCACAGCTGAGTCCAACTCTGTTACACTCTGGAGCACAAACTCCAAAGTAGGGCCCACAGGCAAGGCACCAAACTCCAGAGCTATCTGTCATGACCATAGGAGCTGGGTGTCTCCAGAGCCCTCAGGAGCCCCACCATTTGAGGCAATATCCACTTTGGCAGTCTATGAGATCCTCCTAAGATATGCATAAGCATTACCTCTGGGATGACCTCCCAACTCACTTTGAATCCTCTCAACCATATAAACTCATTTGTCTTTACCGTTTCCCCCTTTTATTCGAGGTCTTTTCCAGTTACATTGCTAGTTGGTGCTTGGTAGTAATCCATTGGTGCTAGGGAGGCTCATCCCTGGGTGTCATGTCCCACATTGGGGGAAAGGTAATGCATTTATATGCTGTGTTTGGCTTACAGAGAAATGACATTTGAGTAACATGAAGGCTCTCAGGAGGTAACTCTTAGGTACCCTACAGCACTAGGCTAAGTTGAAATTTTAAGAGCAAAGGCTCCTAAGCACAGTCATCAATGTCAAGGGCCCACCAATGGACCATCCTCCTTTTAAAAGTAATGTTCCTCTCTTGTCTTTTATAGGTGGAAGCCCACGGGATCCCCCAAAAGGCCAGCTTTATCCCCCAAACCATGCCCACCCCTGTCCTGAGTAGGCAGAAACTGCAAGGCATGGCTCTAGATCAGCCAGAACTGTCTCAAACCCATCTCTGTCATGAACAGTGTGACCTTAGGGACCTAGAGGAGGGGTGGCAGGCAACAGGATAGAGGAAATGGGTAGCTCTGGGAGTTATTTGGGAGAGCAGGCTCTCCATCTTAGCTCCCTAGGGCTGCCAGAACAAAGAACCACAAACAGGGCTGATTCAAACAACAGAATTATGTTCTCTCACAGTTCTGGGCACCAGAAGTCTGAAATCAAGGCATCAGTAGGACCATGCTCCATCTGAAGTCCACAAGGAGGTATCTGCTCCAGGCCTATCTGCTGGTTTCTGGTACCCCAGGCATCCCTTGACTTGTGGCAGCAGCACTCCAGTCACTGCCTCTGTCTTCTCCCTGTATGTCTCTATGGCTCTTTCCCTTGTTCTCGCCTGTTGAGGACATCAGTCGTGTTGGATTAGGGGCCTACTCTACTCCAGTATGGCCTCATCTTATCTCCTTCCATCTGCAACAACCTATTTCTGAATAAGATCCCATTCTGAGGCAGTGGGTCATGAGGACTTCAACATATCACAATGTAACCCGTAGCACCCCTCACCCAGAAGTCTCTGAGCTGTGGTTAAAGAGCTGAGCTCCTGCATCTCTGGGCATCTCGGGGTATCCAAGACCCAGCTCTTTGCTTCAGACTACGCCCTGCTGGAGCAGCATCCTCAGCAACACCACTGGTCAAGAAGTGAGGCAGGGAAACGGACTTGGCCCAGTGGTTAGGGCATCTGTCTACCACATGGGAGGTCCGCAGTTCAAACCCGGAGCCTCCTTGACCCACGTGGAGCTGGCCCATGCGCAGTGCTGATGTGCGCAAGGAGTGCCGCGTCAAGCAGGGGTGTCCCCCGCATAGGGGAGCCCCACACGCAAGGAGTGCACCCATAAGGAGAGCCGCCCAGCGCGAAAGAAAGTGCAGCCTGCCCAGGAATGGCGCCGCCCACACTTCCCTGTGCCGCTGACGACAACAGAAGCGGACAAAGAAACAAGACACAGCAAATAGACACAGAGAACAGACAACCGGGGGAGGGGGGGGAATTAAATAAATAAATAAATCTTTTTTAAAAAATAGTATTTCTCTTTAAAAAAAAAAAAAAAGAAGTGAGGCAGACGGGTCACTGCAATAGGAAGACACTTGCACTGCACTCCCGAGGCAACGCTCAGGGGCTGGCATCTCAATGAACATCTCCCAGTGGGGAGAAGGCCCACACCTCAGCCACATTCTCCTCCACTAGCCTGTAAGTAAAGGAACACAGGGACGATAAGCCATAAAGGGAAAATTCGATATAGTTTTGCTACTTTAGAATTTTCAATGTCCTTATTTTTAAAAAGGATACTATGAATAATGTTAGGAAACAAGCTACTGCTGAAGATATTGCAACTCATTCAACTGACAAAGGGTCAATATCTATCACGTATCACATATCAGGAAAAGGATTCTTTATCCTTACAAATCAATAAGGAAAAAAAAGACACTCCAAAAGAAGAGGAAGCCTGAATTGCCAAATATATATATATTGCATATATATATGCAAATGGCATTTGGGAGACATAGGGTGGTAGTTACAATAAAAGGGCAATATAAGGGGAGACCCCACATCTGGTTAAGCAGAACCCCAAGGAATGGAGGGAGTGTTGGAGTAGAGACAGGAAATCGTGCCCTGCTCCCCTCCAAATTCCCCTCCAGGGACACAGTGAGGTCTTTCCTTAAAAGACAAAATCTGAAGCAAGTATGGTAGCACACTTGTTTGGTGGGTACAAGTGTGTTATTTTCTAACCTTTTCTATAGGCTTGAAATATTTCAAAATTTTTATTTAACTATAAAAATTATTCACATTAACAAAAAAATATGAATAAAGCTGTGATACCAAGAACAGGGACACAGTCAGCCCAGGATGGCAAGATGCTGAAACAGCCCTCTTGGGGCTCAGACCTGGAGGGGAGCAGGGCAGGGCTCTTCTCCCATCCCCCACCCCTGCCACCAACACTCCAGCATACCAGGGTCCAGTCCCTGCAAATGGTCAAGATGCTGAGAAGGGCCTTTCCTCCTGCCCATCTAGGCCTGTGTTCCAACCACCAACCAGACCATAAGGAGAGAAATTTAAATTTTGGTATTAAGAAGGTTTAACTTTCAAATATCAAGTCCTGCTGCTAATAAGAGTAGTCATTGCTTATTCTAAGTGTGGATCCTGGGAAAGGGCCTGACCTTCTTATCACCTATTACAGACTGTCTTTTGGAAGTAGGACTCTCATTTAAATTTCCTGAGGTTTGGTTTTGTCTTCATTTTTGATATTCCAAAAAACTCACAGTGAAAGAAAATCAGTTCAGGTTGGGGCAAAGATAATTATATCACTTCCCACAAAGTCAAGGATTAGTACTTTTGTATTCCATGAGATATCTGATTACAGCAACTTGTGTTTCTTCATGATAGCAATTAAGTCCAAGTAGCAAGAATCTATAATTTTAGGCTTGAAGTTGACTCAAGTGGGTGAAAATATTTATTTTTCCTTTGTTCTTTCCATGGGGCCACATAATGAATTAAATGCAGGCTCTCTCCTTTGATTATTGCTTTAGAAAAAAATTGTCATGCCTCATTACTCATTTTAAAAAAGAAATGATAGCATACTTTATTATAGGATTTTATGTATTGCTAATGTCTAGAAAACTCAGCAGATTAATTCTCTCTATACAAGAGGAAATTGATTGAGTGAATTGGACATCTATAAAACTCCATCAATTGTGACCTGAAGTCTTTATAGAGAAGGACAGACACAGATCCAACAGGAAAAATAGAAATCTACCACCAAAGATACAACTCATACCTAAAGGTTTATTTAAATGAGATCTATCGAACAACCCTGGCATTCAATAGGTGAGTTTTAAATACTAAATAGTATATCCTAAAGGAGGTAGAAGTTGCGGGAAAAGTAACTAAAAATTTTGTACTCTGAGATTTATAAGTAATGTCGAAATTTAAGAAGTGATATTATTTGAGTTACTAACAACTGTGCCTGTAGTCACAGGATGACAAGTGTTGAATCTCAATAAATTGTGTAGGGGGAGAACACTGAACCCCATATCAAGAGACCTTGGTTGCAGTAGCTTCTCAAGGAAGAGAATGAAGGCAGCTAAAAGTTTTGCCTACCTAGCATGCTTTTCTTATGTCCTCCTTGACAGGACACCATTCCATGGGTCTCAGGGGAGGGGAATCCTTGAGAGGAGACCATTCCATGGGGTTCAGGGGAGGGGAATCCTTTGGTATTGGGTGTCTGATGTTTGGTCCTCCATGCCCAACCTGCCCCTGTCCCCACCAGTACTCGGCCTTGGGAGGACAACCTGTGTGGCCTGAGTTAACAGCAACCTGGAGCTCTGGCTTCTGGTTAGGTTTGCTTAATGGGAGTCACAGCAGTGAACCAAAAACAAGAAGAAAGTGAGCCTGGGTTTCCCAGCTCCTTTCTCTATCAGATTCTGTTGCCAACACCTCCAGCTCCTATCAGGAGGTAATCCCAAATCCCAGTAACTGGCATTCCTTTCCCCTCCAGTCTAGGGATAGTAACAGCAGCCCAGGCTGCTGTATTCTCCCTTGCCGGCTTTCCTAACCCTCCCCTTTACCTCTTCAAATAATCCATTTATTAAGCTCTTCTCCAATTCCCAATTTGAATGTGCTATCCACTTACTGCTGGGACCCTAAAGGGTTGTAGTGGGTTGATGAGTGTCTCCCCAAACTTCAAATTTCATGTCCACCCAGAACCTCAGAATGTGAACCTATTTGGAAATAGGGTCTTTGCAAATGTAATTAATTAAGGATCTCAAGATGAAATTATCCTGGATGTAAAGTGGGCTCTAAACCCAATAACTGGTGTCCCTTGAAAGAAGAGAAGACAGAAAGACACAGAGAGAAGAAGGTGATGCAAAGATGGAAGAAGCAACTGGAATGATGTGTCTATAAGACAAGGAATGCCAAGGATTGCTAGCAACCATCAGAAGCTAGGAGAGAAGCGTGGAAGATTCTCCCTCAGAGACTTCAGATAGAACCAAGTCTTCCAAAGCCTTGAATCAGGACTTCCACATTCCAGAAATGTCAGAGAATTTCTGTTGTTGTAAGCTATCAGATTCTGCTTCTTTGTTATGGCAGCTCTAGCAAACTAAGATACTGACGGCACTTCCTTAACCCCCACTCTCCGTCCCACCAGTGGGTTGGACCAGTACTGATCAAACTAGACTTAGATCATCTGAGCAGCTAATGCTCCCAGTGGAAAGAGAGGGCCTCTTCCTTGATTGCTGCAAGCAAGCAGGAGACAGGCTTAGATCTGCATTTGGAAAGATAACTCTAAGAATAAAGCGAAGGAAGATTAGGAAGCAGTCAAAACTGGAGGCAAGGAGACCATTTTTTTTCATACCTACTATATGCCATAGGTCCTGGGAATACAATTTGAAAAAAAGATATGGCATCTTCAGTCCAAAGAACTTGCTGAATTTCAAGTATTATCACCTTGACCTGGATTGGAACTCACATAGAACACTGATCCCATTTGCAATGCCATTCAAGATTTTAAATGTCCAATGCAAAAGTTTCTGGGGCTTTTTCCTAAAGCCATATTTATGTATACCAGAATAATCCAATTGAGGTGCAGTTCATCTGGCTCATTTAGTCTTTATAGGAATGACACATTCTCTAATTTCATCTTCACAATGGTCCAAAGAGGAAGGATCGATTATTTTCTCAATTTTATAGAAGAGGAAATTAAAGCCCAAGGAAACTTCTTGCCCAAGATTACACAACCCAAAAATAGTAGGGCTGTGCAAACCTAGGTAATTCTAACTCCTATGGCACTGATCTTGACCTCTTCCCCACACTGCTTCACTAATCTTTTTCTAAAAGAATCAATATTTAAAAATCTAACAAAAATTACCTATAAGGAAGGGTTAGTAGGAAAGTAGAAAACCCCATAGCATTCATACCTCAGAAAACATAAAAATTGTCATGCATGTTGGCCCCATTAACATATCATCAAGCCGGGATGCCATCCCTACCATTCCAGGGATATTATCACATAGTTCCCAACAAAGGGTTCTTAGAGTGGAGCCCTCCCACCGTCTGGTGAGAATCTAATCTATTTCCAATTGTATTCAGAATATCACGGAGACAGCTGGAGGCTCTCTGGTTCGCTTGTGTATTAGCACTTGGTGTTCACTGGGTACTTCATTATCATTAGTTATAAGTGAGCTACAACACACTTCAATGAAGTGCACATAATGTTCTCTTTATCTTTTGCATTTACCATCAAGCCATGTTATTGTAAAACACAGTGCACTCGGGTTTTAGTAAAACGTGCATTTAGCGTAGATAAGAATGGCTTATTCTGCACATACTTTTCATCGGACAGAACAGTGAATCACTGGCTTCTCTCCAGAAACCTAGGGATGATAATGGCTTTGTTAAAACTCACACTTTGCTTGGAGTGTCTCACTTCCTTGAGATTATTAGTTAAGACATAAGACTGGACTAATAGGTCCAGTTAGGAGAGGATAAAGATGGTTCAGATACATGTCTTGCAGAGTGGAAGTATCTTAAAAGGACTCTGGCATTGGACAGGTATCATCACCTCACAAAGTTGCTTATCATATTTCCCTTGTCAGCTCTGGAATCTGGGAGTGTGTGGAAAGCACAAAAACAGGGAACCAGAAAATAGAGGTGAGATGCATGTTTGGACTAAGTTATTAGGGCAACAAACAGGAAGATGGCAATTGGTCCCAGGAGACAGACAGACTGACACATATACATGATAATCAAAGATCTTCCGGAGGAGTGAGTCTGAGCCCAAGCAGGTAAAATGGAGTTGGGTTCCCACCAGGGGCAGTAGGCAGGTGATGCTGGAATGGGTAGGAAGGTGATGGCTAAAGACCCCAGAGGCTGCAGGGCCAGGGCAGCAAGGCCAGGCGTTCAGAGATCCAGTGTGAGACACCAGCCCTGAGGAGACCTGACTCTTCTAAGGGAATCTGTCCTCATCAAAAAGCTTCCCTTATTTCTCAGGGCTCGGATGACCCAGATGTGCGGGCAAATAAACCTGCCTGAGCGAGGAATGGGGGCAACCTAAATGTGACCTTTCCTAAGGTTACTTTGCAGTTGCTGCCTTCTCTTTCTTCCTGTGATCTCATGGACCCTTAAACTCCTGCCCCTCTCTCCCTCAGCACCACATTACATTGTCTACAATGACCTAATTAACTGGATATTATCAGTGCTTTACTTCTCCGTGTGCACACAGCCTAGAATCAATTTTTAAAGAGAATTGAAAAGTTTTCATTAGGATCAATCTGAAATAATTAGCAAGGGTTTTCCAATTACCATATAATGGATACTTAACATGAGCAGAGGCTGACTGTGCGTTAGAAAAGATAACTTTCTTTTAAAAATAAAGAGATGGAATTAAAACACTAGCTGAGACTATTAAAAAGACATCAAAATTGTGCCTGAGTTTTCACATTTTTCACTCAGGTTATTGCCAAACCTAAATTTATTGCCATGTTCTAGGATTTTTATGGGAATATCTTTATTTTTAAGAACAATAAACAATTGCAGTCACTGGAATAAAAATGAAATCAAAGAGCCTGGTACTTAGAAGGTCCTGCCTATTACAGTGTCCAAAATTTTCTGTATGTCTACTTTGTCGTGGCTGCTAAGGTCACAGTTCCTTATCAAACCCAAATCTGACATCAGACCTGAGAGCCTTTGGGCAAGACACAGATTGTCAGCAGCAGGTAAACTGAAGAAATTATGAAAATTACTAATTTTATAGATGCAAATATTAAGAAAATTTCAATATTTGCTCTGCTACAGGGGAAGAGAATTTTTAATTAAACAATTGCATTTAGCTTTTTTATAAATGTAGGGAAAATATGATCAGTGCATAGTGAAATCAATAGATAATTCCAATACACATTAAGCTTTAGATTGACTTGAGATTTCAAATAAGATTTCCATTGCTAGAGTATCTGCTAAGAAATACCTGAAGGGTTTCTATAAAAAAATTCAATTGCAGGGGACAATAATTCTCTGAGTTAACGTAAAGCCACAGATGTAATTCCAAGCTTAACACAATAATGAAATCTTAAATAGCATGAAGCAAAATGACTGCTTGGTTCCCATTAGCTTTTCAGGACATGTTTGTCTCCAATCTACCTTTCAGCCTATCTGACTCCTTGGCCATCTGCCCCCAGCATCTGTGATAATCTCTGGGAAAATATGAGTTAGCCGAACTCATAACCATTGCTAATTTCCTAGTGGGGCAAGTCCCACCTGAACAATGTACAGGGCTCCAAGGCTCTTTCCTGGGCATGGGAAAAGTAAGGATGGGGAGATAACTGGGTAAAAGTTACCTTTGAAATCCAAAACTTAAACCTATCCCAGGCTTAGGTATAAACCTCTTTTCCCACAAAAAAGGAAAACTGAAATATCTTCAGGCATCTCAGGAACATTGAGACTTCCTAAATTGAAATCTCTTTAGAAGTCAAGTATAGTATAAATCACCTTAATCTTGCAGCAGTTGCTCTGAAATTTAAGTTATTATAAACAATCTGTGAAAGTCCTGCCCTGCATGCTCAAATGACATTTGTTCACGAACTGAATATGTCTTTCCCATTGTGGTCTTACAAAATGTGCAAATCAGAAACAAGAAAATAAAGTCTGGCAGCTCTATGAGGCCAAGGGAGAGAAATGGAGCCTGCATTTTGTGACCATGTCAACATGCTCCTCATGGAAGTGTAAAGTCCAGTCAGAAGGAATCTCTCCAGATTCTAGATGAGGTCTTGCAGGGAGTAACTGGGAGACGAGTCCCTGTGACTTACTACACGTTTAAGAAAACATCACTGGTCCTTTTAATATATACTACTGCTGCTCCTCTTTAACATTTGGTTTATGTAAGAACCCCAAAATTTGTTTTCTATTCTTTCCATATTGTAACTTATCACCACTGATCCTAGTACGTGTTCCTACTACATTGTTTTAAATGCCAATTGGCTGTCTAATGAAGAGGCCCCATCAGGTCTGTTCTCTGTGCTGACAGTAATTCTTTGGATATTTTGGTTGGTAGAAATATTATGTTTTTGACTGCTGTAGGTCCAAGGTTCAGTCTGTCACTTGCCTGACCTGACGTTTTGTCAGCTCTTCTTCCAAATCCAACTGATCAGAGCTTTTTACTTTTAGGCATCTGTAATTGGTTGGGCTCTACCTCAGTAATTTTAAGCACCTGCCTTACCTCCCAGTGTGGAAAAACTCATAAACCTCTCAAGAGCTCTAAATAGCCCTGCTTCATTGTCAGGTTAAACAGCATCTCTCCACTCCGTTTAACTCAAATCAGTGACATACCTCGAGATTTACCACTCCAGGGACTCTTTGCCCCCACTTCACATGCACAGTCTGCTTAATGGCAAGCTGAGATATCAGTTTAAAGGTCTGAAGTGACTTGTTTACCTTCACCCTTTGGGAGAAATGGTGTAGCATTTTGCTTAGAAGCCAACTACATCCTGGGAAATGGATTTTTTCCTGCAAGTGTGGGGTAAATGTCTCTTTTGGGTTCTGATTGAATTCCTTTACCTGCCTGTATTAGTCAGCCAAAGAGCTGCTGATACAAAATACCAGGAATCTGCTAGCTTTTATAAAGGGTATTTATTTGGGGTAGGAGCTTAACAGATACCAGGCCATAAAGCATAGGATACTTCCACGTGTTGGAGCAAGATGGCTGCTAACGTCTGTCAGGGTTCAGGCTTCCTGGGTTCCTCTCTTCCCAGGTCTTGCTTCTGTCTGGGCTCAGGTCCTCTGTTTTCTCCACAAGGTCAGCTGGAGACTATAAGGCTCTCTAGGCTTTGTCTCTATCCACAAGATCAGCTGTAGACTATCAGGCAAACAGCTCTGTCTCTCTCTCCCTGGGGTTTCTGCAGTGTCTAAGGAGCCATCTCTATTCCTCTGTGCTCTTCTCTTGGCTCAGTTCCTCTCTTCCCCGGGCTTGCTTCTCTTTCCTCTGTGTGCTTACTTCCCAGGGCTCCAAATCAAAACTTCAACATCAAAATCTTCCAGCATCAAAAAGCCATAACTCTGTCCTTTGCCATGCCTTTTATCATTCACCCTTGGTGGGTGAGGACTCAGTGCTCTAATGACATGGCCCAATCAAAGCCCTAATCATAACTTAATCATGCCCAGGTACAGACCAGATTACAAACATAATCCAATATCTATTTTTGGAATTCATAACCATATCAAACTGCTACACTGCACTAACAAAATCTGGAGCAGAATGGTTGAGAGACATTTGGAGAGCATCCAGAAGAAAGTAATTAAAATAAACATAAAGGAGGAAAAAACAAGACTTATAGAAAGATAAATGAACTGAGACCAAAAGGCTAAGAGGGCGTCCCTGTGCTACCTGTCTCATCAATGCGAAAATGTCAAGTGCTTATAAACATTCATTCACATAAGTCATTTAGGGGCTCTTCAGAAATCCTTCTGTTCCAGGCCAAAACACCACTGTCATCAATAGCAAAGATGTATTAAATTCCCTGAGTTCATAGCAGTCTACCATTGTGTTAGAGGCTTTAGGGCAATATAATGCTTATCCTCAAAAAGTCCAAAGCTTTGATGTTTCCTCGAAATACAAATAAGTAAAAATAAGGTCTTAGCATAAACTATAAATGATGAGTGAGGATCCCAAGGACTCTTGGCTAAGAATAACAGAGGAAAGATATCCTTCTTCGTGTTACAAAATCAATCACTGAAATACATAACCAGTTGATGGGTGCTGAATGGGAACTCTACACAAGTACTACAGACAGTCCCCTTGAGTTGTTATTTTGATCTGTAAAGATTATCCCAATATTCCCCATGTCTGTCCTCCCCCCATGAAGTGGTAACTAGCACCTACCACAGCTGGCATGTAGTTAGTGATCAATAAATATTTTGAATAAATGAGTAAGATGGCGTGTAAGGGACACACCATCTTATTGATGGCCAATAATGGTTAGAATTGGCAAAATACAGATTTTAGAAAATTTTGACCAAATAAAACTGCATAGAGTTCAATGCATTTTTCAAAAGCTTCTAGCAGCATTTGGCCCTATTCCTAACAGTTTAATTTTCTAACTCATCTGTAGCAACTAATTAGGCCAAAGCCATTTGTAATCTAGTGTGAAGGCCACCAGTTAGGTATGGCATAGGACAGGCATTGTATACTTTACTCTCTACCTTGAAACCTACCAAAAATTAATGTTTAGAAAAATAACAACAACAAATACACTCCATTGTCAATAACCCCAAATGCAAAATTAGAAGAATAGCTACCAAATAGTATACAATACAGACCAAGATGAAGGAAGAATCAGAGTTAAGTCATAATACCTCAGATCTACAGCAAGCCACAGATCTCCCCAAAACCATCACCAAAAGAATTCCTCATTAAACAACAAAATGGGAGGGGCCTGACCATCCTTGCGAGATAAACGGAGCGCTAGGCCTGAAGATGCCCAGCAGGTGAGTGCAGAACCGCCAGGGGACGGAGCTGAAGGAGGAGCCATGAAGGCCTTCAGGACCCAGCCTTTTGGCCCTGGGTCCTATTCCCGGAAGCTGCAGAAGGAGAAAGGGAAAGCAAAGGGCCTTCCACATCGTGACTCTAAGAGGCTGAGACCTGAGCGGATCCACAAGTGCTCTGCTCCCTCAGTGTAAAAAAGAGATGAGAAGCAAATCCCAGGGAAGAAAACATCACAGAATTTGGTGAGTGTCTATACGAGAAAACAGTCCTAAAATGAGGTTTTGAATAACCCTAGCTCAGTGCCCTCCCCCATCTGCAATGCTTCAGCAAAGACATAGCACAGAAAGAGATGTTCACGTTTAAATGTGAATAACAGCCAGAAAGAAACCAACATAGATAACAAAAGGAAGGAGAGTGAAGAGCTGCAGGGTGAAGGGGGAAGAATGCAAGAAAAGCAAATGAAGAACATACATGAGCTAGAATGAGCCTGGAAAACAGAAATCTTTATACAAATAGTTCTACATTCTTAAAAATATTACAGACAAAATCTCTCTGAAAAGAGCTCAAATAAGAGATACAAAAGAACCAAAGAGAAAGCAAGAATGACAAAGCTCAGAAAAGAAAAAGAAAATCTTCATAGAGACTTTTTAAAAAGCTAAACTAGAAGCCACAAAAGGAAAATAAACATGACTGAGAACACAGAGAGCACTTAGGAATTCCATCCCAGTACCGCCTGATAATGCAAGTGGACACAGAAGAACACCAAGTGAATGGATACAGAGAGCAGACCACAGGGAGGAAGGAGAGAGAAATAAATAAAATTTTTTTAAAAAAGGAACAAAGATATAAAAGTTATTAGTAAAGAGAAGAGAAAATGCAAAGATTTAAAATACACATAACAGTAAAATTTTAAAAAGAAAAAAAAATTGTATAAAAAAAAAACTATCCAAGATACTGCACATTATAAACAATGCTAAATTTTTTAAACCCTGAAACCAAAAAATTTAATGTGAAAATCAAAAGGGTAACAGATCTAAGAAGCTCAGTGAAGCCCAAGCAGAATAAATAAAAGGAAAACCACAATTATGCACATCATGGTAAATTGCTGAAAATCAAAAATAAATAGAAAATCTTGAATGCAACCAGAAAAAAAAAGACACATCATATACAGCAAAACAATAATATGAACAACAGCTGGCTTTCATCAAAAATAATTAAAGCCCCAAAATAATGGAATGGTAACTTTAAGTGCTGAAAGAAAGAAGTATCAACTGATACTATGTCCATGGAAAATAGCATCCAAAAATTAGAGTAAATGGGAAGCAGATGTGACTCAAGCAATTGGGCTCCCACCTACCATATAGGAGGTCCAGGGTTCGATATCCAGGGTCTCCCGGTGAAGGCAAGCTGGTCCATGTGGCAAGCTGGCCCATGAGGAGTGCTGGCCCATGCAGAGCACTGCCCCACACAGGAGTGCTGCCTTGCACATGAGTGTTGACCCACACAGGAGTGCTGGCCCCTGTGGAGAGCTGACACAGCAAGATGTTGCAACAAAAAGAGACACAGAGGAGAGATAATAAGAGATGCAAAAGACCAGGGAGCAGGGGTGGTACAAGAGAATAATCACCTCTTTCCCACTCCCGAAGGTCCCAGGATCAGTTCCCGGAGCCACCCAATGAGAATACAAGCAGACACAGAAGAACATGCAGCAAATGGACAGAGAGAGCAGACAACAGAGGGAGGGGTAGAAATAAATAAACCTTTTTTTAAAAAATTAGAGTAAAATTAAGACATTTTGATTAAAATAAAGACCAGAGAACTTGTCACCAGCAGACTTGAATTATAAGAAATGCTAAAGGGTGTTTTTCAGACTGAAAGAAATGAAAACCAGATATACAGAAAAGAATGAAGCACATCATAAAAGATAAATATATAGGTAAATATAAAAGGCTATTCTTTTCATCTCTTGATTACCTTTAAAATTCTAAAAAGACTGTTTAGGTCCAAAATAATAACATATAAGTTGCAAATTATGAGTATGTAAAAGAAAAATATATGACAATGATAGCACAAAGGAGAGGCAATGGGTAAAGTGAATTAAACTATTTTAAAGTTCTTACATTTATGAAGTGGAATGAGTAAAGTAGGAAGTAGAAAGTGTCAAATGTGAAAAATGAAGTATGAAGTGAAGCAATATTAACTGTAGGACTTTGATGAGTTAGGAATGCATGTTGCTGGCCCAAGAGCTATCCCTGAAAAAATTTAATGACTGTAGCAAAAAGTATAGTTAAAGAGCCAATAGAGGACATAAATTAGAATACTAAAAAAATTTGATTATGCCTAAAACGAGTAAGAAAGGAGGAAGAACAAAAACAGAAGGAACAAAAGGTAAACAAATTGCAAGATGGTAAACTTAAAGCTATTTCACATATTAGCATGAGTTTAAAGATAAAAACACATGACATAATAAGGATGGAAAAATGCTATGCAAAAAGTAAGCATAAGAAAGCTGGAATTCTTATATTATTATCAGACATTACAAACACCAAGAAAAGAAGTAATTACCAGAGATAAAGAAGAACATTTCATAATGATAAAAGAATCATTTCATGTAGAAGACCTAACAATCCTAAATATGAATGCACCAAAAAACAGAGCTTCATATTACTTGAAGCAAAAATTGACAGAATGAATGAGAGAATTCACAACATTATGTGGAATTTTTTACATCAATATTCTCCTAATAAATAGAACAAGTAGACATATAATCATTAAATAAGGGAGAAGATCTGAACACTATGAACCACCTTGACTCAATTCACATTTACAGACCATTACCACCAACAACTTCAGAATATACATTCTTACAATGTGTAAGCACACAGAATGCACACTAAGATAGACTATATACCAGGAAATAAAGTGAGTCTCAATACATTTCAAAAGACTGAAATCCTGTAAATTCTCTGACCATAAGGGAATTATAAATTAACACAAATAAACTAATCAAATTAATAAAAATACAATATCTAGAAAATCCCCAGATATTTGGAAATTATAACATATTTCTATAAAATCCATGGACCAAAGAAGAAATCACAAAGGAAATTATAAAATATTTCAACTGATACTAATGAAAAGACAATATATAAAAATTTGTGTGGGATGTAACTAAAAGCTGGCTCAAAGGAAAAGTTATTTTTTTCTTTTCCTTTTTTTAAAATCAGTTTTCTTAATATGTATTCACATATCATACATTCCATCCAAAGTGTACAATCAATGTCTTTTAGTATAATCACAGATTTGTGCAATCATCACCACAATCAATTTTAGAACATTTTCATTACTCCAAAAAGATAAATCTCATGCCCCTTAGTAGTCACCTCCTAATCTATCTTCCCTAGCCCTATATAATCAATAATCTATTTCTCTATATACAGATTTGTTTATATTTACATTTTATATCAATGAAATCATACAATATGTAGTATTTTGTGTCTGGTTTCTTTCACTTGGGATAAGATTTTTAAAATAGAGAAGCTGCAGGTTTACAGAAAAGTCCTGTAAAAATTACAATGTTCCCATGTAACCCCTATTGTTGATACTTTGCATTAGTATGGTACCTTTGCTACAAATGATGAGAGAATACTGAAATAGTACTATTAATTATAGTTCATAGTTTATATTAGGTGTATTTTCCCATATACTGCCCTATTATTTACACCTTACAATAGTGTTGTACATTTGTTGTAATTCATGAAAGAATATTCTTATTCTTGTACCATTAACCCTGGTCCATCATCCACAACAGGGTTCGGTATGTTATATAGTCCCGTGTATTATTGTCTAACATTTATTCTAGAAACATACACATCCAAAAACTTCCCTTTTCAACCACATTCACATATACAGTTCAGTGCTGTTAATTACACTCCAAAACTTTACAATCTACTTTAAACAGAAATTCTATGCAAATTAAATATGAGTTTCCCATTCTCTATCTCAGTCTATCCCCTGGAAACTTATATTCTAGATTCTATCCCTAGAAGTTGGCTTATAATAATTAGTTCATATCAATGAGATCATACAATATTTGTCCTTTTGTATCTGGCTTATTTCACTCAGCATAATGTCCTCAAGGTTCATTCACATCGTCACATACATCAGAACTTTGATCTTTTTTATAGCTGAATAATACTCCATAGTATTCTTTTCCATATTTTGTTTATCGATTCATCTCTTGATACACACTTGGATTGCTCCCATATTTTGGCAATTGTGAATAATGCCTCTATCAAACATCATTGTACAAGTAACTCTTCCAGCCCATTTTGATTTCTTCTGAGTATATACCTAGTTGTTGGATTGCCGGATCACATGATAATTCTACACTTAGCTTCCTGAGGAACTGCCAAACTGACTTCCACAGCAACTACTCCATTTTACATTCTCACTGTTTTACATTGGAACTGCCAAACTGACTTCCATAGCGACTACACCATTTCACATCCCTTCCTTTTCTCCTTCTCACCAGCAGTGGATGAGTGTTCCTATTTCTCCACATCCTCTTCAACATTTGCAATATTTTCTTTTTTACTTGTAGCCATTGTAGTGGGCATGAAATGATATCTCACTGTTGTTTTGCTTTGCATTTCCCAATAGCTAGTGATGTTGAGCATCTTTTCATATCCTTTTAGCCATTTTTATAAACTCTTTGAAAAAATGTCTGTTCAAGTGTTTCACTTATTTTTAAATTGGGTGTACTTTTTATTTTTTAGTTGTAGGATTTCTTTATATATTCTGGATATTAAACCCTTACCAAATATGTGGTTTCCAAATATTTTCTCCCATTGAATAGGTTGTCTTTTCACTTTTCTGTCAAAATCCTTTGATGCTCAAAGTATTTTATTTTGAGGAGGCCCCATTTATCTTTTTGGTTGTTATTGTTACTTGTGCTTTAGGTGTCAAGTCTAAGAATCCAGTGCCTAACAAAAGATCCAGAAGATGTTTCCCTACATTTTCTTCTAGGAGTTTTATATTCCCGGCTTTTATATTAAGGTCTTGGTTCACCTTTGAATTAATGTTTGTATATGGTGTGAGCCACAGGTATTCTTTCATTCTTTTGCTTTTGTATTCAGTTCTGCTAGCACCATTTGTGGAAGAGGCTATTCTTTCTCAATTAAGTGGACTTGGCAGCCTTGTCAAAAACCAATTGACTGTAGATGTGAAGGTCTATTTCTGAACTCTCAACTCAATACCATTGGACAATATGGCTATCCTTGTGCCAGTACCATGTTGTTTTGGCAACTGTAGCCTTGTAATATGTTTTAAAGTCAGGAAGTGTGAATCCTCCAATTTTGTTCTTCTTTTACAAGATATTTTTGGCTATTTTGGCCCCCTTATCCTTCCAAATAAATTTGATAATAGGCTTTTCAACTTCTGCAAAGAAGACAGTGGAGAATTTTTATTGGGATTGCATTGAATCTATAAACGATTTTGGGTGGACCTGACATCTTAATGATATTCAGTCTTACAATCCATAAACATGGAATGTCCTTCCATTTATATATGTTTTTAATTTTCTTTTATCAATGTTTTGTAGTTTTCTGTGTACAAGTCCCTTCCATTTTTGGTTAAATTCACTCTTAGATATTTTATTCCTTTAGTTGCTGTTGTACGTGGAATTTTTCCCTGATATCCTCCTCAGTTTGCTCATTATACTAGAGTATAGAAAAACTACTGATTTTTGTGTGTTGATCTTTACCCCCACTTTGCTGAATTCATTTATTGGCTAGTAGCTTTGCTGTATATTTTTGAGAATTTCCATAAATAGGAACATGTCATCTGCAAATAATGAAAGTTTTGCTTCTTCTCTTCAAATTTGGATGATTTTTATTGCTTTTTCTTACTTAATTGCTCTGGCTAAAACTTCCAGTACTATGTTGAATAATAGGGGTGACAGTGGGAATCCTTGTCTTGTTCCAGATCTTGAAGGGAAAACTTTCAGTCTTTCACCATTGACTATGATGGTAGCTGTGGGTTTTTCATATATGCCCTGTATCATGTTGAGTAAGTTTCCTTCTATTCCTATTTTTCTAAATGTTTATATCAAGAATTGATGCTGAATTTTGTAAAATGCCCTTTCTGCATCAACTGAGGTGATCATATGGCTTTTTTCCCTTTTTTTTTTTTTTTTTGCTAATGTGGTATTACATTAATTGATTTTATGTTGAACCATCCTTGCATAACTGGGATAAAATACACTTGATCATGAAGTATAATTATTTTAATGTGCTGTTGGATTTGATTTGCAAGTATCTAGTGGAGGATTTTTTCATCTTAATCAACTTATTAAAATTCTGTTTTCTTATTGCTCTTCAAGTTAGATGTTCTATCTATTGATGAGAGTGGTATACTGAAGTCTCCAACTATTATTGTAAAGGAGTCTATTTCTCCCTTCAGAGTTTGCTTCATGTACTTTGGGACACCCTGGATAGATGCATAGATATTTATGACATTTCTTCTTGGTGGATTGCCCTTTTCATAAATATAGAGTACCCTTCTTTGTCTCTCATAACACTTTTGACTTAAAGTCTATTTTGTCTGATATTAATATCGTATAGCTATCCCAGCTCTTGTTACTATTTGCATGGAATATCTTTTCCCATCCTCTCACTTTCAACCTGTTTGTGTCTTTGGGTCTAAGAATGGCTCTTGTAAATAACATATAAATGGATCGTGCTTTTTTATCCATTTTGCCAACCTGTGCCTTTTGATTGGGGTGTTTAATCCATTATTATTCAGTGTTATTACTGCAAAGGCAGTATTTCAGTCATTTTGTCCTTTTGGTTTTTATATATCATATCTTTTTTCTCTCTCTCTTTTTTTTATTACAATCTCCTTTTATGTAGAGTTGATCTTTCAACTGATCCCTTTCTAATTTCTGTTCTTGTATATTTTAAAAATGCTTTCTTTGTGGTTACCCTGGAGTTTAGATTACACAACTTACATCTATAATCTACCAATTTGAGAAAATGCATAATTAGCTTCAAAAGAATATATGTTCTCTGCTCCTATATTCCTTTGTTTCCCCTCTTTATGTTGGTTTTGTCCTAATTTACCACTGTATATGTGCATGTCTGTTACCAGGAAATATGCCTTTTTCTTGTTCAATTGCATTCTTATTCTTATATGAATTAAAGAGCAGAGTTGTAAGTTGAGGATACAGTACTATTGGGTTTTGCGTTTACCCTTTTAGTTACATTCATTTCTTCACACTACTCCAAGCCATTCTTGCCTTTGTTTTCCTTTCAACCTGCAGAGCTCCCTTTAGTAATTTTTGTAGGGCAGGTCTCTTGTAGATGAACTCTCTTTCTATTTATCTGTGAATACTTTAAACTTTCCCACATTTTTGAAATTTTGATGGATAAAGAATTTTTGGCTGGGGAGTTTTTCTCTCTCAGTACCTTAAAATATATCATACCACTGCCTACTTGCCTCCATGGTTTCTGATGAGAAATGGGCACATGGTCTTATTCAGGATCCCTTGTATGTGGTGAATTGCTTTTCTCTTGCTGCTTTCAGAATATTCTCTTTATCTTTGGCATTTGACAGTCTGTTTAGTATGTGTCTCAAAGTAGGTCTATTAGGATTTATTCTCTTTGGAGTACGTTGCACTTCTTGGACATGCATATTTATGTCTTTCACAAGAGTTGGGAAGTTTGGGGCTATTATTTCTTCAAATATTCTTCCTTTCCTTTTTCTCTTTTCTTCTCCTTCTTGGACACCCATGGCATGTATGTTTGTGCACTTTGAGCTGTCACTCAAATCCCTGAGACACAGCTCAATTTTTTAAATTCTTTTCTCTCTACCTGTTCTTCTGACTGAATGATATCTATGGTCCTGTCTTCGAGCTTGCTGATTCTTTCTTCTGCCTGTTCAAATCTCATATATATGCCTCTAGTGTATTTTATTAACTATTGTGCCTTTCATCCCCATAATTTGTTATGTTTCTTTTTATACTTTTAAATTCTTTATGCTCACATATTGCCTTTATCTCTTTCTGCATATTTTCCTTCATCTCCTTCAATTGATTTAGGATATTTGTTTGAACATCTTTGATTATTTGTTCCAACTTCTGAGTTTCCTCTGAAGTTTTAACTTGTTCCCTCGATTAAGTCATATCTTCCTATTTCTTAGTATGGCTTTTGATTTTTTTACTAATATCTAGGCATCTGATTCTCTTGATGGTTTCACTCTGAAGGTCCATTTCTCTCTCTTGCTTTGGGTTTTATTGTTGATTGCTTTGTATTAAGGCTCTTCTTTGAGGCTTTGTCTAACTTATTCTAGACCTTTTATATAGCCCATGGTTAATTGTTCAGAATTTTTCAGCTCTTTTTGTGCAATTGTTTCACCTCCAGGAGAGAGCTTCCCTTTCTCTGTTCCTTCTCTGGAAATCTTGACCTGTTCTTTTCATTTTTGTGCAGACTTTCCTCCCCACCTCCTATGACTTGTTTAAATTCTCTCCCTCGTTCCATGCCCCATTTTCCTTACACTTTTCAGTTCTGAGGCCCATCCCACCTTAAAGCAGTTCAGTATAACCCCTCACACTCCACCCTTTTATTTACTGTTAGACATTCCTGTGTCAGGTTTCTTCCCATTAAGATATCCCACCCCAGGGGGCCAGACGGGGTCAATCAAGAAAGGTGGGTCATTTCAGAAAAACCCATTTTGCCTTTAGGTGTTTTAGCTGGCTGAATCTGGACTGGTCACAATAGTTCTTCCCAACCCTTTTGAATGTGTTGTTCCTCCACTGCTCATGTTCCATGTTCCACCCCTGGGAGGTCTCTGCAGACTTAGGTCCCTGTGGCTGGATATGCATGGAATTCTAACTTGCTTCTGTGATTCAATCTACAGTCTCTGTTGGCAGTGAGAGACCCAGGGTCATGCTGTCTCTGTGGGGCTCCTGAGCCACATGGGACCAAATGAGGGGAAGGGGAAATAGGAGCTGACTGACAGTCCAGTATGGACTTCTCCTACCTGAGATTTTTCTGTTTCTTCAATTCAGCATTTAGAGTTGTTCTCCAGTCTCTACTGTCCTCCAGTGTTCAAAGCAGGTGGAATTTGACCTTTTATCTGCTAAATATCTGGGGAAGCTTTTCTGGAGGGATGCTTATGTCACCTTGTTGATGATGTCACCTCTGAAAAGGTACTGTTTTAAATGAATAATTAGAAAAAGAAGAAATGTTTAAAATCAGTGATCAAAGTTTCCACCTTAAGAAAATAAAAATAATTAACACCAGCAAAGAATAAAGGTAAAATCAGAAATCAATAACTTAGAAAACAGACTGAAAAGTGGAGAAATTTAACAAAGTCAAACATTGGTTCTTTGAAAAGATAACAAAATTTATAAGCCATTAGTGACACTAATAAAGAAAATAAAAATTACCAATATCAGGAATGATATTGATCCTACATATTTTAAAAGCTTAATAAGGGAATATTATGACACTTTATGGAAATAAATTTGACAACATGGATGAAATAGACATATTCCCTGAAGGAAAAAAATCACCACAACTGCTTCAAGAGAAATAGAAAAATTAGGAAAGTCAGTATCTACTAAAGATGTTGAATCTGTAACCAAAACCTTCTCACAAAGAAAAGCCCATTTCCAGGTGGTCTCATGGGAGAGGCTGTCTGCCATTGGCCCTGTGTACCCATCCTTGCTGAGTGTGCCAAATTACAAGACCTAACCATCCCCTAAAACCTGGCAGTTGCTATAGCTTGTCATATGAACAGGTAAGTAAGTCAAGCAACCAGTATGCCTACCATTTGACTGGTCACTCCCTGAGGTGGGGGGTAGGGGGCTGGCTCCTTTGCTGCTGATTATAAAAGGTCCAGAGTCCTTGGCTCTGAGCTTCTCATCTACTGCACAACTCACTGCATGAATAGCTACCATCTGATTCTATTACATCACGCTATGGGACTTGGGGCAGGGAATGCTCTTGCTATCTGACTGCTGAGAGTAATATACTATCCTGCTCTTATCCCTCAACTCTTCATTGTCTACTTTCAACACCTATGACATTTTGTGAAGTTATTCCTTGCCATGAGGTAAAGGTTCTTCCCTGATACTAGCAAATGTTGTGAAAGAAATTGTCAATCTTATATAATCTCTTTCATCATATAGAGGTTGAGCAATGCTTCCCAGCTCATTTTATGAAGTCATTATAAACCTGATACCAAAACCTGACAAGTCATACCAATGTCTCTCATGAACATAGATGCAATAGCCATCAACAATTTTTTTAATTAGTAATAAATGAAAAATAAATCATGACAAAGTAGAGTTTACCCCGGGAACATAATATTGGTTCAAGATTTGAAAATCAAAGTAATTCACCATATTTACATAATAAAGGGAAAAATTATATAATCATTTCAATAGATGCAGAAAAGGAATTAAACAAAATTCAAAGCCCATTCATGGTAAAAATTCTCAAGAAACTACATACAGAAGGGAACTTCCTCAGTTTGATAAAGGACATCTACAGAAACCTACAGGTATCATCATACTTAATGATGACATAATGAATAGCTTCTCTCTAAGATTAGAAATAAGGTATGGATGTCTATTCTCACCACTTCCAAATATTGTACTGAAAGTTCTAGCTATGCAATAAAGCAAGTAAAAGAAATAAAAGGCAAAAAGATTGGAAAGAAAGATAAAATAAAATTGTCTTTAATTTGTGAATAAAAAATTATCTACATAGAAAATCCTAAGGAATTTCTTTAAAAACATCATTAGAATTAATAATTGAAATAGCAAGGCTCCAAATTATAAGATCAAAAAATCATTTATATTTTTTATATTAGCAATAAACAATTGGAAAATGAAATTTTAAAAACACTATTTGCAATGGCATTAAAATATGGAAGATAGTTAGGAATAAATTTAATCAAAGATGTACAAGACCTATAGAAGACTGAAAACTACAAAAACGTTGCTGAGAAAAAATATTTTCTGTCTCTCTCCATTTATTAAAAATACATGGGGGGAACAATGTAGCTCAAGGTGTTTGAGCCCCTGCTTCCCATGTACAAGGTCCTGAGTTTGATTCCTGATACCTCCTAAAAACAGACAAAAAAACAAATGAAAAAAACAACAATCATTGGGGAGCAAATGTAGCTCAGTGGTTAAGTGCCTACTTCCCATGTACAAGGTCCTGGGTTCATTCCCTGGTTCCTCCTAAAAAAACAGAAAAGAAAAAACCATGAAAAATATACCATTCATGGATTGAAGTCTCAATGGGATCAAGATGTCAATTCTCCCCAAATTATCTAGAGGGTCAACACAATCCCAATCAAAACAGCAAAATCTATAAATTAACAAGATACTTCAAAACTTTTATGGAAATACAAAAAACCAACAATAGCCAAAACAATTTTGAAAAGAAGGACAAAGATAGAAGACTTGCACTACCCAATTTGAAAGCTACATTAATCAAGATATTGTAGTTTAGCATATGATATACATATAGATCAGTGGAACAGAACAGTGAGTCCAGAATTGGACCCAGAAATATGCATAATTGATTTCTTAACAAAGGCTCTAAGGTAATTCAATGGAAATGTAGAATCCTTTCAACAAATGGTACTGGGACAACTAGATACCCACATGGAAGAAAAATGAACCTTAACCCATACCCTACACCACACACAAAAATTAATTTGAAATGGATCATAGACCTAAAAGTAAATGCTAAACCATAAAAGTTCTAGAAAAAAATACAGGAAAAAAATCTTCACGGCCTTGGTGTAACTAAGTAGTTCACAGAGAGAAGACAGAAAGCAGTACCCACACACAAAAAATTGATAAATTGGAGGTCATTAAGATAAAATATATGTTTTTCTAAAGACACACTCTTTTAAGAAAATGAAAAAGCAAGCCGTGAACTGAGGAAAATATTTTTTTAAATGGCACCATGTCATTTTTTAATCCTAGCATATAAATGTTATTGGTAGTATATTTGATAGAATTTATCATTATAATTATGTAATACATATATTTTAATATTTAATATTATCTATTATCTAGTAATTCTTTTTATTTTATACTATTTATAGTGTACTTCTAATTATAAAATATATAGAATATATAACATAATGCTTATAAATTTCAAAGTTATCATTTTGTCCAAGTTTATGTTAAAACTGTGTCCAATAACTAAGATACATTAATGTAAAAATGCAGACCAATGTCCCTAAACGCATAAATACAAGCCCCTAAAATTACAAATGTGTCACCTTGTCAGTGATTAGTACTGATGCAGAATTTAATTCTTACCATTATTAAAAGTAAACTCAAATATTCAAATTTAGCTCACAATTCAGAAAAAGAGTTATGATGAAATAGTGCTGTTGCATAAAAACCACACGCAATCAAAGCACCACTACTGTAAAGACTGTGTTCTTTAATAACTTATCACTAAGTGCTGGGCCTTAGCTCAATGGAGGAAATTGTGTTTTAACAATAAAATAACTCTTCCATTCTAAAATTGCCAAACATTTATGACCTTGAATACACTTTACACATCTTAAATAATAAACATCATTTTCCACATGCTTTAACCTTCATTCCATGGTAAATGCTTAAATGGCATACTCCTTGCATCTAATCACTGCACTTCTCTTTAGCAATATTAAGTCCAGGAGCCAAGAAAAATAGGCTTTAGGGACTCTACCAGATTATTAGGAACAGAAAGAGTGGCTATAAAAACATCTTTGTTTCCTCCACCAAAATACTACTATTCCTTAAACTACTTTGCATGCACATTTCATTTCTTATGACTGCAGCAGGGCCTGCTGTTCGAATCACTGAATACCCGCTGCAGGACTACGGAGCAGGACACCCCGCTGGACCTGAGGGTGCTCAGAGCCTTGGACGGAAGACGGCGTACACCTAGAAAAAGCGGGGACTTGGGAGCCGATGGGTGCAATTTTAAAACCCAGGGCTGACCTATGCTGAGTGACTCTGGACAAGCTTCTTACCTCTCCAAGCCTCCATCTCATGGTCTGCAAACTGGAAATAACCTCACTTCTACTTTGCAAAGCTGTTAACAGAGTTAAGTGTGATCAAACTTAGAGTAAGGATCATGTGTCTGGAAAACAGAAACCTTCCCCCAGCTCCTTGCCTTCAAAGGTCTTGATAACCATGGGGAAAGGACTATGGGACGTTGGGACAATTGGAAAACCTTTGGGAGAGGGGAGAAATTCAAGGTAACTCCCTCCTTTTACCATAACACATTTAGATAGACTAATGTTTGAAATAAAACCATTAAAATTAATTAGAGAAAACTGAGGTTTCAGATTCTCATTCTCTCCAATAAGAAAGCGATTTTTCAAGCTGAACAGAAAAGGCAAAACTACAAAAGAAAATATTGATACAATTGACCCTGTTGAGGAAAAAAAAAAAGAAATATATATATTTCTGTATGCCAAAGAAAAAATCCCCAAAATTGAACATAAAGCAAACCAGGAAAAATATTTGAACTCTATGTGGCAAAGAGCTAATATCTTTGCTGTATAACAATCTTTTCAAAATCAATAATAAACAGCACCCTTAAGGGGAAAAAAATGAGTAAAAGATAAGAAAGTTCATTGATTAAGCATTCAAGAAATATTTCTGCTCCTTCTCTGTGCCAAGCACTGTTCTAGCAACAGGAGATACAGAATCAACAAAATAGATAAAGTTCTCAACCCTCATGGAGCTGACCTTCTAGTAGAGAATAACTATAAATAGGGCAGAAAAAAAAACCTTAACAATCAAGGAACTGCTAATTAAAATAATTTCCCACTCCCTTGGTGAAGATTTCATAGACCGAGTAAAGGCCAGTTTAGCAGTATGTTTTAGAAACTTTAGAAGCTGCATACTTATTTCCTTGAAATGCTCTTAAGAATTTGTCCTGAGGAAGTCGGTGAGAATGTAGGTATAAGGATATACATTATAACCTTGTTTTTAATAATGCAAAACTTGAAAATAAACCAAATATCCACCAATAAGAAGCCAATTCAATAAACTACAAACCATCTATACAATGAAATACCACATAGGCATGGAGACACCACAGCATTAACAAAACACATCCCCCACAGACTATTAAATAAAACGAGCAAGTTCAAACTTATACATATTGCATATATTGTGTGGGTATAATTTTTATGTTAAAATATATCTATAAATGTAGATAGCTTTAGTTATAAAAAAAAACCTGGATGTCTATAAATCAAAATGTTATATTAGCAGTGGATAACTCTAGGTATAAAGTCTATGGGTAATTTTTTAAATATACATTTCTTAATTGTTTGAAATAAACATTATTATTTTTATAAATCAGAAAAATGCTGGAATTTTTTGCACTAGAATTTTTTTTTTAAAGTTTGCAATCTAAGGAGAGGGGACAATGACAGAAAAAAAGATGAAAAATGCCCAGTAGCATACACATTCCTGGCAGAATTATGCACAGTGCAGTAAACAGCCCACAATTTCATTTGAAACACCATACCCAGAAGTACCACATCTCCCCTTTTCAGCCAGAGAAGAGATGGATTTGCTATAACCAATTCATGGAAAATGCCAGCTTCAATAACCAAGAAAACCAGAGTTTGGGGACAAGAGGAGAGCCTGTGCTCTAAATAAGATTTCCAACCAGAAGAAAAGGGTACCCAAGAGACACAGCAAGGTAAGGGAAGTGAACACAGGATATCTGTGAAAAATAGTCCTTCATTCCCAGCCATTAAATATTCACCACATTGGACCTTAATCAATAAGTAATTGAAATTAGAACTGCTCTTTATCCATGACACTAAGATTTTAAAATATAAAACCCAGTTCTAAATCCCATTTATGGAAATCTCTTACAACTAAATTACAAATCTCATGGTGTCTACGGAGCTTCTGTGGTCATGGACTCTTTCAGCAGGAAACAAGGAAAGTAATTATTTTTATTTCAAACTCACTTAACTTTCTATCACCAGCAGTAACATTTATACCACACCAGGAGTCTTTGGGGTTATCAGTGTTTCTTCCTAGTCTCTTCACATTTCAATTTTTCATCAAAATAAATCCCTTTTATCTCCCAAAATATGCAGATTATATTCATAACCAAGGCCTTTTAAAAATAGCCCTTCTGACCTACCTCATTAATGATGTAAAATTCACGCATCAAACACATTTCATTAGCCAGGGAACTACTATCCCTTTTGAAAAGTATATATAGTCAAGGGATTTGATTCAAAGGTGATTTTCATTTTCCCCAAAAGAGTATGTTTCACTTGGTCAAGAGAATTATTAAGCAGCAGCAACATAAATAAAGAAGGTGGGAGGAATGCAACAGGGACAATTTCAAACCCTTATCCATCCATTTCATGCTAGATGATCTTTTCATCACATTCCATGGTATGCCAGCTACCGAGAGAGGTATTCCCATCTGCTGATAACACCTGCGTTAGAAGTAGAAGGACTTACAGTTTCCTCTCTTCCCAGATGCAAACTGGAGAGCAGATTCTGTCAGCAGAATTGGGTAAATTATGCTGAGGGAAGCGGCTGTGGCTCAATCGATTGGGCTCCCGTCTACCATATGGGAGGCTTTTTGAGTTCGCTTCCCAGGACCTCCTTGTGAAGGCAGGCTGGCCGGCGCCCCATGGACAGCTGCCAGCCTGAGCCCACAGAGAGCTAACAGCCTGAGCCCGCAGACAGCTGGTTCAGCAAGATGACACAACAAAGGGAGACAAGCAGACACAAAGGAACATACAGCAAATGGACACAAAGAGCAGACAGCAAGCAAGCGGCAAGCAGGGGGGATTAAAAAAAAAATTATGCTGAGACCTGAATCTTATGTCCTCCACTGCAATACTTTAGAGGCAGACTGAAGCAAGAAGACCTGGTTCCTGGTCCAAATGGTGACATGTGCCCAAGGGTGTGATTCTATTCTCTAGGCCTCAGTTTTCCCATCTGTAAAATGAGGGAGTTGGACCCAGATGCAAGCTGGAATTTTCCTGCCCCTTAAGATCCAATCAAAATAGCTTCAACTACCTCCCATTCCCCACCATCCTACAAAGTGTGCAGGAACAAAGCCATGTCTAAGATTTTTACAAATTTTCAGAATGGTGGGAGTTTGGAGTTCACCTTCTTGGAGTCTCCCCTGGCTCTGAGCTTCTGCACCATATCAACCCAGGTGGGAACTTTTAGAAGCACCCAAGTGGTTCTGCCAATTGGCCAAGAAAAAGAACTACTGCACAAAAGAATTGCTGTGGCCCATCTCAGCTCTGATGGCATGAGCTTCACTTACTCTTGGTTTACTTAAATCAGTGCTCAAAAAGAACTGGAAAAAAAATTGTCATCATGAACCAGATTGAAGACATTTTCCTAAAAGGGAGGTGTGAGAACAAAAGACCTTCCAATTCTAGCCAATATCAAATGCAGAAAGAAAGGTATCCTGTGTATTAGTTTCCTAGTACTGCTATAACAAATTTCTACAAACTCAGTGGCTTAAAGTAACACAAATTTATTATCTTACAATTCTGTATTTCAGAAGACTATCATAGATAGCACTGGGCAAGGGCAAGGTGTCAGTAGGACTGATTCTTTCTGGAGGTTCTAAGAGAGAATTCATTTCCTTGCCTTTTCTAGCTTCTGGAAACCACCTTTTCTAGCTTCCCTAACTTGTGGCCCCCTCCTCACTTCACACTATCCCCTGCTTCTGTCATCACATCTCCTACTGCTCACTCTGATCCCCTGCCTCCCTCTTATAAGGACCCTTGCAACCACATTTAGGGCCTATCTGGCTGATCCAGAATAATCTTCCCCAAATCCCAACAATCTTAATTTAATCACACCTATAACATTCCTTCTACCTTATAAAGAAATATTCACAGATCCTAGAGATTAGAATGTGGACATCTTGGGGTGGATTATTCTGTCTACCATACCCCCTTCCACTGACCTTAGTTTACTTAATCTGTGGCCTGTAGAGAATACTCTAGAAAATATTCACAGACTCTCCTCCCATAGGACTGATTTCACCTAAAATCAGCCAGAAGGAAAAAAAGAAGATGAGGCAGACTATTAATTGAAGACAATCATTTCCATTATACATATTCTCATTTCTTTTTTAGCTCTGGACATATAAGACAGAATTTGTTTTCATGATTTAATAATTTAAAAAGCTAATATCAAGCCACTCCAAAGAAAATTATTCTAAATTAGATTACAAACATAAATGAACATAAAGTGGGGTTTTGGTCCCCATGCAAACATTCTTATTTCTCCTACATTTTCTTAGAAATTAAAGGATTGTATCTTAAAGTAATCTCTGGTACTCAAATAATCTATATACTAATAGTCATTTCTTAATTTAGAAAACTGTGTTCCTAAAACTAGAGAGATATAGTGATCATATTGTTAATAGAGAGGCTGAGAAAATTATGAACTATTGTGTGTCATCTGAAAGAGCTACCCATCACCAGCTCATCATAATATGCATAAAAATAAATTCCACTGATGATTTCTAGTTTGTGTTTTCAGTACCAGAAAGGAAACAAATTATATTCTGATGACTAATCAAGCTTCAAATTACAACATAATATGATACAGCAGAGAGAGAGAAAGCAAGGGCTTGCACAGACTTGGATTGAAATCCACCTACTTGGTGGAGACCCACACAATAACTGAAAGAATATTGAATTCTCATCCTTGGGAGTCCTGCTACATTCTCTAACAGAGCAGCAAGAATCCCCCAAGTATATGGGCAGTGCCTAGCAAAAGGAGAATAGACCATCAATTGTACTCATGAACCTTTTCTTGTGAAGTTGAAATGTAGGCTAGTATTGTATTTTGCCTAAGAGTTACCCCCTGAAAGCCTCCTTGTTGCTCAAATATGGCCTTTCTCTAAGCCAAACTCAGCATATAAATGTACTACCATCCCTCCTGGCATGGGACATGACTCCTAGGATAAGCCTCCCTGGCACCAAGGGATTATTACCAAGTGCCAACTAGCAATGCATCTGGAAAAAGACCTTGACCAAAAAAGGGAATTATTAAATACAAATGAGTTTTTATGGCTAAGAGATTTCAAAGTGAGTAGGGAGGTAATTCCAGAGGTTATACTTATGCACATCTCAGCAGGATTTCACTGGCTGTCACAGTGAACATAGCCTCAAATAGCAGGGCTCCTGAGGGCTCTAGAGAAATCTAGACACTATAAGCAGGGGAGGCAAACTCAGGAATTTGGCACCCTGTCAGTGGGCCTTACTTTGGAATTTATGCTCCCTAGTATAAGGGAGTTAGACTCTTTTACAGTTTCCTAACACATGGCTCTTCTGCCCCTTTTATTTGAACTTATAGTTAGCACCATACTTGTTAATTATATGTCCCAGAGACTTAAATCTTTCGTCTGTTCATATGTCGGTTAAGCCCTGAATCTCAGCAGAGCTGCAACACCTACTCTCCTGTTCGGTGGACTTGCCCAGGACAACTAAAAAAAGGATGATGTTGGAAAATTCCCATGCCAAAAAACAGAGAGTATCTATAACTGCAAGCAAAACAGTTCCATCCATCTGCCCCATAGGATCTAAATCCCCTCTCAATTAGAAACAGAGTAGGTATCATCATCCTAAAATCCTCAAGATTTGGGAATAAACAATGGACTAAAGTAGACTTATTATTTTATTATAGACTTATTGTTCTAGCAATGGAAGAACTTGTGTCATTAATGTGAAGGCTGTAGCCACTGGAGGTTCTAAGGGGAGGGAGAGGGAAAAATAGGTATAACATATCGGCATTTGGGGGACATTGGAATTGTCCTACATGACATTGCAATGAAGAATACATTATACATTTTGTCAAAACCTATAAAATTGTGTGTGCAGCGAAGTGTAAAATATAATGTAAACTATAGTCCATGGTTAGTAGCAATGCTTCAATATGTGTTCATCAATTGCAACAAATGTACCACAATAATTAAAGATGTTGTTAGGATGGTAAAGTGTGTGTGTGTGTGTGTTTGGGGGGGGGATGGTATATGGGACCTCCCTAAAGTTTTGATGTAACATTTAGGTAATCTAAAGCTTAAGAAAGGAAAGAAAGAGAGAGAAAGAAAGGAAACCACCTACTGCTGCTGAGCCTCCTCACTTACATTTTCCTAACGACAAAAGAGGGGACAAGTCTACTTCATTATAATATCACATAATTATATCAATCAGATTAAATGAAATAATGATGATCTAAAGTTCCCAGCACAGAACTTGGCATGGAGTAGACATTCCAGAAGTGAAGGTAGGGTGACTTGGAGGCGCTTCAAATGGCCTTTCCGGGTACCATACAAGAAAGAGTAGCTCCCAGAGTTGATCCTTAAAACCCAAATGGAGTTTACGAGTTCACTCATGAACGCTTCCCATTTAAATTTTTGAAAGAATTAAAAGCAGCAGTGCTACAATATGATCCAAATTCTCCTTTTAACCATGATGCAGTGCAAGGTCTTACTGAAGGCTCTAGGCTGATTCCGGCTGACTTGTCCACATTGGTACATATCACCCTAGGGTCTGGAGAGATTTTACAATTCAAAACCTGGTGGACAGATCATGCAGAGACTCAGGCTGCTCATAATAGAGCCCATAATATCCCCATTTCCTTGGATCAGTTGGTGGGGGTGGGGAATTGGGTGGGAGTAGACCAGCAATTAACAATGGATGATAAAGCCATCGCCCAGGTCTGCCGCTGTTGCTTAAGGGCCTGGGAAAAAAATTAAGGCTAAAGGCCAGCCTCTGGTGTCATTTCAAAAAATATTACAAGGACCTAAAGAAACTCACCCTGACTTTATTGCTCAGTTACAAGAGGCTATCAAAAAAACAGGTCAATAATTTAGAAGTTGCAATACTATTTTGCAGCTAATGGCTTACGAAAATGCCAATCAGGGTTGTCAGAAAGCTATTGGGATTATGAAAGGCAAAGTGAATTTGACTGGATATATTAAATTGTGCCAGAATGTAGGGACAGAGGGCCACCGCGCTTCAATGATGGCTTAGGCTATGGCAGGGATGAAAATCAATAAGTTCTCTGGGAAATGTCTTAATTGTGGAAAAGTTGGTCACATGAGAAAAGATTGTTGGAAAAGGCCTGAGGGGAAAACAATGCTGCTTGGAGAGAATATTTCTGCTCTGAAATGACCTGAGCTGTGTCTACGCTGTGGTAAAGGAAATCACTGGTCTAGCCTTCGTAGGTCTAATTATCATAAGAATGGCACCCCCTTGGAAAACTTCCAACCGCCTGCTCCAGCCCACTCACAAAGGGGGCTTTCCAGGTGCTTCAGGGGCAATCACCGGACATTGTAAATCCTCACAGGGCCCACTGGATAGAATAGGGGAGAGTATGGGCCATGATGTGGACCATTGACCATGAGGTGCAGAGGTGCCCAAAGATGTACTTACCAAATGCAATGGATGTGTCATGATGATGGGAATAAGTGTTGCTGGGCGGGGAGAGGTAGGGTGGGGGTGGTGGGGTTGAATGGGACCTCATATATATATATTTTTAGTGTAATATTATTACAAAGTCAATTTAAAAAAAAAAATCCAAAGGGGGCTTTCCTGGTTCAGCAGAGCAATCCCTGCACTCCCTGATTCTCCGCAGTGCCCTGGACTTATTCCCCTCACAGCAGGAAGTGCAGCCGTAGATATTCCTATGGCAGAACCTGTTATTCTGCTTCCAAGAGACACCCCCATCCATGTAAAAATGGGAATAAAGGGACCTTTACCAATTGGCATTGTTGGACTTCTCAAGAGAAGCAGTCTTACGTCACAGGGAGTTAGAGTGCACACGGGAGTAATAATTTGATTGTGACTATCAAGGAGAGATTGTTTTGTTTTCATGCTAATTCTGATGGGGCCTATTTAGCCAAGTCAATAAAATCAGTACAAAATTTTATCAAGGTGTTAAAAGGAATTTTCAGTTTTGAATCAATAGCTTACTCCTGAACTTCAAGTCTTAGTGTAGTCTTAAAGAGTAGTAATCCAAAAAATGTGTGTTAACTGTCTGTCTAAACGGCTAAATAAGCTTAAGTGCATTTATGCTGCTCAGGTTATCCTAACTGGTTGCTGATTACTAATAAGTGTTTCCAAGAACAAGCTTGCATGTTACAGGCAACATAATTCCAGAAGAAATCCTAAAAGCAGTAAAATCTAAGATGTGAAATGATGGAGAGCTTAAAAAAAACAGCTTATACTAGATAAGTAAGAATTATGAGTCAAATTGTAAACTTTGTTTCTGTTGATGTGTTGTAATTGTTTTTGTGTTTGTCTATTTGTTCAAAGTCAATGTATATTTTAATACCTCTGGATGGTATAAATAAATAAAAACTTCTGAAAGCGCTCTATTCAAATGACCAAAAAATTAAATAAGCGCTTATATTATTACCTAAGTTTGAAATGTTAATGAGATCTCTATAGTTGTAAATCTTGACTAATAGAATTACTATAAATCTCTTCATTAAAAAAAGTACTTGCTTAAATTGAAGTGAATAATTTATTTTCCTTCATAGGATAAAATGAAAGATGTAAAAGTTAAGCAAATATTGAAAAAGGTAAAAAGTTTGTGGGAATGCTAACTGAAATTTAATAAGGTATATTTTGTCCTAAAATAAAACGGCTAGTTTTATAAAATCAGAAATAAAGATACGCGGGACGGAACTAGTATGCATATAGCAAGTAGTAAAGGTATTGTGGTAGCATTCAGTGAGATAATGTGTTTTGTAAAAGTAAAACAAATCTGAATGAATACAAAAAGTGCAAAAACTGTGAAAAGGTCAGCAATGGACTTCTGCAGTTCTTCAAGGCCTTCTGCCCTGGCCTGATGGCATTGAATCCTGCTGCATAGAAGAAACCTGTGGCAGTGAGCCTACTAAGAAACATCAGAGACAATGGTATCTTATGAATAGGCCAACAATTGGGAAAAGCTGTAAGGTCCCTGCTACTCTATCAATTTCTTAAATGTTTGGTTGGGTAAGACAAAACTATACTCTCTGCTGTAATTGATAAAGTACAGTGTTTCCTTCTACTAAAAGAATTTGTAATATTGTTGGAATACTAAAAATCTTTTATCCCTCACTGAGATGTGTTAATTGGGAAAGATCGCTGCATTAAAAAAAACGGGAGGGGAGAAGGTGGATATTGACTTAGCCTGTGAACTGGATGTGGCCAGTACCAATACTGGCTTTGGGTGGGGTTTGTGGCAAAGGCAACATTCTAATTGAATTCCCCTTGGGTTTTAGTCACAATTGTGGGAAGGTGCTATAAGTACAATATAAAAAAGTAATTGTGTGCAGCATAGGAAATCCTGCTGAAAGTGAAAGGCTTAACCCAATAGTGTCTGGTTACTGTGAAGATTGCCATCGCTATCCAGGGGTGGATTGCAAATACTAAAAACAAGACAGAAACGATGGACTGTTGTGAATCACTCTCTGTGGGGGAGAGATGTGTGGAAGAACATCTGGGACACCTGCCAGCAGTGACAGGTAACTGTCATGTCCCTGCCCACTCCTCTAACATCCCTCTCAGGACTGTTGAGGCAGATGCCTCATGAAGATCCAGAGCCATGAAATTGGGACCTGAGAGGAAGCAGAGTGGCTCCACTGGAAAAGTGGACATCATGAGTACCAGACCTTGGGGTGCCTAGCACAGCAGTTTCTGCTGCCTGCTATTCACCAACAGCTTGTGGCCTTCATGCTCACGTCAATGAGTGTGACATCAGCACCCTCCAGCTCCCGGAAGGGGCAACATATGCTTTCGCTGCTACAGACCCTGCACTGGGACTCTTAGAACAAGCCAGCTATTGTTCTCTGCCTGAAAAATGAGTCCTCACAATGATGGACTAAGTTTAAATTCAGCACTGAGTTGTGGTCCCAGGTCCAGTGAAGAGGCTAAGAACAGGATCAAGGAAGGCATTGAAATTATGTGATAAACCTCCAGCTGCCCCACAGCCCCAAATGAGGAAGTAAGAATTTGTCATTGCCTATGCCTCAAACTATGCAAATTGGGGAAAATGAAGTCATTTTTCATCAAGTACTGGCCTATATAGCCTTGCTGGTAGGAAATTTTAAGCCTATGAGAAATGAAAGTTTATTCATTAAATGTCTGCTAGTTGGAAATCTTATTGTTTGTTGTTGTGTAATCTACGGTAGTTATGGATTATGTATAAAATGCTTGAGTACTAATCAGAACTTTACTAATGAAACATATTGTGTACTTAAGTGATTTGATGAACTGTGATATATAAATGTACCTTGATATAAATCTGTTTTAAGTTTGAACAATCCTGAAACTGAATATATTGGGAAAAAAAGTATTGTTCATACTTTAAAGTGAAAATATCATGCAGGAATCTTTGTTAATCAATGAAACATCATTTTTGTAGACTGCAAAAACAAAAAGGGGGAAATGTGGGAAACTGGCTTACCTGTTTCTTATTGTAAATGTTACACCTGTTCTATTGCAGATGTTGCAGTTCCCTATTATTGTAAATGATGTTGCAATTCTAATAGCAAACAGCTGCTTGGTAGCTTCCAATAAATATGAGGTGGAAACTAGGGTCAAGTCTCTCAGTTCCAGAAGCTGTGAGTCCCCTGGTCCCATCTTTATCTCCTCTGTGTGTCTCTCTCGCTGTGTTCTTTTATTTCATAAAGTTCTGCATTGCCTTCCCTTCGAGCCAACCTAATGTGAGCTGATTGCAGCAAGAACTCAGTATGGGGCATGCTTCCCTGGTTTTGCCTGTTCTTGTTACCAATTTCTTGACTCTTCAGAGTGTTGGGGCTGCTCAGTCTAGAGGTTTTTAGGCAGCAGTATTTAGAGAGTCGCTGTAATTGATCACCTGGGGTAGGATCGCAGAGAATGAGTTGAAAATTACCAAACCTACTCTCTGGCATGAGAAATACACAGATGTTGCTGTACTCACAAACTCCGAGAAGTAGAGAGTAGGTCCTTCTCCGTTTCTTTCCTTCTAAGGAACTGGTGATATTTCTTTACCTGTGGGGGCTCCAAGACCACCTCTGATGTGGTCTCTTGTGGATCTTACCCCTGCCCCTCCCAGTCTGGTCTGCACTTTTGCCCTCAGGCCCCTTGATGTTCATCACTAAGAGTTCTTAGTCTTTGTTGAGGCTTTCATGCTTTCTTCAAAAGTAGAGTCTTTTAATGTGCTCTGCAAAAGATTTGGAGCTTGCCTTGTGTGTTATCCTCAGAATGGCTGGCTGCATGATCTCTAACTGGACACTTCCACTTGGTATCTTCCTCTCCTTCCTTTTTATTTTTTGTCTAGTACAAATCCACCTTTTCCTACCAGCTATGGGAATAGGAAGGGTATCTTAATCTACTCAAAACACATTCCTCTATTGGGTGGAAATATTGAAACCACGGTGTTGTCTGGCATTCCCCTACCACCAACACCCATGACAAAAGCAGAGCTGCAACACCTACTCTCTGGTTCATTGGACTTACCCAGGTCAGCTAACAGGGAGGTGAGGATGGCCAACCACTACACCAGGGAACCGAGAGTTTACAGCTGCAAGCAGGAGAATTCCATCCATCAGCCATATGGGATCTAAGGCCCCTCTCGATTTAGAGAGAGAGGACATTGCAATCCCAGGGTCCTCAGGCTGGAGGAATAAAATATGGATTAGAGTGGACTTACTGGTATTCTACTACAGAATTATGGTGACTCTAGCAATGAAAGAAATATCATTGCTGTAGAGATAGTGGCCATGGGAGTGCTGAAGGCAGGGAGAGGAAAAAAGAGGAGTGATATTGGGACATTCTCGAGACTTGGAGTTGTCCTCAATGATATTATAGTGACAGATGTAGGACATTACATATCCTGCCATAACCCACTGAATGGACTGGCAGAGAGTGTAAACTACAACACAAACTACAATCCATGCTGTGTAGCAATACTCCAAAAGGTACTTATCAAATGCAATGAATGTACCACACTAATGAAAGAAGTTATCGTTGTAGGAGGAATGGGGGTTGTGGGGATGGGATATATGGGAACCTCTTATATTTTGTAATGTAACATTTTGTGTGATTTATGTATCTTTTAAAAAAAAGATAATAAAAAAGGAAACAAACCAAAAAAAAGCCACACAGTTTAGTCATTTCAGCTTTAAAACATTGTGTGGATCACCCCTACCCAGAGGTTCAAACTAACTATTTGGGATCTAAGAATCAACAGGACAGATTCATGTTAATTCATACTTGCTGACCTTTTAACCAACTTCCTGTTTATTAAGTAAATGTCAATATAAGAGTACAAAAACACAAAGACCTACTTGAAAACTGAGTCTCATAACTAATTAATATTCACATCTTTTGATCATGATAGAGTCAAGAGAACTTTGATGTAATCTTAAAAGTAGTGAGGCAATAACTTCCTGTCCTTACATTGCTAGAGAGCATTTGAGAATTGCCCAGATTGACTGCATATAAAGCCATCTGTGCATCCCACTTATTCCTTACCTGATAGCTTTTGAGTTTTCATGATGATTCTACTGTACTCACTTTAAAAGACAAAAATTGAAATATCTCGTTTCACTGTGCTATTTTCTTTTTACCTTTCAATTACCTAGGTAAGTGCTCAAAACCCTATTTCCAGGTCTAACCCACCCTTGAACTTCATATCCAAATACTGAACTTCCTGCTAGAATTTTCATCTGCTGTCCCTTAGGTATGTCCATCTCACTATGTCTGAAACCAAATGACTGAGACCAAATCCTGTGGCTCCACCCCTCTCCCTTGCTCATCAACCACCCTGCCATGGTGCTCCCCTGTCTTGGAAAGACAGTAATATCAACTGGGCTCCCCAAACTCCAGCTTTCCCCGCACATCTGAATAATAACTAACATCAGTCAGTTCTGTACCTGTGGCATTTCTCAAATCACTGCTCTCCTCTCCTGTTCCCTTAACTCAAGGGCTCACAAACTCATTGGGAAATTTTCCATAACAATAACCACAGTCACCACTATATTATGCTCTTGGCAAGCATTTTACATGTTCTCTCTCATTTAGCAACTACAACAATCTTATGAGGAATGTATATTATGATCCCTATTTTGGCGACAAGAAAATTGAGATGTAGAAAGGCCAAACTACCACAGATGGTAACTGGCAGAGGCAGAATTTGAACCCAGTTTTCCAACTCCAGAGTCCACGGTCTCATCCATTAACACTGCCCCACATTCAAACAGAGGAAAGCTTGGCAGTGATCACATCACCCTCTCAGGAGAAGGGGAGGACTAGAGAAGATGAGAGTTTCTGTTTCGATCTCAATACTATTGCTTAATTTTTTACAATAATAATGTGTCACTTGTATAATTTTAAAATACTAAAATTATAGGATATTTATTTTGTCCAATGCACTAAGAAAAAAAATTGAATATTCCTCTCTGTGCATACCTCACTCTGTCCATGCACTACCATAGGATACACCCCCCACGTGGCAGTGAGCTGCACGTCTGCTCACCTGGACACACCCCAAGTCCCCCTGTGGAAGAGGTGTCTGGTGGGAACTTTATAAAGGTGCAAACAGGACCAGTGTGGTCCTATTGGGAAGTGGTAGACAACAGCTCATCAACCCAAAAATATGTTCCCAGGAGCTCTTCCTTACTTGCTCAGTCCACTTATGTGATTAAGCCAATTTCCCAGGTGTCACCAATACCAACACCCCTTTTACTTTCAGAAATGATCCCATTTGAAGAGTGACTTACAATCAGGCCCACCTGCTCTGAACACCAATCCTGGTACCTGGTATGCAACCTAGATGTGGCTTCTTGGAACCCTTGTCCAGGCTAGATTCCAGGCAAGGTAGTGCAACCCCATCTCTGAACCAAACCTAACTCCCAAGTCACTATTAAATTTAAAAGTTAGATTCTAAGTTTCCAAAACCACAGTCAGCATCCAGAGCCCTGAGAGCTTAGGCTTCAGTGGCCGGTTTCTGTGAAAGGCCACTGTGAGTTTACAACAGGTGGCTACTGTTAGCAAGAGGTGGCTGCTGTTAGAGGTTTGCAGTGATTACCAGGTCATAAGGCTGTGGCTCCATTCCGATCGATTGAGCAAGCTGCCTACGTGTGGAAGACAGTGTATCTCCCCCCAAGAATAAGGCATATCACAGTGGGAATGGAGCAGATAAGGACATTTATCCCTTCCAGGCCATCAAACCCTCCTGCCTTCCAAGAAAACCCTACCTTCTAACCCACTACCCCCAAGCCATACACAAGAAGAATCCACTTTTACAGCCCTTTATTGACCCAAGGCTGTACTCTGGACCCTAACCCCACCCCCACCCCCAAGAACTAACATTTCCCCACCTATTGATGTACTATATAAATTCCAATCCCCCCCTTCCAGGAGTGGCCTTAAGACACCCTCCGTTGGGAGAGCTTCCCAATAAACTTTCTGCCTGTGGTCATATCAGTCTCTGTGTCCCAGTGAGTGCCTTTTTTCTCCAACAACTGCATCTCTCACCTTTCCAGAATACCAAAAGAAGCCCAGGGATCCACACGGTCACCAGGGCAGCCTAACAAGAACAGGAAGGGACTAATCCCTCCCGCACTTGTTTTCAATTTCTATTGGCTTGAATTTCTTTTCTCCCACTATCCATTTGCAAAAAACAACTATAGGGTTATTTATAATAAGAGATACCTATTTAATAAGCACAAATAAAACTATAGTCAGAAAGCATGTACCCATACAGAAGAGAGGAGAGATAGTCTTCAAGGAGCCTAATAAATGTTTACTGCTTTGAGTATAAAATTTAGCTTGGAGCTTCCTGAGAGCTAAGGCAAAAAAAGGGAGATATCATTCACTGATCAAAAGAATTATGTGATTTTGTTGGAGAGGAAAGGAAGGAAGAGAGGAAAGGAGGAAAGAAGGCAGGGAAAGATAGAGGAAGAGAAGAAGGAAAGACTGGAAGAAGGAAAGGAAGAATGAAGGGAGGGAAGGAGGGAGGCTTTCCTAGAATGTAACATGGCATAGTTCAAGGACACTGAGTAACCCAGCTAAGGAGGTCTCCAGTGAAGTCATTGCTCAAGATGTAAAAATGTCCCTCAAGATGAAAGTCACTTGTGACAACTCTTAAGGAAAACCAGAAGCATGGCTTTGAATTGCAATTCTCTAGAAGCACTTTGTCAAGCAGCTAAGCTAACAACATCAAAACAACAATCTTCCTGTCTGGTCATCTAATTTGATGCAGAGACCTTGATATATCAGAGATTCTACTCCTGAGAGCAGGAATGATATTTTAATATGATATTTCAATTTTAAAAGGACGTGAAGAGAAAGGCAAACAGAAACTGATGAAGAGAGTCTAAATGTGTAAGAACAATACGAAAACCACTTACTTCAGTTAGGAATATTTAAAGGACATAGAGAAATTAACATTTTGGGATGCATTTTTTTCTTTGTTGTTTTTATTGAGAAAAGAATATTTGTACCCGGGGAAAAATTAAAAGGATAAAAAAGGGAATACAATAAAAGCAAGTTATCCTCCCTCCCCAGCCAGTCCCTCTGCCCAGAGGCAATCACTGTCAATAGTTAGAAATGAGTTGAAAGGAGGGGAGGGGGCTCTTCGGCTTCCTAAAATGCTACTTAGGTCCCTTTAATGCAGATGATGGGGGGGGAGGGGGGATGGCAGAACTTCGGCTGATGGAAGTTCTGCTCCCCATAGGAGGGTCATCCTGCCTCCTGGTGAATGATTTGTAGCTTCTGAAGGAGCCCCAAAACCCAGGCTGGAGGGAGCAGCCATTGGGAACTGTCTTCAGCATAAAGGTTCCCATAAGAGGTTTTTGCAGAGGCTAAGGGTGAGGTTTTGCTCCACTAAGCAAAATTTCACTGCCAGCCTGTCTCTCCGTGGAGAGTGGGCATCGACGTTCAACTCGAACAGGATTTCTCACAAGCCTTTTTGACCAGAACCCTTTGGTTTTAGGAGTTATGGGTCAAAGGCAAGGTAAAGGCATCCGTGATGCATATGCAAATGGGGCGTGGCAGCTGGTGGGTGGGTTTCAAGCTGTCTCACACCTCCTTAACCTCCGAAACTGCTCAAGAATTCTTCACATTGATCCAACGTTTATTAAATCAGTACCAGGAGCCTGGCATGATCCTGTCAAACTTATTTTATGTACTCATATCTGACCTCATTCCACAAAGACTTTCAATATGACGTGCACCAAAATAGAAAAATATAAAGTAAAAAAAATAAAGCAGAACCAGAGCAAATATAAATTAGAACAAAAATTCCAGGCCAGCATGGAAGATTAAAACACAGGTAGGCGGCAGCCATGAGCTCCTACTGCATACCTAACTAAAGACGCAGCTGTGAGTGTTAGCAAAGAATGCAGAAGCATGACGCATCCTCATCTTTACCTGAACGATGCCAGAGCTAGCAAGCAAATGTACCCTATTTAGTACAAGAGGTTTGCATACTCATAAACATGTATCTCTGTAGATGTGTATATGCATTTGTATAGATTACCTACCAGAATCAAAATACATGTCATCACAAAATTAGAAACAGGCTGTCCTGAAAAAATCACTGCCTTCAAAACTGAGTCTCAACCCTGCCTGATGCACCAGACCTTCCTGGGAAACTCTGAACCCATGCCCAGGCCCAAGCTCCACCGCAGAGAGTCTGATCCCATCAGTCTGGGATGGTACCTAGGCCATGGGTAATTTTTTTTAAACTCCCCAGGGGATTCTAAAATATATAATTGGTTGAAAACCAGTGATTTACAGTGATCCCTAAAGAACCCTAAATGATGGTTTTTAAAAGAAATTTAAGGCAAATTGCACCATCTTCCCTAGTTTCCAAAAGTATAATGACCTCTGTTGCCAAAAACATTTAACATAATCCAGAGGCACTTGCTCTTCACTCTCCATCTCCATCCCGCCCCTTTCACTGCCTAATTCTGACTCAGAGAGTTCCTTGCCTCTGATACAAAACCTTTCCCAATGCACCCCCCTCCCCGGTTGAGTCAGGAGCTCATGCTCTATGCATGAACTACCTAACACCCCTGCCCCTGCCATTTTCCTTTCCACACTGGACATTGGTTTCGTTATGTCTCTTTCACTGGACTGTAAGTTCCGGAGGGCAAAGGCTTGCCTACCTAGCTCACCATTCTCACACTCCCCTGGGTACAGCAGACTTAGCAAAAGTTGAATAAATACTACCTGAAATAATTAACTTTGACTCCTAAACCTTCCTTCTCCATAAAGAAAGTGATCACATTATTGTTAATAAAAAACAACTCAAGCAGCCTTTAGAAAACTCAAGGAAGACAGCTCTGCCAAGAAGATGGTAAGGCAAAAGAACCCTAAATTCAGTGCTTTCTTGAAAGCAATTACTAGATACCTCAGCCAGAAAGAGAAAATTAGGTATCTCTAAAAAATGGGATCGGAGCAGTTCTACTCTCCAAGGCTCTCACCCATGGAGCTGGGTACACCATAATCACATGTCAGATGGTGGGAGTCAAGAAATTTAGCAGACCAGGTTGAAGGGGCTTACTTATGTAAGGGTGTCCTTCTCTCACTCAATAACTAAAACCCTCTTGAGAGGGCTCTCCCTGGAGCCATGTTGTACTGAATTCCATCGATTAGCAAGATGATGGGCAATTGGGGAATGATGCTGTTCCCAATGTTACCACCAGGGGCACCAGCAAGCCAAGGGAGGATTCTGGGAAGACCCTTCATTACAGTGATGATAAATACAATCCTATATTCCTCAACATTTTTTTTCTAATCCACACCAGCCTTCTTTTAATTATTTATGATATGATTTTCCTGTTTCTCAGAGGAAGAATTTTTTGGAACCCTTGAAATAGTCATGTATTAGGTAGGCTCTGAAGGCAGAGAAATATGAGTCTGAGTTCCTGACTCTGTGACCTTGTGAAAGTCACTCAATTACCTCATGTATGAGATAGAATAATCATGGTACCTCTGTCAAAGGGGAAATGAGCTGATGCATGTGAAGAAGTGACCACACAACCGTTTACAAGCAATAGCACAATAAGTGGTAGTTATTGTATTTATTATTCTAACTCCTATACTTATTCCACGATGCCATGAGGCCTCTCTTGCAGCTGACAGATGGGAATGATTAAGGCTGGAAAACAATCAAAGAGATTATGCTTTCTGATGCTGTCACTTCTATTCCACGGCAAAGAAAGTACATGCTATGTTAACCCTTCTGCCTTCTAAGAAACATCACACCTCAGTCCTCAAAATTCTTCCACTTTCACACCTCCACCTAGTATATCTGCACCAAATGTTTCTTTCCACATTTTACCTGGTAATAGCCAACCCAATCAGAAATTTTAAAATTTTATATAAAGATGTAGTCTAATTAGTTCTCTGTTTTTAACCAAGATTTCTCCTAGGCTCTCTAGCCACAAGGATGGCTAGAGATTCCAGAAGGGCTGTGGATAGTTAATTTAGCCTGCAGGTGTTTCAGGTATATCTGGGGACCACAAAAGCAATTAGAATTGCAAGGGAAGTGTGCTTAACTTCATTACTGCTGATTCCCAGCCAAAGAGAGTAGCAATGCAAAAAATTAATGACAAGCAGTTCCAGACTGAGGAAATGCAAATAACGTGTTTCAGCTGTTGCTTTTTTGTCACCAATCCAGCAAAGCTGAGTGAAATGCAAATCCTTCTTTGCCAGTCACTTCAAACTAGCTCAATTGCTAAGGCTAACCAATTGAAAATTAGAACCATGTTTTATTGTCCCTCGCCTTGCCCATTAATAGTAGCAGAAGGACAATCATTCAAAATAATTATACAAGTGAAGGGTAGTAATTAGCAGTACAAATTAGCTATTAAATGATTCAGAAATTTCAAAATGAGAAGATGACCTTTTCACTTCTTATCTGGCAGTGACAAATTAGGTTCTGTTTTGAGAGGGAAAATAAAGCACTATAACACATGGATTTTCTTCACCTTCCTATGGGAATTGGGCCAAGTTAATTAAAATACAGAAATCGTGAACTTTCATGATGTTCTTTGGTGGCTTTCTCTACTGCCTACCTGAAAAGACCAACTTCCTCTCCAGTCCATCCTTGGCAACTTCTCTCCTCGTCAAGAGAAGGAAAGTAGGGAATTATTACGGCATAATACTTTATTTAATTAACTGATGTTGTTATAACAGATTTATTAGATCATTTCCTACTCTAATTAAAAATTATTGGCCAAATGTCTACATGTTCGGTAGTCCTTAATTCCTCTAACAATTAATTTCAGTTCACAATAAACAGTGTATTGTTGTTCTACTCTTGGATATTCACCCTCTGAAAATCTTGCAGATTATTCTTGCCAGTTCACCTACTGATTGCATATAGATTCCACCTTTGAAGCCTCACCATCAAACTCGCCTCTGTGGATATATTAACCCCGGCGCCATGCTGAAAACCCCTTAAATTGCTCCTTCTCTTACAAAAGGCACCCTTGGCTCTAGAATTGCATGTTTTTTATATCATGATAGCGTCTCAGTCATCATCTTGCAATTGTACTCCTGGCTATTTCTTTACAAGTCAAGGTATACAAAGCTTTTTTAACACTTTTTTTTTTAGGCCCAAGATCTTGATATGAGGAAACAGAGTGCCGTGGAATTGACATGGAGAGAAAAGTGGTTTCCCTTTTTTTTTGTCCACTCACTGTATGATCTTCTGTGTCCGCTTGTATTCTTGTCAGCGGCACCAGGAATCTGTGTCTCTTTTTGTTGTGTCATTTTGTTGTGTCAGCTCTCCATGTATGTGGCGCCACTCCTGGGCAGGCTGCACTTTCTTTCGCACTGGGCAGCTCTCCTTACGGGGCACACTCCTTGCGCGTGGGGCTCCCCTACACGGGGGACACCCCTGGGTGGCACGGCACTCCTCATACACATCAGCACTGCACGTGGGCCAGCTCCACACGGGTCAAGGAGTCCCTGGGTTTGAACCCTGGACTTCCCATGTGGTAGGCAGATGACCTATCTGTTGGGCCAAATTCGCTTCCCTGGTTTCTCTCTTTAACGCAGAGAATCAAGTTAACAAATCAGTGCTTCACTTTACAGACCTCAGGTGCCTACCTGAGAGCAGAACTCAGACTCACACACTTCAGAGGGGAAAAGGACTCTAGATGTAATAGTCAGACTGCCTTGATTACAAATGGGGAGGCAAAGGCCAGAGTAGAGATGGGTTTTACCCATAATTTTTGGTGGCGCTCAGCGCACCACACCAGCTCAGCGCCTGCCAGGGTCCACTATTGCCTGAGTCACAGCCAGCTGCTCTTTCAAAGGTTACCCACCCACCCCCCAGTCTCAGAGCCAGCAACACACATCTGAGCAGGACCTTAACACGCACAGACAGACCATGGAACAAAAACATGAAAATGATGCAGGAAAAACAGGAGACTCGCATCCAGGTCATGGGTAGGTACATCCGAGGCCTGAAACAGAGGGTCAAAGTCCCTGCAGGACTTGCCCTTGCCAGTGGGTCTTAGTTTATAACGGCTTACTGGCGGAAGCAGGTCTTCTAATTGGGCATCTTGTAGATGCAACATGTGTCTATTACTCAGCTTTGAGAGGCCAGTGCTAGAAAATGGGAGGATCAGCAGATCAGTGATTCAGTGACAGTTTCAGAAAGCAGACTAGCAGGCCAAGAAATTTCAAAAGAACAGAGTCACTGCCCATGTGTCCCTCTGCCTCAGATTCTCTCTCCCAGGAAAGCTGCTGTCTTTGAAATCCGTCAGGGCTTCCTCTTAGCGGAACCTCCGGTGACCTGGGGTCTGGAGCAAGCCTTTGATCCTCGCAAGAAGACAGACTGCGGAGCTCACTCCCCAGCTAGTCACAGTAAAAAGTAAGATGGTTAAAAGCCATATCGATGCTCTGCATTTAGGTCCATATTGGGAATAAAATGTTAGTACACACACCAAAAGTAATATTTGAAGAAACTTCCATTAACTGATAGCAGTGGATTTATACGCAGGATGAGTCTGCAACCCAGCACACAACCACTGCCCTAAAGTCATTTCTTGCAGCCTGAAGCACCATCGGCATCTAAATGGCAGGTCAGCTGACCCCTGTCTGTCTGGGTGTGCTCCTTCTTGATTTCTGACTTATAAAAGGAGGACTTTTTTTTTCTTTCCATAATATCTTTTTTTAAATTTTTAAAATTTTTTTTTGTTTTTTTTATTTTTGTCTTTATTTTTTTAATATTACATTCAAAAAATATGAAGTCCCCATATACCTCCCACCCCCCTCACCCCACTCCTGCCCCCACAGCAACAATCTCCTCCATCATCATGAGACATTCATTGCATTTGTTGAATACATCTCTGAGCACCACTGCATCTCATGGTCAATGGTCCACACCATAGCCCACACTCTCCCACAGTCCACCCAGTGGGCCATGGGAGGACATACAATGTCTAGTAACTGTCCCTGCAGCACCACCCAGGACAACTCCAAGTCCCAAAAATGCCTCCACCTCTCATCTCTTCCTCCCATTCCCCACCCCCAGCAGCCACCATGGCCACTTTCTCCACACCAATGCCACATTTTCTTCGATTACTAATCACAATAGTTCATGAATAGAATATCAGTAAGTTCACTCTAATCCAACTCTATTCCTCCATCCTCTTGACCTTGGAATGGTTGTGTCCACTCCACATCTATATCAAGAGAGGGCTTAGATTCCACATGGATGCTGGATGCAGTCCTCCTGCTTTCAGTTGTAGGCATGCTTGGCTCCATGGTGTGGTGGTTGACCTTCTTCAATTCCATGTTAGCTGAGTGGGGTAACTCCAATAAACCAGAGTGTAGGAGCTGCAAGTCTCATGAGGCTCAGGGCCTGGCTATCACATGGTCAGTCCAGAGATTCAGATCCCCTGGGTATATATTAAACCCCCGCACCAACTACAGTTCCAGTAAAAGTAACAGGAGAGGCCTGAGAATAAAGATCACATCTGAGTCCAGCTCCATCACACTAAAGCCGGAGTTAAAACCTCCTGTGGCTGTTAGAAGTGGGGAGCGGATGGAGAGAGGGGCTGGAAGGGGCATGAGAGGGCTTGTGGGGCAACGACAATCTTCCAATGCTGGATCTGGGCGCTGGTTACACAGGAGGTTCGCTTTGTGAAAATCCTTCAAGCTGTGCATTTAGCACATGTATGTATCTTAAATTTCAATAAAAACATTTTTTTTCAAAAATACCCAGTGTGAACATTGAACTTCAGACTGCAGGTACTGAGGCTCAACTGACCAGAAGCTGAGAAAGGTATCGCAGAGCTAAGGCTTTTAGGGGATTCACTCATTTTCATGTTTTCAAATAATAGGTACATGTGATTCTGGGCTGTGTACCCAGAAACTGCATGCTCAACCAGGGGTGCTCAACCTTGGCTGCCTGTTGGAATCCCTGTTAAAAACCCTGGCATCGCCGTGGAGGACGGTGTGGCAGTTCCTAAGGAGGCTGAATATAGACTTGCCACGGGTCTCAACAGTACCACCCCTGGGTATACACCCAGAAGAACTGCGAGTAGAGACACGAGCAGACAGCTGCACACCCATGTTCATGGCAGCGTTATTCACAATTGCATAGAGAGATTGAGCGGTGATGAGTTTTTATTTTTATTATTATTACTGGAATTGTTGTGGAAGCAGAGAGATTTAACGATTATGTATGGAAGACCAGGACTCAGTAATATTCTTGAGAAGGAAAATTTATTAATGACCGGCTGGGCTCGGGGACTCCTGTTCAAAAACCCAAGCCCTGGATAGGATTTTTGGGTCCCTTTTATACAGATGTAGGAGTGGGGAATCAAATGGTGCTTTGTTTAAGTACCAGATAACCTTGAATTAACACATATCCCCCACATTCCAGATAGGCTTGAATTAACATTTTTAGTTTGCATCCTCCCTGAATATCCGAAGTCTATAGAGCCCGTATCACTTAATTGGCTTTCCGGGACTGCAGTGGTTGGCATGGTTACGAAAGGCGGGGCTGCAGTTCTTATTGTTTGACACACAGAGCCCAGGTCATTCATGAAGAGACACAGAGCCCCCACACATAGCCCATATCAGAATAATGAAAGTGCTCTAAGAATGACGAAGTGATGAATGCAGATATATGTGATTACACCAAATACCACTGTTGAATGTTTGGATGGATTTATGCTTTATTAATACAGATCAATACAAATTGATTGGTTAAAACACACAGACACAAACCCTGGCACCTGGGTCCTGCCCCTAAAGGTGGTGGGGTTCCTCGCCTGTGGCGTGGGCTGAGCTTTGCGATTTCCTGGACGTGCTAATGAGCATCCCAAACCAAGACAGCTGTTGCAGTGAGAGGAGGCCGAGCACTTTACATCATTACCTCTAATCCTTTCCCCACCTACAAGATTATGAATGAGGGAAACAAGGCTCTCAGAGACTGACGTTTCCCTAGAGCACACAGTCAATAAGGGTCTGAGATGGGTCTGAAGCTCAGGTTTCGTTTGTCTCCAAAGATTGATGCACACGAGGCTATCTAGAGTTGTTTCACGTTTTGTTAAAATCGATTTGCAAACTTCACATGTTGTGTTTTTCATCTGGCTCGCTGCCAACTTCCTCTTAGCTTGCTGTTTGAACATCCTCTGAGAGTAGCCTTCCCTGAGGCCCTTAATGTACTGTCTCACTCCCCACACTCTGCACTTCCCACCCCCAGCTATCCTCTGTCACCCCACCCTCATCGTCTCCTTCAAAGCAGTCATCACAGTTGAAAGCGGCCAGTAATTTCTTTCCTTGTTTCTTGGTTTTTCTTTTTTTCCAGGATCTCCTCATAAACTATAACTTCCTGGAGGACAGCAAAGGCATCTATTTTATTCCTGAATGAATTTCCAACCTTTCGCACTTTGCTTGACATTTAACAAGGCCTCGATAAATCAGTTGGAAAATAAATCAATGGACCATTCGATTAATACAGATAATCGCATCATACATAAGGGTGTTCCTTTCCCCTGGCAGGAGCTGGGTGTCACAAGAGGAACCAACCCCTGTGCAAATGTGGGCCTCCCACCCCCAGCGGAGGCTCCTCGCCACCCTGAAACTGAAACCGCGCCATCTAAACCCGAGGGACCGTGGCCCCTGAGCTGAGGGACCTCCCAAAATGACTGCCTCGAGGTGACACCTTAGATTCTGAGGGTTACCGTTTTTCCCAGTCATTGTGCTGGGGCTTACTCCTTACCTAATCAGAGTAATTTTGGCCTAATGCTATTCAAGATTGTTTTGTCATTTTTATCTTGTCAGAGGTAGAAGTGCTTGACATTGATTTGGAGCTTATAGAAAGAGTCATTTTACTATTGAAGAGTCAAAGATCCACTGTTTCATTTGATCTATAGTCACAACTGTTAATACAGAAAAAAAAAATATTAAGAGAATAGCCTAAAGTCAATGAAATGAATTAATTCATCTAAAAAAAAGATACCTAGAGAGAAAGGTAAATAAAATATAGGCAGAAAATGTAATGGAATACTAGTATGCAGAAAGAAACAATAATTAGATGTGCATTCAGCAAAGAGACTAAATTGATGAAAAAAAGAGAGAGAATTGAAGGAAAAAGTAAGAAACACTGGATTTATGGCACCACTCCACTTACATACAAAATGCAAACAAAACAACATGAGCTATGTACAAGGACATATAGAAAGAGAAGGACATATATAAATTCATTAGAGTCAGTGCCTTTGCAGGGAGGGATGGGGGAGAGTAGGATGAAGGGGAAAACAGAACAAAGCACACGGCTCTTGCAACAAGAAGAAGAGAACTCAAAGGTGCAACTGAGGTCCGAAAAGAACGAAAATAAATGCTGGCAATGCAAGTATGGCCCCTTGGCAATTCCCTTGAAGCTAAAATATATTTATAAAAGAAAAGCGTATTTTATGCTCTCCTTAATTATAAATCAAAAGTCGCTGTAATGAGACCAAGTGTCAAGAACTACGCAGTACTCCAGCCTCTGTAAGTGCCCAAATATGTTCATTTAAGGACATAGAACTAAAGAGTCAATCTGGCATGGAGCACCCAAATTGCAAACACAGGTGACACATCTGTCCACATCCCCCTCACTACTGCTTGGCCATCAATTTGGGACATACACTGTTTCCACTGTTTACCTTCCATTTTTCTTCAAGCTATCAATTTTCAAAGTTAAACACATACTTTAGCCATGCCCTAAGAAATAACATCTATGCTTGTTTATAAGTTCACAACTTACACAATATACTTATAGTTTATGGATGTTCATGTATGAATGATAAACTTCAATTAAAAAGTTAGAAAAACAACATGCATGAAATCATGGTTTTAATGTGTTAATTTAATTTTCTTATTAAGCATTGTAATAAACACAAAACTATTAAACTAAAAAATGCCACCCATGCCTGCCTCAAATTGCCTTGCCTAAAACAGTTGCTGGGGTGATGCTAACTATTGTAATAAAGAGCCTACAAATACATAATCAGCACAATGGGCCTTTCCTTCGTGCCCGCGTGACAGCACTGGGCAGGTGAAGAGGTCAGCAGGAAGGACTCCCTCCACGCAGCACTCAGGTGGAACAGCAGCCGGAGGTCATGCCCAGCACGCCCACTCAGATGCCTTTGGCTACAATTCAATTACACAGTCTCATCTTCCAAGGAGGCTGGGGAATGCGCTCTAGCCGCACGCCAGGAGAAACCCCAAGCTGTGTTATGGTTGTGTCTAAATAGATTCCTCCCTAGTGGCTGGGCATGGTGAAGGCAGGGAGAGTAGCTTTTGCATCTTTGCAACCCCTCCCAGCATCTGACAGAGTGGCTAATGGACATTAGATCCACTGTATGTGGAAGGAACAGCTCCAGCTGGACATGCATCTTTCAGGGCAGCTAGGTACCAGTTGTCCTTCCAACCTGTCTTGTGATGCTACAAGAACAATTTAGTGGGAAACAGGAACATCTCCATTAACATCCCAGGAACCCAAGGTAAGAACAGATTTTGTCTCATGGGGGCCCCTTTTCTTTCTTAAGCCAAAGCAAAATTAAGAAACATTGTCAAAGATACTGTCCAAAAACACACAGGGGATAATGCTAGAGTTTTTTACTGGGCATCAGTAAAAGAGGTCAGGAAAACTTCCAGAAGGGCAGAAAAACGTTCTCTTTTGGCAACTGGGTAGAGCAGAGACAAATGGATTTAGAATATAAAAGGCAACTTCTAAAATCAACAAACTCCATTTTGCACAATTAAAACTCAGAGCGGAAATGGAGAAGTAAGGGAAAAGCCATTTTCTTGTAAATCTCTAAGTCTGGGAGGAGATGAAGTACTACACAATAACATTTCAAATGTTGCCCTGGGAAAAGGCTAGCTAAAATAATTCATAAAATGGAAATCGAGGAGAGATTTGGGAAATGAATGCCCCAAACCAGACACTGTGTCTGCAGCACTGTCTGGAAACATTGAAGAAGCCAGTAATTATTTACAGTTCAGCAGTTGTATGAAGATAAATAGCAGATGATAAATGCCTTAGGAACATATCCCTGTATATAATATGAACATATGTTATCAAATCATTTTCTAACACAGATAGAAAAAGTAATAAGAAGTCTACCCATTCAACAAATGGTTAGTGTGTGCCCTCTGTACACTAGCCACAGACCACCTGGGGGATTGTATGTGTTTCCTCTTGCTGCTATAACAAATTGCCACAAACTTAGTGGCATACACAAGACAAATTTATCATCTTGCAGTTCTGAAAATCAGGAGCCCAACACAGATCGCACTAGGCTAAGATTAAGATGTCAGCAGGATGCCTTCCTTTCTGGAGGACTCCATGGGAGTGTCCGTTTCCTTGCCTCTTCCACCTTTTAGAGGCTTCCTGCATTCCTTGGCTCATGGCCCCATTCCTCAATCTTCCAAGGCTAAGATCACACAATTCACAAGTAACAGAGTCAGAATTTTTATGTTCTTAATAACACCCCTCTAAAACAACCATAAACTAAAGTCTCTTGCATACATGCCAGCATAGATACTATGTGAAAAAGCAGAATGCATACAGTATGGAAGGAGTGAAAGAAACAGTCCTGCATCAGGCTCTGTCTATGTGCTAGGCATTCTTCTAGGAACTCTGTGAACACTATCTCTTACGAATCCTATATAGGCATTACTATCCAATTTTAGAGATGTCAAAAATGAAGCTTAACCCCCTCTCAATCAGAAGCAGAGTGGGCATCACCATCCCCAAATCCTCAAGATTGAGGAATGGACAAACATAAGAGAGGAATGCAACTACGGACTAAAGTAGACATTATTATTCTAGTGATGGAAGAACTTGTAACACTGATATAAAGACAGTGATCATCAGAAGTTCTGAGGGGAGGGAGAGGGAAGAAAAGGTATAACATAGGAAATTTGGGAACATTGGAATTGTTCTGTATAATATTGCAGTGACTGATTCACACCATTATACATTTTGTCAAAACATAAAATTCTGTTGTGCAAAGCGTATACCATAATGTAAACTATAGATCATGCTCAGTAGCAAAGCTTCAATATGTACTCATCAATTGTAACAAATGTGTCACACTAATGAAAGGTGTGGTTAATGGGGGGGAAGTGTGGGAGGGATAGGGGATGAGGTATATGGGAATCCCCTATATTTTCTTTTCTTTTTTTTTTTAAAGATTTATTTATTTCTCTCCCCTTCCCCCCAGCCCCCACCCCAGTTGTCTGTTCCCTGTGTCTGTCTGCTGCGTGTTCTTCTTTGTCTGCTTCTGTTGTCGTCAGCGGCACGGGAATCTGTTTCTTTTGTTGTGTCATCTCGTTGTGTCAGCTCTCTATGTGTGCAGCGCCATTCCTGGGCAGGCTGCACTTTCTTTCGCGCTGGGCGGCTCTCCTTACACGGCGTACTCCTTGCACGTGGGGCTCCCCTACGCGGGGGACACCCCTGCGTGGCATGGCACTCTTTGCGTGCATCAGCACTGCACGTGGGCCAGCTGCACATGGGTCCAGGAGGCCCGGGATTTGAAATGCGGACCTCCCATGTAGTAGGCAGACACCCTAACCATTGGGCCAAGTCCACTTCCCCCCTATATTTTCAATGTAACATTTATGTAATTTAAAGCTCCTTTAAAAATAAAGAAAAAAAAAAAAGAGGCTTAAGTCCCCACAGCTGGTAATGGCAGAGGCAAGATTCAGGGATCCAGGGATCCAGGTATGTCTGACTTTGAAGAATCTGCTTCCTCTGCTCCTTGCAAGGAAAACTGCAATTCCAGTGTGGGTAATCAAGGAAAGCTGCCTGGCTGGTTATGTTTGAGTTGGACTTTGAAGAATGGCTGGGACTTTGAGATGCAACCTGGGGATGGAGAAGGGGGATATTCCAGGCAAATAGACATCATGAAATGAAGTTCAGAGGTAAATAAAACCACTGGTTATGTTTGGTGAATGTTGAGGAGGCTGGTTTGGCTGATTAGCACCAAGAATTAATAAGGGAGGGTGTGAGGTTATACTGTAGAGATGGTGGGGCCTAATTGTGTAGGATCTTGAATAACAGACTAGGGGTGTGGTTTTTATTCTGGAAGAAAAGATGTTCAAGTTGGAATTTATTTGTCAAAATTGGGGATGGGCGAGGTGGAGATCTAAGATGATGGTAGAAGAAACAGAAAAAGAAAATAGGAACTTTTCTAAAGAGTCACAGGATGTCCAAATAAAAGAAAAGGCTGGGGAAAATAGTGGTTAAAGATGAGTCTTTGAGCTGGAGGGTGGCTGAACAGGGAGAAAGGGGGTGATGCCAATAGCAGTAATAAGGTGACAGGAGAAAAAGCTGGTTGTGACCATGGAGATGATATGGCAGACAATTAGCTACTTTGGCTTTGGTTTTGTTGTGGCCAGGATCTCAGCACTACTTCCAGGAGAGTATATCCACAGAGAGCTGAAAATGTCCAGGTAGAGATCTCGGAGCATGACTGGGCTTGCAAAAGAGGTCTGTGTGGGGAGGTGATGGCTGAAGCTATGGAACCAAGGGCTTCTCTGGTACAACGCTAATTCTTTGTGACCTGTTCAATGGCACATCGATTCTGCAGGTCCTTTCCAGAATTATGTTTGAGTTTAGCAGTGGGGCCCACTGCCTCACGTGTTTATAACATTTTACACATGTTACACATGCCACTTGTCCAAGATCCCCAAGAAGTTCCATGTGGAGCTGAGAGCAGAATCAAGGATTCCTCCTTCAGTGCTCATTTCTCAATAATCCACTGCGGGGAAGCGGACTTTGGCCCAGTGGTTAGGGCGTACGTCTACCACATGGGAGGTCCGCGGTTCAAACCCCGGGCCTCCTCGACCCGTGTGGAGCTGGCCATGCGCAGTGCTGATGCGCGCAAGGAGTGCCGTGCCACGCAAGGGTGTTCCCCGCGTGGGGGAGCCCCACGCGCAAGGAGTGCGCCCGTGAGGAAAGCCGCCCAGCGTGAAAAGAAAGAGCAGCCTGCCCAGGAATGGCGCCGCCCACACTTCCCATGCCGCTGACTACAACAGAAGCGGACAAAGAAACAAGACGCAGCAAATAGACACCAAGAACAGACAACCAGGGGAGGGGGGAAATTAAATAAATAAATAAATCTTTAAAAAAATAAATAATCCACTGTGATGCTCCTCCTTGGCTATAGTCCTCCCCCTGGAAACAAAGGTCAGTCTTTGTAATGGGCTGATACAAAACCAAACCCACATACATCTTAAACTGGGTCACGGTGGCTTGCCTTTACCTTTGCCTTTTTTGTTTATTACAAAATGGTTGCCCTGCTCAGATAGGATGATCAATTGATAATCCTATGAATGGATTCCTAATTTTTGTTTAAATAATTGGCCAATTTGTTAAGCAGGTTTCACTTGTATCAATGTACATACATCTCAACTTGTCCTTGAGAGACTCATTTAATGTAGGAGTAGATACATGATCATTCCAATTTCACACATGAAAATAAATTGAGGCCAAGTATCTTCATCTTTATGTGGCCCCAATGTCACCTAGTAACATGTTCTTTCACCAGCACCATAATTTCCAAATTAGTTCCCAAGGGTAGTGAGGTAAGCTGCACAGGTGAGTGCTGATGGAATCATTGGGTTTCTATGACAATGGGTGCCCTAGACTATGCACTGGTCTTCCAATAAAGGTGTTTTTAAAGAACACCACCATAAAAGTCCATAGGGAAGACAGCCTGACATTGATTGGCTTAGAAACTTCTCTCTTTTGCTTGGCTTTAACAAGTATAAAAGTTTCATCCCAAATGCAAGATTTTGTATTTGTATTCCTTTAAAAATTCTTTTAAAAATGCCCTTATTGACTCTAGTAATAAGAACATATGTTGTAAATAATTCCCATATGGACGACTGATCAGAAACAGCTCACCAGCTTAATAGCATGACGGTTCTTTCAAAACACATTGACAGAGAAAGAAAAACTTCAAGGAGAAAATAACTTTCAAAGGAGATTCTGTTGCACTCAAGAAATTGAACACAGTTATGAATTCAAACTTCTGTATTTAACAGATGACTTGTATCGCCTTCAAAGTGAACCAGCTCCTCTCTGTCATTTTAGACAAAATTAAATGAAAGGAGAGATAGAGTAAAACTCTACTCAAAGAAAATGTTCCAGTAAGCAAAGTGTGCAGGATGAGGAAACAGGAATTTATCCATCCATTACAGGTCCAGCAATCCCCTGGCATGATTCCTCAAATCAAATGGGAGGAAGTCCAAAGTCGACTATGTAACAGTCAAGGTCATCCAAAGATTAAGAGGGCATCCTGAGACATGGTGAAGTCTCTGAACTCTCACGGGAGGTGTTTCAGGCTCTTCAAACTTGCTATAAGGACAATTCAAAAATTTCAGGGAAGCCAGACCAGGTGACTTTGGAGTTGCTTGCATCATAGACCCTGAACTTCCGTTTCCTCCTCTGTAAAATGGGGATAATCCTATTTGCTCTCAGGATTGTCATGTAGGTGGGACAATGCATCTAAGCATTTAGCCCAGTGCTGGCACAGTGTAGCTTTCCAGAATAAGTGCTGCCCTTTCTCCCAGGGGGATGGCTGGCAGTTCTTTGATGTTAACTTGTCCTTTTCCTCCTTCTGCAGACACGTGGAGCCAGGTTAAGGTGAAGAGAGACACCTGACAGTTGTTACTCAAAACAAGGTTGAAAAATAGTTAACTCAAAGAGTGACGCATGCCTAACAGAGTACCTAGCACAGAGCAAATGCAAGCAAATGGCAGCGGGCTTTGTTGACAACTGCTAGGACTGGTGCTGAGAGCTAACAAAAAAGCACGACTTCAGAACACAGCAAGTTCTTCCTTAGCCTGAAATCATCTGATGTTGGATCCACTAATCAAAAATTCTACTCTAAGACATAAGCAGAACCTTCTTCATGGGATTTATGCTGCTGGACTCCTACAAATTAAACTTTCTTTCCAGTTCTCTCCCTTCTTAGAATTCTTGAAAATATTCCCTGACTGCAAAGTTTGAAGCAGGTTTGCACAATCATATCCTGACATCCCCCAATAAGGAGGTGAGAACGCCAGAGGGGACACGACTTTTTCCTATCACAAAACTGGACTGTATTTGCTTTTAGTTTTGTTATGTTTTTGCTTTTGTTTTTTACAGGAATCAAGCAGCCACATGCCAAATCATGTTCATATTAGATCGAAGATTTACTCACTCTGATTTGTATAACTAGGCAATGAGGTTAATTGCTCAAGAGAAACATCTCCTGCCAGTTTTCCCAGTGTGGGTTTTGACTAGGTAGGAACAATCAGACCCCTTGCTGTGATCTGCAGTATTATTTTTCAATGTCGGGTTAAATCAGAGGCAAAGCTTCCACAGACGCTCCTTTAAAATAAAAGCATCAAGCTAATAACAAACAATGGAGAAAGAAATAGCAGGCAGAGATTGCGATTCCAAGCCACAAAGTTATTCCCCTGCAAAATGAATCTTAGAAAGCGTATGCATTTAAAAATCCAAGTGAAACTAGTGTCTTGCACAATGAAACACAAAGGGATTCCTTTCAGATGGATCAAGTGAATGACAGAATCTTATTTCCTTGCAAAATAATTTATCACACTCAGGCTATTTACTTCACATCTGTTACAGAATAGATTGCAGTTTTAAGCATAGTAAAGCTAAGATTAAAAATGTAATCTGGAGTCAGTACTAGGAATTTATTTGCAAATCAATCCTGGAGAATTTTGAGATGTTCCAAGTTATTCCTGGACCCAGTTGCTTAAGTATCCCTTGGACTCATTTGGCAGGGAGGTGGGGGCAGTGGGGAGGGAAGTTTACTATAATCTGGAGCTTTTGCTGAGTCTTCTGGAAAGCTTAGTTCTGGCATTACCATGGGGTGGAGGTTGATGGTTCTACTCCACAAAAGTCCTCAATTCATTTTTGCGTTGTGAAAAAATTTCCCCTAAAGATGCCAGCTGAAGAATACACCTGTTATTTTTGTCTCTCAAGCATTCCTACTGCCTTCTTCTGGCCCTACAGTCCCCCCTTTCTGTAAGGAGCCCACTCTGATACAGCATCCTCCCCCTCCCCTTCCCATTCCTAGCACAAGGGTAGAAACAACTGGAGTCAGGACCATCAGAATCTTCCCTGGGACTTTCCTGAGAAAGAGCATGTCTTCCAGAGTAACAACCTAACAAGGTGAGTCTGGGACTTACCCACCATGTACAGGAGCCACTCTAAAAGGGAGAGAATCATTCCCATGGTATTGTTTAAGCATCTGGATCCAACCAGACCTGAAGACAATGTACTCCCTAGACTTGCAAGTTATGGGAGATAATATATATCTTCTGTGCTTAAGTAGTTTTAGTTATGTTCCCTTTTCTTAAAACAAACAAGACTATTATGCTGCATACTGGACCCTGAAGATGCTGTTGCAGATGAGACTCTGTGTGCAATACCAGAGGTCCTTGAAGATCTGTCCTTTTCCTGGTTTGTGTTAACACCAAGCTGACATGAAAGGGGGTGGAGGGGTAGGAAGGGATGGACCTGCTTCCTGGAGCTGTCCTTGGATCCAGTGCTGAAGAAGAAATCCTGACATGGCCTGTAGCTAAGCTCTAGAATAAGAAAGAGATGGCCCTTCAGGGAGCAGCAGCAACTGGGATTCCCGGTGGGATGGCTGCCAATAAGTCTGCGGTTTAAGAAAATGAAGAACCAGGCTGATTCACTCATCAGGTGCCAGCAGTAGGTGGGTATCTTGGCAGTAAGATGGAGCCCAGAGTCACAAGTCCCTGGCAGTCATTAGAGGCCTCAAGTTAGCATCTATCTGGAAGCAGAAATCCAGGTCATCCCAGGACCTGGAGTGGAGAGTTCTTATCCCTGAGAATGTAGAGCAAGAAAAGCAGAAACCCCAAACTGGAGCAATGGGATACTGAAGTCAGAGGCCCTAGGTTCAAGTCCCAGCTCTGGCATTTATAAGTTGCATGACCTTAGGAAAGTAACCATTCTCAGTCTCACTTCTCCCATCTATTACCTGGGCGGGGGGGAGCGCAGTATATAATAATAACTGTATATAATCAAAACATATACCTGAACTTGTTTTTGTCTTTACTATTAGAGTTACATACTTTTTTTTTTTTTTTTTAAAGATTTATTTATTTATTTAATTTCCCCCCCTCCCCCGGTTGTCTGTTCTTTGTGTCTATTTGCTGCGTCTTGTTTCTTTGTCCGCTTCTGTTGTCGTCAGCGGCACGGGAAGTGTGGGCGGCGCCATTCCTGGGCAGGCTGCTCTTTCTTTTCACGCTGGGCGGCTTTCCTCACGGGCGCACTCCTTGCGCATGGGGCTCCCCCACGCGGGGGACACCTTGCGTAGCACGGCACTCCTTGCGCGCATCAGCGCTGCGCATGGCCAGCTCCACACGGGTCAAGGAGGCCCGGGGTTTGAACCGCGGACCTCCCATATGGTAGACGGACGCCCTAACCACTGGGCCAAAGTCCGTTTCCCGAGTTACATACTTTTTAAATTGTGGTATAGACATCTATTTATATGCCTATTTCCCATACTAAGTCTACTTAAGTGCAGAGACTGTTGTACTAATCTCCTTATCCCTCAAGTACCTGAAACTCAAAATTATACACTTAAAAAGTCAATGAAATTAATCAATGCATATCAAAGCACTTTATACCCTGATGTACACAATACTATTGTATAGCACTACCAGGCAGGAAACAAAATTAGAGATTAGACATAATGGAGCCAAGACAAGAACCAAGTTACTGGACCTGAATATTCAGCAGAAACCACATGGGGAAAAGAGTCCTGGACTTTTGCCAGGGAGACATGATAACAAAACCCAAGGTATAGGATTCAAAATGCTTCCTGAATAGAACCATGTTGGTCCTATACTTACAGGGAACATTATTTGAGCAGCTTCAATTGGAGGCACAGAGCCAGGCAACTTGTTACAGTGAAAACCCAAATTGCTGCCATGGCCCTTGGAAACTTAGTGGAACTACCTGAGACAATAGCTCAAGCACCCCTACTGTCTCAGCATTTGTCATCATTGAAGGAGATGAGGGTCAGATTCCACCAGAGAATGTGAAACTGTCTGTACTTTTCATTTACTGTTTACTCAAGAGGATGAATCGACATCTTCCTCCAAGAATCCAGAAGGCGTTGAGCTTAGAAGCTGTAGATGGCCACTGCAGTCAATCAGAGAGACAATCGCTGGGCCTTCAAGCTCTCCAGCAGGGACAGAGGGTAATAGCGCATGGAAATCACTGAACAGTCCTGCCTAAAATCTAGCTGCACTTTCTGGTTTTAGTCATGCCAGTTCAAAATCTCTGGCTTCCAAATGCTAAAAGAAATTATTCCTCATGAAATGTCCAGACATTGTGTTTTGTCTTCCATCGAATAATTGCAAAAAAAAATGACAGTATACCTACCCAAAGTACTGAACCTACTAAACAGCTTTTAATATCTCTTGATTTTCACATAATTTTTCCTCTATTTATATTGTAGAGAAACTAATAAGATTGTATTAGATACTCTAAAAAGTCTCAAAGCTCAGATAAAGATAACTGTCCTCAGAATTTTTCTACTTCCTATTGGTATCCTCACAAAGCAAACCTGGGGATAAAAACTATGGCTTTCTTTTAATGCAAAGAATCATGTTTCTTGGTTCTTCTTTTATAGAGTTTGATTCACTTTCTAAGAATTTCCTGATATTATATCCAATTGATAATGAGCATTTCAGTCATTAATGTCTTATTTGCTCAGATGAAAATGTTATTGTTTTTGGCCAAAGGCAATGACAAGACTTGTAAAGCAAAGTTAGTACATGAAATCCATAAAACTGAAAGGACAAAAATAAAAGAATATTGACTTTCTGTGTATAAAAGAGTTAGTCACAAGAAATATTTAGGCAAGCAAGAAATGAAAGCTATACAAGAAAAATAAGACAATGGAAGTAAAGAGATTTAATGGAAATAATAGAATGAATCAGAATTTTCTAAATGAAAGAGTCAATTGCAGTTCTCAAAAAAACAAAAACCAGTATATTTGCTTTTTCAATAAAGTTTATATATGTCAAATGCTCGTGAGACTTCTGACAAATAGTTATTTTCTTTAGCTTCGGTTTTTCTTCTCTTATCTGTAAAAATAGAACCACAAATCCTTGCCTATTCTATGTCGAAAGGCCTATGAAAATAGTAAAATTGAAAAAGACATGAAGATAGCATGATCTGTGGCATAATGGATTAAACCTGGAGACATCAGTACGAACTCGTGTTTAGCTTACAATAGACATATAATGTTACATATAGAACTATCTGTGGATGTATATATACACATACTTTACAGTTTCACTCTAGATGATAAAGATGTTTCCCACATTGGTAGAGGTTAATGATTCTGATACAGCTATACACATATCCTGGAATTAAACAATTGAGTAAATAGATGTCAGATGGTAGGAGCCAGGTTTCTTACTATTAGAGTGAGAAATTATAGATAAGCAAGGGGCAGGAAAGAATGATCCAGATGAAAATGGATTGGAGATATTAGTATGAACTAATTTTTAGCTTACTGTACACACAGATGGCTACATACAGAAACATGTATAGATATGTGTAAATACATAGGTTAGTAAACATACATATAGTTCCTTGCCCTGTCAGCTGAGAGGACCTAGAAGGGATGAAAAAGCACACACAGCATCTGGATTGTAGTTTCCAAATACCATTCTACAATGAAAAGAATCAGGGCTCCTTAAACCAATGGCTGATTCTAAGACTGGAGCAAGAAATATACAAGGTGGGCCTGGAGCACCTTGTACTGGCAGAAAGTAAAGAAGTATGGGGAAACGGACTTTGGCCCAGTGGTTAGGGCGTCCGTCTACCACATGGGAGGTCCGTGGTTCAAGCCCCGGGCCTCCTTGACCCGTGTGGAGCTGGCTCACGCGCAGTGCTGATGCGCGCAAGGAGTGCCGTGCCACACAGGGGTGTCCCCCGCGTGGGGCTACGCGCAAGGAGTGCACCCATAAGTGCCCAGCACGAAGGAGGGAGCAGCCTGCCGAGGAATGTGGCCGCCCACACTTCCCGTGCCGCTGACGACAACAGAAGCAGACAGAGAAACAAGACGCAGCAAAAAGACACAGAAAACAGACAACGGGGGGGGGGGGGGGGGGGGGGGGGGGGGGGAATTAAATAAATAAAAATAAAAATAAATCTTTAAAAAAAAAAAGAAGTATGAAAAAAAACAATGGAGTTATTTCAAAGGGACATAGGCACCAACTAAAAGAGCTCCTAATGGCAATGGCAAGAGCTGGAAGAATTTGAACAAGAAAACAAATTAAGTATTTGATCATAATCCAAAGTATAAAATAAATATCCATGAGTCCACATGGATATAAATGATAAACTAAATAAATAAATGAACAATACCCCTTAAGTGTGGGCTATGCATAATGACTCCCTTCCAAAGAAAAAACAATGGAAAGAGAAAGAGGGGGTGGGGGAAAGAGTACCTTCACAGTGGTGAAACCTGACAAACACCACCTCCGCCAGGTGATCCAGGTCAGCATCAACAGTGATATGTTGATGGTTTGTACTCCTGAAAGATGTGATGAACATGGCACTTGGTCTTCCCACACACCCTCATACACAAACCTACACACCCCAATCTAATCATGAGAAAAACATCAGCCAAATCCCCATTAAGGAACATTCTACAAAAGACTTGACCAATACACCTCAAAATGGTAAAGGTCACCAGAAACAAGGATATTAAAGAAACTGCCTGTTGGGGATTGAATAATGTTCCCCATAAAACATGGTCAAGGGCCAACCTCCAGTCCTGTGGATGAGAACTCCTTTGTAAACAGGATTTTCAAAGATCCTGTTAAGATAAGGCCAAATTAAATCAGGTGGATCTTAATCCAATATGACATGAGTCCTTATAAACAAAAGGAATTTAGGCACAGAAGCACAAGCCACAGGAGGAGACAAGACAGATCGCCAAGTAACAGAGGCAGAGATCAACTGCCAGCAAACCATCCCTGGAATGCTACAGACTTCAGGAAAAAAAGCACGTCCTTCCAATATGTTGATTTTGACTTCTGGCCTCCAAACTGCGAGACAATAAATTCCTTTTGTTTAAGCCAACCACGTGTGGTGTTTGTTATAGCAGTATGGCAAACGAAAACACTGCACCAGCCAAGAGGAGTCTAAGGAGACAGGACTACTGAATATAATGTGGTCCTGGATGGGGTTCTGGAATTAACAAAAGGACATTGGGAAACAACTAAGGAACTCTGAATAAAATATGGACTTTAGTTGATAATAATATATCAATATTGGTCCGTTACGTGCAACAAATGTACAATACCAGTATTAGATGCTAAGAGTATTATACAATAGAAGAATAGAAGAAACTAGGTGTGGGTATATGAGAACTCCCTGTACTGTCTTTACAATGTTTCTAAAATAAAAAATTTATTGAAAAATATAAAGTAAAAACGTAAGACTCTGTGATTATATTTTATAGAGGTTCCTTCTAACAATTTTAGAGATTTTTATTCCCATAATAGCATGCCTTTATTTATATATTCAGTTTATGGATAACTATCATTATTCCAAGGTTGTTCTTTGATATCTAATTCATAGGTCTCTTTTCATAGCCCACATTTTTTAAAATTACTTTTCTGATCCTACATAAACCACTTGTACTTGTCTTTAGCAAATTTCAAGCTACATTCGTAATGCTATTTTTTCCTTCTATTTTCCTAAATCACCTTTATTTTTCCTGTTTCCCAATCCTCCAATCCTAGTTTTGGTACTTACATTACTTAGAAACATAGACAATATACTGCATATATCCCCAGAAGATATTTGGTCCTTCCACCACTTTGTAAGAAGACAGTCTACCAAGGTTGTTCAGGAGTCATACACTTGAAATGTTCTAGCAAATAGTCCCAGAGAACAACTGGGCTTGTTCCTGGGCTGGCATTGAAGAGCCTGATTCCCACATAGGAAGAAGGATCAAGGAGATGCACAAGCAGTAAGACTGCTTAGTGGAGCTGTGGCTTTGTTGTCTCTGTTACCAAGACAGTCATCGTTACATCCATGAACATTTGTATGCCCCTCTTCCAGATCAACAACAGTTTCCTTCACTTATGTATTGTCTACAAAGTGAATTGTCACCAGTAAGGTTTATATCACATATACTTACACCACTGCTCTCAAACATTTTAGTGGTAGGATTCTGTCAATTTCTTAAAAAATAATGAGGACCCCAAAAACCTTTTGCTTTGGTATCCACTGATATTTTACATATGGCAAATTAAAATGGAGAAATTTTAAAAATATTATTTATTTAAAATAATGAATCCATTACATATTAACATAAATCACCTACCTTTATGAAAAATAGCTATTTTATAAAACAAAAAAAAAGTTAGAAGAATAGCATTGTTTTACAGCCAGAGTTCTTAACAAGGGGTCTATATGCTTGAACTGAACTTCAAAAAAACTTTCCTGTGGGGACATGTTGGTGCAGGTGTGATATATATATAGTAAATAATACACAGAATACTGTGGACTTAGTAAATAGTCTGTGGAACAAAAACAGTTAGGAACACCTGTTTTACACTTTCACAAACCTCTCTAATGACTAGCTTAATAAAATATAGCTGGAATCCCACATAGGCTTTTTTTTTAAAGATTATTTATTTATTTATTTATTGACTCCCCCTCTCTCCATTGTCTGCTCTCTGTGTCCATTAGCTGTGTGATCTTCTGTGTCTGCTTGTATTCTCATTTCACAGATCCAGGAATCGATCCTGGAACCTTCCAGAGTGGGAGAGAGGAATCATTCTCTTGTACTACCTCAGCTCCCTGGTCTGCTGTGTCTCTTATTGTCTCTCCTCTGTGTCTCTTTTTGTTGCATCATCTTGCTGCATCAGCTCTCCATGTTGGCCAGGACTCCTGCACAGGGCAGCACTCCTGCACAGGATGGCACTCGCGCTGGGGGTGGCACTCCCTGAGCGGGGTGGCACTCCGTGTGGGCTGGCATGCTGCGTGGGCCAGCTCACTGCACAGGCCAGCGTGCCTTCACCAGGAGGCTCTGGGTATCAAACCCTGGACCTCCTATATGGTAGACAGGAGCCCAATTGCTTGAGCCATGTCCTTTTTTGTACTCAAGCTGTTGCAATCTGCTGTTTTGACTGAAGGATACAAATGAGTAGTTGGAAAAGGGAGAAGTATTTTAACAGCCCTTTATATACTGGTAGGTTTATTTTTTGATACATTGAAATTCAACAAGTTGTACTCCTTAAAGGTTAATTACAAAATGGAATCTGATACCATGTAAATGAAGTTTTCATACTCTCTTACATTAAAATACATTAGTCTAGACACTCCTTTGAGTGGATATTTTACCTATGCATTATTTTTTAATTTCATGCACTGGAAATATGGAAAATATTTGTCCACCAAGTTTTTCATATCATAGTATCATAATATTTCACCACATAATATTTTTTAAAATCACATTTCTTACTATCTCCACAGATCTCATCAGAAAAAATCCTTAAGTAATGGTGAGCTGCAAAGCTCACTCTGATAGATACAAGTTTTCCACAATTTTAATTTTTGCTTGAAAGCCCAAATTTGATCATTGACAATATATTCTGTCTTGTCCTTAAGGGATAGCTTCCTTTGTCCATTTTTGAAAAAATACCTGCCAAATGCCCACATCTGAATAACTATAGTTTGTCAGTTATTTTTTTCAATCAAAAATGGTTTTCCGTGAAAAGCAGCAGCCATGTTAGCTCACAATTCAATCGCACAAGTTCATCTCCACAAGACAACCGCCTACTTTCACATAGCAGCTGAAGTCCATTATGTCTGCTGCCCATTTTGTCACTCTGAATATTGAGAAGGTGTGTACTCAAGGACTGAGATGCAGTAAAATTGCTAATTGTTTCTCCTTCATTAAGGCCATTTTTCAGTGAAATTGATATTTGTAGTTGTGAGTGTGTGGTGATGAAGAATACGACTGTTACTATAGTCTAGTGCCACTGCCCTGATTCACTCTAAGGCACTAGCAGTTTTACCAACAACTGCTTTTTCACCATCAGTGCAAATGCCAACAAATTTTTTAAAGGCAAATAACATCTTAGTATTTTCATGAAAAGAGTATCGACCTCAACCCTTTGAAAGGGCCTCAGGAAACAAACACAGAGGTCCACAGGCCAAAGTTAGAGAACCTGCTTTAAATTGTTCTTCAAATTGCCTAAGTAAGTAATAGCATGAGAGAGGTGAATTAAATTGTTGGGGTAATAATTTCCTCTATTAAAACATGGTTAGGCAGGTTATTAATAGATGGGGAAAGATGACAGGATAAGAGAGAAACATATAGCATTAAACAAATAAGAATAGAAATATGAGCAAAAGGATAAAGATCATAATGATTCAATGGGAAGTTGATCTTTCTAATCATCTTTGGTAGAAGCTGTCTACTTTGTGCAGTCATCTGTTGTTGTCTTAGGTAAACAGATTACTTCTGTAGTCATCTGTTTTGGGAGGTTCTCTGAAGATCCTCAGTTTAAGGTCCACGATGTGTATAACTTTTATTCTGATACGGTCTTTTCCAATGAGACTTAAGGGTAGTCTTTCTCTGATATAGTTTCCAGAATACCAAATCACTCCGTTTTAGGTCATGGAAGACCTGTAGAAGTAATGATAAGGACAGTCGCTTTCCGCCTGTTGAAAAGAGGACTGAGTTTACTGGGTCAGTCCTTTTCAAGATTCACTTGAAATCAAATATAGGTAAAGATATTTCTCAGAAGAGCACAGGGTAAAGCTTTAAGCCATGGCAATTCAAACCTGTCTGGTAGTTCAACTAACTTCAGCTTTTAATATTCCATTTGTTATTTTCGTCTTTTTAGAGGGTCAGGGGTAATGAGGACAGTGAAGATTTTGAGTAAAGGGCAAAGCCTTGCATAATTTACAAATAAATATTCTAGTAAAATATGACTTCCTATAGCTGGATAGATAAATTTTAATGCCTCAAGTAAAAAATATAAACTCTAATGTTTCTTAGTCATTGTGAATACTGTAACTTTTCAGCAAGGAAATGCTTTTATCCACCAAGAAAATAAAAACACTATTACAAGTATATATTCACAAAAGTAGAAATCAGGAATGCGGATTTGGCTCAACTGATAGAGCATCCGCCTACCACATGGGAGGTCCAGGGTTCAAACTCAGGGCCTCCTTGACCCGTATGGAGCTGACCCATGCACAGTGCTGATACAGACAAGGAGTGCCGTGCCATGCAGGGGTGTCCCCCACATAGGGGAGCCACACACACAAAGGAGTACTCCCCATAATGAGAGCTGCCACGTGCGATAAAAGCACAGCCTGCCCAGAAGTGGCACTGCACACACGGAGAGCTGATGCAGCAAGATGATGCAACTAAAAGAGACACAGATTCCTGGTGCTGCTGACAAGAATAAAAGTGGACATAGAGGAACACATAGTGAATGGACACAGAGAGCAGACAGTGAGATAATGGGGGAGGGGGCGGTGGGGAAGGGGAAAGAAAGAAAATAAATAAATCTTTTCTAAAAAAACAAAACTTAAGACTCATAAAAAATTAGAAATTTTTAAAAAGTAGAAATCACATTAAACTCAGTCTGAAGATCTCCAAAGGGTCTTTAGACATGGTTTCAGTCCCTAGCTCACCTTTACAATTTTTCCAGAATAAAGTGAGGTACAGGTAAGGCCTAAACCAGCCACATCATGTGCTATTCCTGAAAATTTTCCCCATCAGTGTTTGTTTAATCATACAGCCAGTTTGTGGTTTCATGGAGGATTTCATCACATGTCCATTTACAGTTCTATAGTACCCCCAAACAGATATCTTGTCTTCAAAAGATATTACCCTCATATTTTTGCAACCTAACTGTTCCCATTGTTTCTTTTCAGAATTGAGGACAAACCTGTATTTCTATGATGGAGTCCTTGAACTTCTCCATGGATTACATTTCTGTTCCTCAAGAGGTCTTTGTATGGGTACTTTTGTCGTAGCAATAGGATGATCTGCAAATGCATATCCTCCAGCTCTTATACCATCTCTTTCCTTGTGGATCTCTACTCTATGACAGCAAATTCTTTGGTTAGCACACTTCTTCATTTCTACAGCATTGCAAAAACACGAACTCCTCCAACAGTGTACCAAATTCCATGTATATATTTACCCAGAGAGGACCACAACTTCAATCTTTAGGCCAGTTTGACTTCTGGTAAAGGGTTATATTTTACAAAAAGAGTCTGGAATAGTTATTGCATATCCAGTCTTGTATTATCCCTTTTTGTGTTTAAGATAAGATCCATTAATAAATAGTATTAGGTCACAACTGGCAGAGGAGAGTCCAAAAGTTCTACACTGGGCATAGATACTTTTCAAACTAAAAAACACAAGCATGCAACTTTTCTTCATTGGTTATGGTTTTAATAGAGTTGTTGTATGGTAATATAAAAATAAAAATAATATTTTATAAAGAGTTAACTTCCCAACAGAAAATTACCAGTTGTTTTCACTTAGCAATAGGCATTGTATAGCATCAGGTACCATCAGATTTAAAGGTATCTCAATCCAAGATCTTGAAATGCTCTGATTAATTTAGCCAAGTTTGCAATGGTTTTGAGGCAAGAAAGATAAGGCTTGGCTTCTAGAACATGAGATAGGCCACAATAGGAAATGGGATTTTATGTGTGCCATAATGTTGAGCTTTTTTTTTTTACAAATTCCAAAGTAAAAACATCATTTGGACTACATTATATCTATTTCTGAGCTAGTAAATGAAATAATAATACACCCAATGTATAATTTCTGTAGATGTCTCTTATTTTTTGTAACTTACCTCCATTTAAAAGCAATTAGTAGGAGGCAGACTTGGGCCAGTGGTTAGGGCGTCCGTCTACCTCATGGGTGGTCTGGGGTTCAAAACCCCAGGCCTCCTTGACCCGTATGGAGCTGGTCCACGTGCAGTGCTGATGTACACAGGGAGTGCCTGCCACACAGCGGTGTCCCCGCATAGGGGGGCCCCACACGCAAGGAGTGCGTCCCATAAGGGGAGCCACCCAGCGTGAAAGAAAGTGCAGCCCGCACAAGAGTGGCGCGACACACATGGAGAGCTGACGAGCAAGATGACGCAACAAAAAAAGACACAGATTCCCGTGCCACTGACAACAACAGAAGCGGACACAGAAGAACACGCAGCAAATGGACACAGAGAACAGACAACTGGGGGGGAGGGTGGGGAGAAAAGGAGAGAAATAAAGAATAAATAAAAAATAAAAATAAACAAAACAAGTTTGATGAAAAGTGTAAAATAAACACACACAAAAGCTTCAAAACTTTTTCAAGAGACCACGTTAACCTTAGTATTTCATTAACTGTTGTGTAGAAAAAATTTCCCAAAGGAGTTGATAATCATAATCAGAAGTAAGAGAAAAGAAGAGACTCTTAAAATAGTTTAAAAATAGCTATGCTCTCAAAAAACTTTTGCTTTTCACTGCTTACCTTTCATCTGTATTGCTTGGAATTTTTTAAACAATATGCATATAAAACTTATACAATTTTTTATTTAAATAAAATTAAATCCAAAATAAAGATTGTTGCAATGTATGATTTTGGTAAACAGATTTTTATCAACCACAGTGCTTTATGAATAATAGTAGCAACATTATTATAAATATATTGATTACATTTATTTTTGTTTTGACTTATATTACCTTTTCAGTCCATGACCCTCAGTTACATACAGTGTAACCGAGGGCATAAAATCCCCATTTCCTATCATGGCCTACCTCAAGGACCCTACACCAGTCACTTAAGGAGAAAATGTGTTCAGAGCTTCAGACACTGGTTGTCCCCGAGCTCCATCACCTGAGCTCCACCTGGAGGCAGCAAGCAGATCTTCAGTAGATGAATAACTAATCCCCTGGAGTGCTGGGTTCCCCAGGCAGCCTCTCTGCCTCCTCAGACCCTGAGGGAAGAGTAGATGATCTGACTCTTCTTTGTTTTCATTGCTTGTATTTTTTTTAATTAAAGTTAATATGTCACAAGGAATGTTACATTAAAAAACATAAGGAAAAAAAACCACATGAGGTTCCCATATAACCCACTCCCCACCCCCCACCACAACATTTTTGTAAATTGTATTTTTTTGAAGATATATACATCACCAAAAAAATTACATTAAAAAATATAAGAGGTTCTTGTATACTCCCCATCCCCCCACCCCACTCCTCCCACACCAACCACCTCCCCCGTCATTGTGGCACACTCATCACACTCAGTGAACACATTCTGGAGCACCGCTGCTCCACATGGATAATAGTTTACCCTGTGGTTCACACTCTCCCCCAGTCCATTCAGTGGGTTAAGGCAGGATATAAAAAGTCCAGCATCTGACCCTGCAATATCATTTAGGACAACTCAAAATCCCAAAAATGCCCCCACATCACATCTCTTCCACCATCTCCCTGCCCTCAGCAACTACCGTGGCTACTTTCTCCACCTCGATGCTAACATTTCTTCTACTACTCATCACAATTGAACTGACCCTTCTGACTCCAGGGTTTCCTTAGTGGTCTCCAGGTGTCAGGTGTCCCCTCTGCCCCAGGCCTAAGGGTCATGATACCAGACTCAGACCCAGTGAGTTCAGGGACATTTTGATGAAAAAAGAATGCTGTGGTGACAAAGTTATTTTCTCCTACATGGACTTCAACCTCTCATTTCTAGTTAACACTAAAAGAAACTATAATCATTTAAAAAAAAAAAAAGGAACTCTCCATTTGAGACCATTCCTCACAATTGTTTCAAATTCCCATTCTAATTCTGAAAAACCATGTTGTTAGCATTGTAAGGGGAGGTAGATAAAGAAAAGCAAGCAAACATTAAGGCATTACTGGATGTTATTCGGTACACAGTCTGAATCTGTCCTGTTCCTCCCTGCACCTGCACGAGGCAGCCTCTACAAGCACCTACGTCCTTGGAGGATGCTTGCAAACGCCAGCCTCAGATAAGACACTACATGCAAGCCTCCATGACAATTAATTGATAAAAATTAAATTTTATTGATAAGAGTGGGGATATTCAATGGTCACAAAATACCACATGGCAAATGGCAGTGTATTTCTCATTTGTATTACATAGAGGTTAGAATATAGAGTGTGCAGGAAAGAGAAAGGAAGAAGGTTAGGACCTCTTGAGGACAACTGAAATTGTGAGACATACAGAGCAATGCGGACCATACTGCACTCCCTTTGCCATCCAGGACAGTCTTATGATGTCAGGCAAAGGCACCACTTGGCAATGGGACACCTGGTTTCTTGCCTAGCTCTGCCACCACTTCCCTGGGAGGCGATAGGCTCATATAGGAAAAAGGAACCTATGTTCATCTGTAAAACTGTGACCCTCCCCAGTTCTCTGTACCCCTTACCCTACTTTATCGTTTCCACCTTGCTGACCATCACCTGACATAATTGATATTTATTTGCTTACTGTTCATCTCTTCTAATATACCGTAAGGTCCAGCAGAGCAGAAGCTTTGTTTTATTCACTGCTAAATCCTCAACTCCTATTATAGTAATTGGCACATAGTGGATTCATCCTTTCATTAAGTACTCACACCAGGCACTGGGGATTTTACTGATGAAATAGATAAATAAATGTGGTGTATCCTTACAAAGAATACTGTTCAGTCATAAAATGGAATGAAGTGCTGATACATGCTACAACATAGATGACCCTTGAAAACATACTAAGAAACCAGCCACAAAAGGTCACATATTACATGAGTTCTGTTTAAATGGAGAGTCCAGAAGATCCAAAATACAAATTTGTAGAGAGAGAAAGTAGATTACCGGTTGCCTTGGGCTTGGGAGAGAAGGAGAATAAGGGTAGAAGGTTTATTTTGGGGTGATGAAAATGTTCTAAAATTGATAATGGTGATGGTTGCACATATCTGTGAATATACTAAGACCATTGAATTGTACACCTTAAATAGGTGGATTATATCTCAATAAAGCTTTTATAAAAATAATAATCAATCTGACCTCATCATCATACCAAAATCCATACTCCTGCCATTCTTTGTTCATCACCACCTGTCAAATTGTCTTTTCTAGGGAAAGCAAATAGAAATGAATAACAGTGTATTTCCCAACCACTCTCTGTTTCTCTAAAGCAATCCTCAAAAGCCAGAGATGGTCCCATTTATGACTCATTGCCTCAGGGCACCGTGTCCCATAGTGATATGTGCTGGTATCTGACTGTCGCAGAAGGAAATGTGGTCGACAAGTTCAAGAATTAATACTCTTGGAAATAAAGAATTTGCTGACTAGAGGAAGAGTTACAATTTCAGGAAGCACAAAGTTTAATTTGACTCTTCACCTACTTGGAGACAGAGTGATGAAATGTAGTCAACTGTCACATTGCCAGCTAAGTTTTCAGAAGTAATAAAATACCATCACTAAATCTATTATTAAAATATAGGGGCGGTGGACTTGGCCCAGTGGTTAGGGTGTCCGTCTACCACATGGGAGGTCCGCAGTTCAAACCCTGGGCCTCCTTGACCCATGTGGAGCTGGCCCGTGCTCAGTGCTGATGTGCGCAAGGAGTGCTCTGCCACGCAGGGGTGTCCCCTGCGTAGGGGAGCCCCATGTGCAAGGAGTGTGCCCCATAAGGAGAGCCGCCCAGTGCAAAAGAAAGTGCACCCTGCCCAGGAATGATGCGGCACACACGGAGAGCCGACACAACAAGATGACTCAACGAAAAGAAACACAGATTCCCGTGCTGCTGGCAACAACAGAGGCGGAGAAAGAAGATGCAGCAAATAGACACAGAGAACAGACAACCGGGGTGGGGGGGAAGGGGAGAGAAATAAATAAATCTTTTAAAAAAAATATATATATAGGGGTGTATACATATATGCAAAGTGATTCTTAAACTTATGTCCTTGCTAGAGATTCCTATTCTCTTTGCTCTTCAGTCCCTCCAAAACATTTAAAAATATCTAGCCAAGTGCAGAACACTCCAGAATAACAGCCTTGTATCATCCCTTTCTTCTTACTCCCTTAGTACAACCTGCATAACTTGGGCCACCCTCAGTTTTCACTGAGAGGACAAGGCACTGGCAGAGTAATAATTAATTCATGTCTACGGGTCAGCACTCAAAGAGCAGTGTGTCTTCCACTGTATTAAACTATAGTTTCTGGGGTGGCGGACTTGGCCTAGTGGTTAGGTCATCCGTCTACCACATGGGAGGTCCGCGGTTCAAACCCCGGGCCTCCTTGACCCATGTGGAGCTGGCCCAAGCACAGTGCTGATGCACGCGAGGAGTGCCATGCCACAAAGGGGTGTCCCTTGTGCAGGGGAGCCCCACACACAAGGAGTGCGCCCCATAAGGAGAGCCGCCCAGCACGAAAGAAAGTGCAGCCTGCCCAGGAATGGCGCTGCACACACAGAGAGCTGACACAACAAGATGACGCAACAAAAAGAAACACAGATTTCTGTGCCGCTGACAACAACAGAAGCAGACAAAGAAGACGCAGCAAATAGACACAGAGAACAGACTACTGGGATGGGGTGGGGGGAAGGGGAGAGAAATAAATAAATCTTTAAAAAAAAATAAACTATAGTTTCTGGCAGTCTTCTTGACACTGCAAAGAAATATGGATTTCTATAACAAGATCATACAGCTTTATTCATTTGCACAAAGTCATTGTCTTTCATGCTCAAAGAAAAAGAGTACTATTTTGAAAAAGCAGTTTATTTCCTTTTTCCGTAAACACTGAAAGTAACTAACAATGAAACAATTGGGAAAACCATCTGCTCCAAAAGGTTCCCACTGTCACTTGGTAGGATCAGGAAAGCAGATGAAGTTAAATTGTGACTGTGGGATTCCAGAAGGTGGTGATTGTGCCTTCACTACTGAAAGCATCACCAGGTACCCAGTACTGAAAGCCCACCGGGTGTTCAACTCCTGGGCACTGCAGACACCAGGTGGTCAGGTCTCTGTCCCTGCCCCGTGAATACCTGTGCAAACGCTAAGCTGTGGTTCATGATGGACTTGACGCAGCTCGTCAGCAGGGTTTCTCAACCTTGGCACTCCACTCTGGGCTGCACAGTTCTTTGCTGTGGGGCCGTCCTAGGTCTGTAGGATGTTTAGCAACATCCCTGGCCTCTACCCAGTAACATTTACCCAGGCGTGGTGCCTAGAAACATCTCCAGACATTGCCAAATGTCCCTTGGAGGGGCAGGGAAGAGGGCAAAATCAGACTACATTAGAGCTGTAACAGGGGTGAATGGAATGTTCTGGAGGGGTTGAGAGCAGTTAAATACAAGGGGAGGTGGAGGGGGAGCAACGTCCTCTCCTGGGGCCTTATTCAGACGCCAACAGAGAATAGAATGGGCCTCGCGAAAACTGCTTCTGAATGATCCTGGAGAAATGAACAACAAAAGATGAATATTGTCCCAAAGAGCCACAGGAACATGAAGGAATTTCAACAAACTACTAAGGGAGGCTAAGGCAGGAAAAGGTCATGTGGTTAAAAGGGATTTAAGTGGTGGTAAGTCCTGAACAGATTCGCTGCGTTTGTTGACTGGCATCGGCCCAGGTACCGTTGGTGAGAGTCAGGAGCCAGGAATGCAGAGGCTGCCCCTAGGCTGGTAAACCGGACTAGGAAATGGTTGAGCTTTCTTCTAATTCCAAGTGTGCATCATGCGACACTCCCTTCCCACCCAAGCCAGGACATCATGTTACTCTCACCTGGGAGAAATCAGGCTGCAGGTGCACTAGCATCTCTGCCTGTTGGAGAAAGTGGCACTTTCTGGGGCCGGCATGGAGGGAAGGGAATGGCCAGGAGAGAACTGTGGAGAAAACGCGTGTCCAGGAGCCAGCTCCACCCCGCTGAGTGCAGTGTCCAGGGCCTCCCGGCATCAAAGACCAACTCGGCTCTCCAGGGAAGGAATGTCAGTGTTATGTGGATACATTCAAGAGCCTTAACTCTTTTCTTCATGACATAAATGAAGTGAAAGGAAAGAAATGAGTCTGTGTGGTAATCTTCAATTCACAAAGGGAAGACATAAAAAGAGAGACAAGTGCCCGCTCTCCTTCCTGCCCAGAACAGCCTCCTGGAGCTGATCTACAGAGGATGAACGAACATTCAGAGCAAAAAAGTTTGTGTTACATTAGAAGCCTGATTTAACTCATTCATATGAACACGCAAGAGATCTACATCTCTGATCTCCAGAGTAGTAAAATGAGGTGGTGAATGATAAGGGCACCATTTAGCCAGCTCAGTGAATGAATAATCGTTGTAAGTGAAGCAGCCACATCAGGTAATTAAATTAATTTGTCAGATAGATATGATTCACCAACTGCGGCGGCTTGCTCGGTCGGTAGAGGTGGGGTCTGGCTGCGGACGAGGGGTCGGTCCAGCTCTGGACGAGGGGTCGGTCCCACTTGGGACGAGGGGTCGGTCCCACTTGGGACGAGGGGTCGGTCCGGCAGCAGACGAGGGGTCGGTCTCACAAGGGGTTGCGCGGTTCGGCTGACGGGGTCGCCTGGCGAAGCCGGCGACGAGGGGGTCACCCAGAGAAGCAGGCGACGAACTGGGGACAAGGGAGGCCAGGCCCTTGTCGGGGGCTCTCAGGACTGGAGGGCGCATGGCAGAAGAACTATGGCGGAGACAAGGTAAACACGCAAGTCCACTTTACTGAGGGAGAGGCAACAGTTTTATAGGGGCTGGGGAAGGCTGATTGGTCGAAGCCACGCCCTGTTCTGATTGGTTGCCGGCGAAAGGTCAGTGGGCGGTACTGGACGGGGGAGGGTGTGGTGGTTAGGGATTGGCTGTCGCTGTTGCTGGGGGAAGGGGCAGGGTTTAGGGATTGGTGGCTGCTGTTGCTGGGGTGGAGGGCAGACTTGAGTTTCCCGCCCACGCCTGGCTGTTGCTGCTGTCGGGGAGAGGGAAAAGGGCAGACTGGATTTTTCCACCCACGCCTGGCTGTTGCTGCTGTCGGGGGGAGGGAAAAGGGCAGACTGGAATTTTCCGCCCTGCGCCTGCGCAGGGAGAAAGAAGAAGAAGGGTGCCGCCCCACAAGGCATCGTGTGGCGCCATCCGGGAGGAGGGGCGGCCGCGGAAGCATGGCTGCCAAGAAGGGGAGACCCGAGGGCACTCTGCACCCATGCCGAGCTCCCTTCAGGGGTGGTGGTGGGCCCGACCAACCACCCTATTATGGGGGCAGCGGAATTAGGCCTACCGCGGCCGCTCCCCTCGCCAGGCCCGCAAACCACACTTCAGCCCGAGGGGTGACCGCAACCAACTATCCACTGATATATTTGCCCTCTTAGATTTGACTTTCACTCTTGATAAGAGATCTTCTTTTGATCTTAACTTTCATTCTTTTATTTTTTTGATGTTGAAATTACTTCCTCATTTTGCATTTTCAGTAGCCGAAATGAACATTTCTCTTGCAATTAATCATCCGGTAAGTGTCAGAGCTCCTAAGATGTGTTAACCTTGGAATGATGATAAAAAAGATAGGCATGGGTCCTTGTCCTCATGCATTTGCCAGTCTCTAGCAGGAAAGACTGATGTTAATTCATCATAAATGTTGGGTGCCTCAAAAGAAAGATCAGAATGCTATGGAAACATGGGGAGCAGGTATAGCTCAAGCAGTTGAGTGACTGCTTCCCACATGGGAGGTCCCAGGTTTGGTTCCCAGTGCTTCCTTAAATTTAAAAAAAATGTATTCACCAAGTGCAGAGAATGTGCCACGATGATGCAAGAGGTTGTTGATATGGGAAGAGTTGGGTAGGGGTGCTCGGGGGGGTAGATGGGGACCTCATATTTTTTTAATGTAACATTTAAAAGAAAATAAAGCAAAAAAAAAGAAAGAAAAACAACAAAACAAAAAACAAGCAAACAAATGAAAAAACCAACTCAGGGAACCCATTGTGGCTCGGTGGTTGAGCGCCAATTTCCCACCTACAAGGCTCCGGTACCTCAGAAAAAAAAAAAGAATGCTATGGATACATATATCTAGGAGGACTCATCTTGCCTGGGGGAGTAAAGACAGCTTTCCTGAGGAGGTGAGAACAAGGGATAAGCAAGTTTTATCTGAATAAAGGCAGGGGAGATGGTCATTCCTGGTGGAGGTGGCAATATGTGCCAAGGCCCTAGAGTAGAAAAGAGTATGCCACAGATGAGAAGATGAGAAAAGTCTAAAATGGCCAGAGTGACAAGAGTGTGGGGGAAAGGGATAAAAGGCGAGGCCCAAGAATCACACCTGGCCTTACTTGGCATGGAGCCATAGAGGGTATGCTATCTGGCCTCATGAAGTTTGCAGGCTGGTGGGAAAGACAAAGAAGCAAACCAGTATGATGCAATAAGATTCAGGGTGTTGAGGAAAGAAGGGTAAGTCTACCTGGTTTGCACCAGAGCAGGAGGGGTGCTCATGTCTGAGCTCAGTCTTAAAGGATGGACTTACGTTTCCAGATGGTCAGGGGGAAAAGGGAAGGGAACACAGTCTAGGCAAAATGAATTACCAGTACAAAGGCCTGGAGGAGAGAAGGGAGACATGTAGGGAATGTGAACAATTTGATGTGAAGAGGAAGTAAATGGTCAAAGGGATTGGGTTTCCTATTTTTGCTATTTTACAGTCATTGCAAAATTGAAAATATCTCAGTTATACTGATATCTCTTTATTTGGGGCTTTTCTTCCAAAACTCCTTAGCAATTTAGATCGTGTTTATCAAGAAAAGTTACATTTCTAGCTTCTAAGAAAATAATATAGAGATTCCTTTTTGAGGATATTCACAAGCATTCCTTCTATCTTTGAAACTAGACAGTAAAAAAGACATACCCAGTGAGGTTCTGGAACTTGCTCGTACTGGCTCTTAAGAGTTGAGTGTATACCTCTTTTCCCAGCTCTGCGTTCAGTGGCGTCTCACTGGTAGCTTCAAATCAGCCATGGAAGAAGCATTTATAGGATGGACATTGGGCACGTGCACTTTTTTCTGGGAGAGCCGGTTGTCGAAATCCCTGGCTCACTTCTGGCAAGTAAAATAAGAATTAAGTAAGACCCCAGTCAAGCATGTGTAATATCCCACTCTCAAGAGTTGACATCAAGATGAAGAAAGCAAACTAAAAACTGTGGCTCTTCTTCTGGTTCTACCCCACTCTGTTTAACAAAACAGACTTTTCTCTGATACATGCATCCTTCTTCTCTTCTCTCTAATACCCAAAGCAAGGAGGTGCTGGGGAGTGGTACCAGGAGAGTATACATAGATGGAGTTGACACATTCTCATTAGAGAGATAATGAAAAGCCTTGCAACCTGATCAAAACAAACAAACGAAGAAAAAGACTTCTCCAAGGCCTGAAATCCCACTATTTGACTATCTGAGCTCAATCTTGAGAGGGGAATGGCAACTTGCTTTTTTTTAAATTATCTTTTTTTTAAAAAAAAAGATACATAGATCACACAAAATGTTACATTAAAAAATATAAGAGGTTCCCATATACCCCATTCCCCACACCCCCCATTCCTCCCACATCAACAACTTCTTTCATTAGTGTGGTATATTCATTGCTACAATGGAGCACTGCTACACAGCATGGATTATAGTTGTGTTTTCTAAAAATTTATTTATATATTTTTTATTTCTTCTCCCCCCACCCACCCTGCCCCACAGTTTGCTTGTTGTCTGCTCTCTGTGTCCATTTGCTGTGTCCATTCTGTGTTTTTACTTGTCTCTCTTTTGTTGTGTCATCTTGCTGAGTTGGCTCTCCGTGGTACTTGCAGGCTGGGCGGCACTCCACGGCGCTTACGGGCCTGGAGGTTCTCCGTGGCACTTGCAGGCTGGTTGGCTCTCCACTGCATACAGGCAAGTCTGCCTTCACAAGAAGGCCCCAGATGAGAAACCAGGACCTCCCGTATAGTAGATGGGAGCCCAACTGATTGAGCCACAACCACTTCCCGGATTATAGTTTTCATTGTAGTTTATACTCTCTCCCAGTCCATTCAGTGGGTTATAGCAGGATATATAATGTCCTGCATCTGTCCCTGCAATATCATTCAGGACAACCATAGGTCCAAAAAATGCCCCCATATCACACCTCTTTTTCCCTCTCCCTGCCTTCAGCAACTCCCATGGCCACTGTCTCAATATCAATGATATAACTTCTTCCATTGCTAGAGTCACAATAATTCTATAATAGAATACCAGTAAGTCCACTCTAATCCATATTTTATTCCTCCTCCTGGGGATCGTGGGATGGTGATGCCCACTCCACCTCTAAATTGAAAGGGCTTTGATCCCACATGGCTGATGGATGAGATTCTCCTGCTTGCATTTGTAGACTCTTGGTTCCTTGGTGTGGTGGTTGACCATCCTCACCTCCTTGTTAGCTGACCTGGGTAAGTCTAACAAACTGGAGAGTAGGTATTATGACTCTGCTGAGGCTCAGGACCCAGCTGGCACATGGATAGTCCAGAGATTCAAGTCTCCTGGGCATACACAAACCCCAGCACCAACCACAGGTTCAGTAAAAGTGACAGAAGAAGCATGTGTAGAGAAGTCACCTCTGAGTCCAACTCCATCAAACTCAGGAGCACAAATTCCAAAGTAGGATCCACTGGCAAGGCACTGAACTCCAGAGCTATCTGCCATGACCATAGGACCTGGGTGTCTCCGTAGCACTCAAGAGCACCACTACCTGGGGTGGTATCTACTTCGGCTGTCTCTGAGTTCCTGCTGAGATGTGCATAAGTGTGACCCCTCTGATGACTTCCCAACTCATTTTGAAGTCTCTTAGCCATATAAACTCATTTGTCTTTACCATTTCCCCCTTTTATTCAAGATCTTTTTCTAGTTGTATTGCCAGGTGGTGCTTGGTTGTAATCCCTCAGCACCAAGGAAGCTCATCCCCTGGACTCATGTCCCATGCTGGGGGAAGGTAATGCATTTATATGCTGAGTAACACAAATACAAGGTAGTACATTCAGTGGTTAGAATTATGATGTGAGGACTTTCAATACTTCACACTGGATAATCCATTTCCAGGGGAGGAAGCAGTCTGGACCTGAGAGTACCATGGGAAAGGCATTAAGGAAAACCACAGACAAACACTCCATCCTTCACCCCATGCTGCCAGCCCCATCTGGTCAGTGGGTGGGATATGGACACCATTTCAGTCCCACTTCTTCACCCCTTCCCAGTGACTCTTCGAATATTCTTCTGTGAATTTCTGAGTTAAAATTTTAGCAGATATAAAGTAGAGGAGGGAAATGGAAGTGAGAGGGACCAAGAATGAAGTTTACTTTTATAAATTACAGTTTTAATATTATTAATATGCAGAGCATGCTCATAAAACCTCAAAGGCCTAACTTGCATGAGGTCAGGACAAAATTAGAAGGGAAAAAATGGTCTCTTTGAGCAGTTATCTTTCTTTTTTAATTTTTTTAGACCAGAAGTTCAAGAAGGTCATAATTAGACTTTTTCCATTCCCCGGAAAGGAAGGTATACTCTGTCAGCCACAAAAACATGCCTCTTGAAAACCTTTGCTGCCATGTGCCATACTGCAGACAAATACAAGTGCAAACATCTTCTGGTGTGAGAGTCCTGGGACACTTGAATCTGCTCACTGATGCTACTTTATATCAAAAATCACTTTCACAAGACAAAGTACTCAATATTTTTTCTCAAACTGATGATCACTTGTAAGTTATAGTATATTTTCCAGCTGTGTGATGAGCTATTTGGCATGAACATTTGGGACTTTGAATTGCTGATCCAATACACAGACAATGTGAGCACCAGCATCTAGTCAGCTAATGTGTCCTTAGGTTTCGGGAACAGTTGGTCTAACCTTACTATTTGATGAGAAGTAACTGATACACTTTCACAGGTACATTAACCCAATTTGGACTCCAGGCAATGCTTGAAAAATAATTCTCTGGTACATTACACAGTCGCCTAGATCTATGAAAATGAGTTTATTCACACCTAGGATATTATTATTGCCTGTTTTTGTCATTGTAATATGCCAGCCAAATTTTTTTATGGCATTGCAAAAATGGAAAGTATTTTTAAAGGGAAGACCAAAAGTACTTCTCCAAAAAGGATTCACAACCCTTCTCATCCCCTTCAATCCGGCTTCAGCCTCTACCACCTTCCTGGGGCTGTACTCTCTAAGGTTAGCCACCTGCAAAATCTCAAATTCCAAATCCAAAAAGTCCATCCTCCACTATCATCCTCCAGAGTCTCTTAGCAGGATTTGAGAGAACTGACTTCCCCTTGCTTGTGAAAATTTCCTCCTCCTCCAGCTTTTAAGACATTGTTTCCTGCTGGCTGGCTTTCTACCCTTATTGGCACTTTTTTCCTCCATATTATTAATTTGTCTTCTCTGCTCTGCTTCCTAGAGAAAGACATTCCCACAATGGTTCTGACATGGGCCTCTATCCTTCTTTATCTATTCTCTCTTCTATGCCATCTCATCCACTCATACAACACCCACTCCTTCCTAGAAACCCTGTCAATTGCTTCGAAAGGTCTCCCCTGCCCTTAAAGTTGGCCCATGCAAACCAGCTGATTCTTTTCCCTTCGAACACCACCTCCAGCCTTCCATATTTCCCTCCACCCTCTTCCCAGACATCTAGACAGGAAACCCAAGAGCCCCCTTAGGCTTGGCTCCCCCCTTGGACCCCTTTTCCAGCACCTCTTTCATAGCTAACTCCTCCTTTCCATTGCCACTGCCCCTGCCCTGGTTCTGAGAGGACTGCGCTTCCCAGCCTGATCTTCCCACCATTCTCCTAAGCCATCCCAGAAGAGCTGCGTTTACAACTAAAAGGCCCACCCAAAGGCTAAGCCAGGAGGGCTGCTTGTGGTTTATTAGGTTACTCAGGGCTACAATGCAAAACTCCTCAATGAGCATCCATTAAATAAACTCTTCACCCCCTTTCCCAGGGTTTCAAGAACCTCCAAAATAAATACTTAGCCTACCATCCCAGGCTAACCTCACATCATTGCTGTACCTAACAACCTTCACTAGAATATTAGAAAATGGATTGCCTAACCTCTATTTACTTTTCCTCTCATATGCCACCCTGGGCTTCCCTTTGCTCTAGCTGTGCTCCATCTGTGCTAATGCTGCTGCCACCACCCCATCGCTTGCAGTCCCACACATACTTCCAGACTGAACTCAAAGTACTGTCATCCCTGGGTCCTCCAACACAGTGCAAATGCTACTTCCCTGGGGTTCCACATGCCATCAGTTCCTAAGTACTAGGGCTTGCATTTACTTTCTTTCAGCCCTGACTGGACAATAATCTCCTTGAGCAGAGGAAGCGTGTCTCGGTCCTCCTTGTCCCCCACAGTGCTCTGGTATCAGGTCAGCATTGTTCAGCTGAAACTGGGCTCATTCAAAGGGACTCTCTGCAGTTATCCCAGAGGTGTTTATTCTTTGCCCAAAAGTCATGAAAGACTGTCCAAAGTGGACACAAAGAAGGTTTAGAACCCCTGTCCTAGAGGGTGCTCTGCAGCCTCCAGTGTGCATCCCCATGCACTGAGGAAACCAGCAGCCCCATGAGCTGAAGGACAGCCCAAATCCCTAGAGCCAGTCAGGCCTCCAACCCACACGCTCTGCCTCAAACTCAGGCCAAGGGTCTGACCTGAATTCCTGCCGCTTTTCCTAGGGGGAACATTGTCAGTCTGCCGCCCCTCTTCCTTTCTCTCCCTGAGCCTAGAAGCCAGGACCTTCTCCAAGCTGTCAGATCCTCCCGGTCTCGCCCCCTCCCACTGCTCTCCCAAGGTCCGACCCACCAACCCACACACTCCACCCCCAGGCCCAGGGCCCCACAACACCTCCCAGCCTCAAAGATCCTCCTTGGCCATAAAGCCAAGAGGTCGCCCCACCCCCGACCCCAGCTCATAGGGACAGAGACTAACAGCAAATGTCCTGGAGAAGGAAGAAAGTTACCCAGGTTGCTCCCGCTGGTCCAGGGCAAGGGATCGCTCTCCTCCCAGGCTTCTCTTGGGTCTGCACATTTAATTTCTGCACCTCTGCTAAGTTAGTGAAATCTATTTCAGAGATTTCAGTGTGTTGTTTCCCAGATAACTTGCACAAGCACATGTGCATACACATGCACATACACACTCTCTCTCTTCCTTCCTTGGGTAATCCCAAGGCTTGTCAAATGCATATCCCCAAGGAAATTAGGTATTAGGGTAGAGAGAAGGGGTAAAATGGATAGAGACTAAAGTGAAGATTGTAGAGAAAGAATGACTGACTGCTTTGACTGAACCGACTAAAAACCAGAAATCATTACTACTGGACTACTAAATTTTATCTGGTATTGGGATTAACACACAGACACAGACACACACACACACACACACAACCACTGTTCTCACATTCTAGGAAAGAGGCAGCATTCATTGTTGACAAAAGTGGTTTAGGAAAGCTCATGAATGAGACTTTATCAATGGCAGGGCCTAGACCTTATGGAAGAGATGAGTCCAAGGAAGGGCTAATTCAATTTTCCCTTGTGGGCAGGCAACCCGGGGGTGGGGAAAAGGACAAGTGTCTGGAGAGCAACCAGACTCAGATCCTAGAAACTAAGGAGAAGGCAGCCAGGGAGAAAAATGAATGGGGCTGGTGGGCTGGGGACAGGGATGGCTAATTTCCTTTTAGTTATTTCTTATTCTCTTTCGTCCTAGAGTCCCCTCCATCACCCCAAACTTCAGTGAGAATCTGTTCACTCAGCCCCCCGAGAGTACAACATCCAGTGTGCATCCCTGTGCACTGAGGAAACCAGCGGCCCCATGAGCTGAAGGTCCATGCTTTGGTATGGTAGGATTGTAGCTCATCTGGGCAGTGAGCCCCAGAGTGACAAAACCTAGCGGGGAGGTCACAGTAGCAGTGCAAGGGAGAGGGCACTCAGCCTGAGGCAGCACCTGCCTGGCTCAGGCAGACACATAGCCTTCTCCCTGCCATTCTGGCTGGATGGAGGCAACCAGCCCCCACCCACCAGCATGCCATGTGCACATATGGTCCCACCAGCTCTGCTGGGACTCAGCTGTCCAAGTGCCCAGAATCCTGGAAGTCTGTAGGATGAAACATCCACAGCACCTGCTACGCTCCTTCCTGTTTGCCATCAAGACAAGGATTATCAGCCTCCTTTGGAACAACATACACTAGAACACAATATAAAACATCCTGTTGGCACAGTGGAGTTACCCTCTTCCAAAATGAGTTTATTAAAATATCACTGTGACTTTTAGTTATCAAAATTCTGCCCCACCCCCACCCGCCATCTTTAACTCTTTGGCCTCCCCGCCCACTAGTCAGGTTCTTGCAACCCCAGTAAGGCTGCCTCTGTGACCATCCAGGATTTGGAAGGATGGCGGGGCAAGCTGACCCTTCTCTCTGGCCATGCCTCAGTGCCAAAGCCACTTCAAGATCAACTCAGATCCTGGCATCTTCACAGTTTTTCACTAAGATGCAGCCACAAGCAGAGCCATGGACAAGGGCTGGGGGTCAGGGACATGTCTGTGGAGCCGCAGTAGAAATCCACCCTACTTGGTTACTTCTCTGCCCACTCCTTAACCAGCTACATCTTATAAACCCCCATGTACAGCCCACTATTTCAGACTATGTCTTTCAGTGGTTTTGCTGCTTTTCCCTGCTGAGCCCCAGCAGGCACCCAGGCCCACGAATCTGAGGACATTAATCACTGGTCAGTAAAGAGCCTGATTGTTTTCCTCTCTCCAGTTGATTTTCTGGAAACAGACTTAGACTCTATTAATCAGTTCTGTTGGTGGCGGGGGGGGGGTTTCTCTCTGTGATTCTCTGAAAAAGGGCCTTGTGTTTGTGTTTCCTCTAAGGAAATAGCAGATGAGACCCACATGAGGCTCTTTCATTTATTACTCACATTTGCTAGGAAAGGAGAATGAGGTTCAGAGAAGTTAAGAAATTTGCCCAAGGTCACACAGTAGAGTCTTCTAACTTCTAGCTTAATACATGTCCCACCACTTCTCTCTTTCCTTAGAGCTAGTTCTGGGTAAAAATACAAAGAAAATATGCCAGTTTTCCAGAATAAGAAAATCCATGTTAGGCAGCCCTGAGCTGGTAGATTAAATTGTGTCTCTCATAAAGACATGTTCAAGTTCTAACCCCTAGTCCTGTGGGTATAAAACTCATTTGTAAATAAGATTTTTAATGATCCTATTTGACTGAGGCCAAATTGAATCAGGATAGGCCTTTGTTTTAGTTTCCTAAAAGTTACTGGAAACAATATACCAGAAATGGGTTGACTTTTGCAATGGGAATTTATTAGGTTAAAAGATTACAGTTCTGAGGTGGTGAAAATATCCAAATCAAGGCATCATCAGAGGTGCCATCTCACCAAAGGACAGCTACTTGGTGATCCTGGACTCTGGCCACATGGCAAGGCAAAATGGAGGCTCTGCCAGTCTCTGCCTTCTCCTCCAGACACTTTCTCCCTGAGCTCAGCTGTGGGCGATGAGGCACGTGGCAGGGTCTTCTTGTCTCTCCCCTCTCCTCTGAGCCTTGTTGCTTCAGCTTTGGGCTCCTCTGTCTGTAGTTTTTCTCTCCCTCCCCAGTTCGTCAGCATCTGGAGGCTTCTCTCTGCCACTGCAGGTTTTCAGTCCCCTGTTTATAATGGACTCCAGTAAGAGGATTAAGATCCACACTGGGTCCAGTGATCTAATCAAAGGCCCTTAACAGAAGCAATATAATCAAAAGTGATCTAATCAAAAGGTTCCTTAACTGAATCTAATCAAAAGGTCTATCTACAATGGACTTATGGGTTCACTTTAAACACAGAATTTTTTTCTGGAGTCCACAAAAGACTCAAACCAGCACAGCCTTAATCAGGCATGACTGGAGTCCTTACAAGGAAAGGAATTTTGACAGGGAAACAAAAAGAACAGAAAGACAAAGGAGACAGATCACCACATAATGAAGCAGAAATTAATTCCAGTGAGCCACCACCAGGACATTACAGACTAAAGATATCATGGTCTATCCATACTTTGATTTTGGACTTTTGCTTCCAAAACTCTGAGACAATAACTTTAAGTCACCTAGTTTGTGGTATTTGTTACAGCAGCTCTGGCAAAGTAAGAGACCTTCCCTGAAAGCAAGCTTATAAAATAGCAAGCAAAGGGTGGCGAAGGGAAGAAGCACAATTAGCAGATGGAGAAAGTAGGCAAGGACAGACTGGCTGCCACTGTGGCCAGTCTGCACCCCATTTATCTTCCCACAAAAAGCCCTTCACCACTGTAGCACTCTGATATAATTGATGAATTCAAAAAAGAAATATTAGATTATGCTTGTAATCTGATCTGTACCTGGGCATGACTGAGTTATGATTAGGGTGTTGCATCCCCACCCCTTGGTGGGTGGGGACTCACAGATAAAAGGCATGGCAAAGGACAGAGTTGGGGATTTCTGATGTTAGAGTTTGATGCTGAAGACCCAGGAAGTCAGCACCCAGAGGAAAGATAAGCCAGCTCCAAGAAGGAAGGAACCTTGAACCCAGAGAAAACCAAGCCCCAGGAACGTAGGAACCCAGGAAGCCTGAACCCTCGCAGATGTCATCAGCCATCTTGCTCCAAATAGACTTTGGAGAGGGAAGTAACTTATGCTTTATGGCCTGGTATCTGTAAGCTCCTACCCCACATAAATACCCTTTATAAAAACCAACCCATTTCTGGTGTTTTGCCTCAGCACCCCTTTGGCTGACTAATACAGCCTCCAAGACAATGTTGTCATGGACACATGGTTGCTGGGCCGTGCACAAACCTGCTCCTTTAGTCCCAGCACAGCTCAGCACCTAACTCATCATAACTTTCCAACTAGATCTTCCCGTTATTCTCATAAAATGTTAGTACTAAGCTCAGAATGTCAGTCAAAAACGGCTATTAAATTATGCACTGAATTATTTCCCAGACAAGCGCCAATTTCAGGTAGCACCTAGGGCATCGCTACAATAAGGCTTCAGTAAACAAAACCCTTGCCTCTTGATACGCTTGAGCTTCCTAGAAACAAAACGGTTAACTAGTCCTGTCAATTCAAGAACAGATTCAGTCTGCTCCAGAATGGGCCACAGAAATGTCCCCTGATCTGGGCCAGTGGTCTTCAACCTGGACTGCAGGTCAGCATCACCAGGGGATGGACGCGTGGGCCCCACTCCAAGGAAAGCAGTGTCTCAGAAGATAAGGAAGGAGCATCTCCTTTTTCCCCCAGAGCTCTCAGGCCATGCAGCCCAATGTGCAGCCAGGATTGAGAACTACCAGTTTGGGCAAACTAATGGCTGAAAAAAAATAACTGCTTTCAGTTATTTTTAACTGAACACCTCCCTCTACAGTTACAGAACATCACCTCTAAGGCAATCTGTATGCAGGTCCTGTGTCGTACAAAATATTATTTCCTGAATGCCTGTCATGAACCCAGCACTACGCCGATTGCTATGGAGTTTAAGTTTAAACTACTCCACACCACAGGGTCTGTGGCCATACTTCCTGGAAGAATAAAAGTTAGTCTCTGCCCTCAAGAAGGTTAAAAACTGTTTGAGACAGAATACTGAATACTCTTAACAGTTCCCAAATAAAGGTGTCTCAAAGGTAAAATGAAACAAAAGAAGAAAAATACACATTCTTGGGAAAAACTCAAATTGTCACAAGGACAAATCAATAAAATTCCCCTCTACAATCCAATGATTCCACTCCTAGGTTTGTGATGCTCTAGAGAGTTTTAAATCATATAAAGAGGTGTCATGCTTATAAACTAGCAGCACAGGCATAATTTCTATTAATCTGAAGGTTTTAAACGAGCAGATCATCTAAGGTACTTTTTCAGGTTGGCTTAGGAGATGGCAGAAGGAATCACTACCACAAAATCAAACCAACCACAGAGACATCAGCTCCAAAAATATTGGAAACCTATTTTCCTTTGATGATAAATGGTCTCTTCCATGATGAGACCTGGGCCAGTGGCTTTCACCAAAGGCTACTTAAATGACCATAATAAGAGCTTTGTTCTGGCTTCCAAGAAAGACCTGAGTACTAACTGAGTATGCTGGGCTTAAAGCTGTCACTGTGTTCTAGAAAGCAGTCATTCCTAACCTGCCTCTTCTTGCATATATTTGGAAATCCAAAAATCTCTGGCACATTCACTTTATAGATTTATCAGTTTTATACCTATAAGCATCTTTCAAAAAGTATTAATTACAGGTTTTTTTCTTAAAGATTTATTTCTCCTTCCCCCTTTTTGTTTGCGCTCTCTGTCTGCTCTCTGTGCCTGCTCGTCTTCTTTTTAGGAGGCACCGGGAACCAAACCTGGGGCCTCCCACATGGGAAGGAGGCACCTGATCATTTGAGCCACCTCCAGTCCCAATCACAGACTTTGAAGAGATGTTCATATTTCTGTCATGTGTCCATTGGTTTTCTTCAAAATGCTTTGCTGCCTCTGGTGCTCGGCATCTCAGGCACCGCTGGGTGGCCAGCCCTGAGTCGGAACTATAAGAATAACAGCTTCCCAGACACCTTTGCCTGACGGCCTTCCTGCACACTGGATTTACAGTTCAGGTTGCAAGGCTATTCAAAATATAAGTCCCCTTCCCTTCCCCTACCCCTTCCCCTTCCCCTTCCCCTTCCCCTACCCCTTCCCCTTCCCTTAGGATCACACTTTAATTCCAAAAGCCAGACTAATTTAGCACAGACTTACAAAAGCACCTTGGCCTTTTCTATTTTGAAGGTATTATCTGTAATCTTATGTACAGAATGTGGACATCAAGACTAGGGCCTTGTAGCACCATAACTGCATTATCTGGGATTGGTTAATGAGAGTCAAAGAATTTCTATGTTAATACAGGAAACCTTTGCTTAAAAATATGCAAACAAGCACAGGTTAGTATCTCAAGTACAAGCAGATAGAACCCTGGGCAGTCTGAAAATCAATCAGCTTTCATTTCAAATGACTCTGCATATACTTGTAAGAGACAAGAACTCAGTTTACGACTTCATACTTATCTAGGAGCTTCTGTCTTGGAATTTAAAAGCAATTTATTCATATTAATTAAGCTTCAAAGTAGGGCTGAAATAGCTTCTGAATTTTCTGAAGCCAGGATAAAAATGTTGTACCCCAAGACCATTCTTGGGGTCCCCTAAACAAACTGATATCTAAAACTTAGACTAAGTTATAAAAATATTTCAAATGGATCATAACTCAAAGTAACTGAAAATGTTACCAGATTTTATTTAGCTTCTTGGCTATGCTGGAGAAATGAATTTAAAGAGGACGTCAGGTGAGGATGGCAGGGGAGGGGTCCAGCTGTTTGCTGTTTTGATTGATCACCCCACCCATTAATCCCCAAGTAAGGACCCAATGATAAAATCCTTCAGGAATATCCAGGGCTTTTCTTTGCTTCCAGAAGAAGTCTTTGTTCTGGATAGCAGACTCTTGGGGGCGGGAGTCTTCCAGCAGCCATCTTGGGGGTTACTGTGGACCTTCTGCTAGGTTCCAGATCCTCTATTGATTCCCTACCTTACTCGCCTGCTTCAAAAAGGCATAAAAGGGAGAAGAGAAGCAAAGGAAAAGGACAAAAATAAAATTTGCCCTTAGAAGTTATGTATCTCCAAATATAAGGCATTTTTATTTGATAATATTGCTTACATTTTTTAAATATACTTTAAAATAGTTATCTGAATTCCTAGGTAATAAGTTCTTTTGAGGTTAATGGTAGGTGCTCTGCTTATGAATCCAATACACAACCACAGCCACATCTGCTTTTTATGTTTTAAGGGTGAAAATATTTTAATATCTACTCTGAATTATCACTTGGCAATGGAGAGGAATGCTTCAGGCTTCAAACACTCCCGAAGTGAATACAACACCATCATGATATTTTAAAACCACAGAGTTTTAGTTTCATCATTTCAGTTCTTTGAGTTTTACACCCTGGCCCTCAGGCTTGGGACAATGGCAATGCTCATAACGAGAATGAATGTTTAGAAATTAATTCACATCGTTTCTTTCTCTTGTTATGAAAAACAATTTTTTCTTCTAATAATAACGTGACACACCAACTTTTGGTTTCAAGCAAATTTAGTTTCCACATCTTTAATCAAGTAGTATGTAACTTGGCTGCCTAAAATGGAATTGCAAACCTGAAAGCCGCTGCCCCCTACCCTCATCCCACCCATATACATTGGTAACTATTGAGTTGGGAACCATTTCAGAGCTTTCAGCAGGGAACTCCGTATCTGCCTTCCCAGCAGGCTCGTGGGTTCATCTGCCAGTCCCAGCTTAGAACCAAGCTAGTCCTTTTATCTATGTGCATCCCAAATGGGACTTGCCAGGAAAATGCAGGGGAGGTTCTTTCTGCTATCATCTTCCTTTTCTGGAACTTGGCCCACTTAGACTATAGCTTCCAGATCCTTCCAATAAGTTAAAACCCCAGAGGCACTTAACAATTAAAAGAAGGAATAAGAGGCATTCGACTGGAACATGTACATCGTGTATAAAATCTAATTGTTCTTTTTCATGGTCTCCATATTGCTAACGTTGCCCAACTTATAAATGGAAAGTGCCCCATCATTTAATTTGTGCACGAGTCTTACCTTTATGCGACTAGAAGAGAATAAATTAAGAAGTTCTTTTTCTTTTTTTCCCCCAAAGTTAAAATTTAAAACCACTAAGAGATTTCAAGTTCACATTGAATTCTTCTGGGCCAGGAAACGCGTGAGGCCACAAGGAAACATGCACATATCCTTTATGAAGACATTCAGGCAGGACCAAATGAGGCTGGTAGGTCTCAGGCCCCTCATAGGGCCATCCAGCCAAGTACTTAGGACTCAGCAAGTTCTAATTCCAAAATCTTCTTCCCCCAAGGGATAAATACTGGTCAAGCAGACCCACCATCACGTGAGCCAAGCAACAGTTTAACTGGCCCCCAGGGACATTCGTTTTGATAAATAAAATCAAGTAGGCTAACAGGGATGTGCCCTTGCTTAAGCCCCAGGGCAAGTTTCTATTTCCTGTAAATGCTGGACTGGCCCAGATGACCACTAAATGCAGCCAAATCTCTCTCAGTTATGGCCTACTAATTTCCTCACTCCTAAGCAACCTCTTACTCCCTATTTTGTAAAACTACCCTCCCAAGAAAAATGCAAGCAATGTCAGCCAATCAGCATATTTTCTCACTTGCTTTGCCCTTTGCCCTCAAGGAATTTTCCCTTTCCACCCCAGAGCCCCCTTGTACTTTTCTGAAGGAGATGCTGGCGGTGAATCACTCCATAAAGCTGTGAGATTCTAAATTGCAAGAAAAGTTTTCCTTTTAACAGTTTCAGCAACCACAAAGGACCCAAAGACGACTACAGGCAGCTCTGGAGACAGGTGAAGGCGCCATTGAACTTTTTTGAGTTCTCTGCCTTCCTCGCTGTCTCCAAGAGTTGTGTGTGGGTGCCTCTCCAGGTCCCACTCCACTCTGTGCCTCACTAGCTTTTAGCCCAGAGGTTGTTAGCGGGTCAATCTTAATTGACAAGAAGATTCAAATTATTGAGTCCCTAGCCTTTTGCTGCAACCTGTAGTTTCATTTCGCTACTGCTGGTTTCTTTGTTCTGTGCACAAGGTAAAAAGTGCTTTGTCCAGTTTAGCGGGTCAATCTCATTAACAAGAGGCTCAAATTTTGAGTCTGAGTCCCTAGCCTTTGGTTCAGACCAGAGTTTCATTTTTGCTACTGCTGGCTTCTTTGTCCTAGGCACAATGTAATAAGTGAAATGATAAAAATGGGACCCTCAAACTCTAAAAACTTATATTCTTTACCCTCTGGCACCTCCACATATCCCATGTTCAAAAATTATGCAGTCATAAGCTGTGCCTATCTAATGAAATAGCAAAATCTTACCAAAGACAGTCTGGAGTGGCAATGGCCATTATGGGGAATGTTCCAATTAGACAAATTTACTCATCTCAGAGGTGCACTTGAGAATAGGGGCTCCCAAATTAGGCCAAATAGGACGCCTATTTTAATTGGTACTCAAGAGTATACTAAGAAATTGCAAGCCTCTAAAAATACCTTTTAGGGGAGCAGGTATTGCTTAGTGGTTAAGCATCTGCTTCCCATGTACAAGGTCCTAGGCTTAATTTCTGGTACCTCCTCAAAAATATAAAATAAATTAAAAAATTAAAATAGCCTATATATGGTAAATGAATTTTGTATTTCTATATTTTCTGTGAGCATGTATGTGTGTGTGTTTTTATGTCTGGTTCACGGCCTAATTTTTTTTTTTAATTAAAGCTATACACTATCTTTTTGTGCCTATCTATTTTTTAATGTATGATATTTTTCTACCCCAGGATGGTATGATCAAAATAGCATATTAAACTCCTTAAAAGAGCTCTATTCAAATTGGCTTCAAGATAAAAAGGACTTATATATAAATTAATACTTCTAAAGTCTTAGAAATTAAGAAAACCAAACTTCTAACATTCCTAATGAAAAAAAAATATTTATAGAATTAAAACCAAATGTTTAAAAAAAATTCAAGTTCACATAATTCCATAAAACTTTGAAAAAATGGAAGTTTAATATTTGTAATTAAATAAAAAACAGCTATGCCTTCTTAATTATCAATGTTAAGTACAATACAATCATAATTTTATTTTACTTGAGTATGTTCTTCCTAAATTTATACAGGTTTACTGATAAAAATGGGCTACCATTATATAGACTAGACCTTTAAAATGAAGGAAAATGTAAATTTGTGTTTAACCAAATTGAGTTATTTTGACAAACTTTATTTTTAGAATAATTATTTTTTGTAGGATGTTTGAAGACAGTTTCAAAGATCATTTGATAACTAAAGGTATGCAAGTATATAAGTATACAGGATGCACTTTGTTAATGAAAAGAGTAGTTTTGTCCTAAAGTAAAATGACTGGTTGTCTCAGACTGAGAGGTAGGAATGTGTAGGAAAAAACCTGAATGGATATGGAAAGTTATAAATGGTTTTTGGAAAAGCATTTTGTCATGGTCAAGGCTTGCTACAATTTGGTAGGCTTATAAGATTTTTTAAGAATTTTCTTAGATAATATCCTCATGCAAAACTAGAATTTGATTTTCTTTCTGTTAAAATGACAACATTTTCTTGGATTATCGGTCTTCTCTTAGTAAGAGATTGTAACAAGTCTTTTCACTTTTAAAATGAGGTCTCTTTTTTTACAATCATATTAACTCCTATTTATAAACTCTTTTATTGTCACTTTGGTTAAATAGGAACCAAATATTGTTTCACAGTCCCCATTTTCCTATTTAACAATATGTTCAAATACAACAACTTTTGTTTTGCCTTCTCAAAATCAAACCCTACATGACACCTTGTTGATCTCAAACTGTCTATTGGCATTTTCCAGAGGGCTCCTAGAAAATTGCAAAAGATTTGTTCTTTCACCTTGTAAAAAGAGAGGTGCTTTAAAAAGGTTTATTTGATATGAGTTGCATGGGAATTGTCAAATTAAATAGGATTTTCTAAACTTCTATTGGTAAAATGCTATTAACAAACATTTCAGAAACTGCATAAAGTTCCAGAGATTTGTCAATGTCCTCACTGTCCCTGAGATGTCCTAGGACTGATCTGGCCAATATTAGACAATAATATTATTTGGTCATAAATTCCATTATTCTTTTAAAATGTTACATGTCACTGAAACACCCAAATTTTCTTCTCAATTGCATTATTTTTGTAATGAGTATTCATCAGAATATTCAATTTTGTTAAAGTATAATAAGTTAACCATGGTCATTTTAAGAAATGCATCCCTGAAAACACTTGCAATTAGCTACAGGCCAGGTGCTTCATCCTCAACAACAAGGACTGTCTCAGAAGCCCATGGACAGGACGAGGCTGGGTACTCTGGAGCACAAGCTTCCCCTAACACTGCTCCAATAACTGAGACCATGTCACTGGACTGAGTCAAGATTCCAGAATTCTAGTGAAGAAGCTGTTGGGTCATGAGACTGCTAAGGCAAGTGTGTGATTGATGGTTTGAAGCTGTATGGACCCAGAAAATCATATTCTTAAAACGAATCCATTCCTGTGGGTGTAAACCTATCGGTAGGGCCATTTAATTAGGTTACTTCAGTTAAGGCTGGGTGGGTCTTAATCCTCTTACTGGAGACCTTTATAAACAGGATGAATACAGAAGAGCAGAGAGAAAGTCACAGAAGCAAGAAGCTGAAGCAAAGAAACCTGGAAGAGAAGGGAGAGAGTGGCAGACACCCCCACATGCCTTGCCATATGACAGAGGAGTCCAGGATCACCAGCAGCTGGTCTTCAGGAAGAAAGCATTCACTTGATTTGGACACTTTCATGACCTCAGAAATGTAAACTTGTAAGCTAATAAATCCCCATTGTAAAAGTCAATACAAAGAAAAAAAATTTTAATAGTAATAAAAATAAAATAAATAAAAAGCCAATCCATTTCTAGTATATTGCCTTCGGCAACAAGATTGGACAGAACAAGGACTAATTACCTAGAATGGAATGAACTGATAGAAAATGATTATAGTTTTGTTTGAATTATTGTTGATATTTTAATGTTCTAGTTTCTAGATACACAGAATCTCTTACTCTTTTCCCTTAAGTGATGTATAATTCTTAAACATTCTTCTTCTTCTCCATGCCCGGACCCTCCAGAATTTGGAAACTTTTATTGAATATTCTTATCTTTATGGAAAAATAATTATTTGCATAAGTTCAATCAGAATCTGTTCTCCTGTTAACAAGACATAATTGGAGACACTGGTTATATAACCAAGGCTTTAACTGGAATGTCATCTTTGAGAATGATGCTCTTTTAATCAGATGTGACCAGACACTTTTTAGGAACTAAGCTTGACTTTATGGAGCCAATGCTTATGAAATCTTGAAAAAATGGGTCTGGTACCTGGCTCCAGGGTTCCCAGCCTTATAGGTCAGTAAAGAAAGTTGCTTTCTGGACTGCAGGTGAAGTCTGGTGTCAACTTCTAGGCTTGGCTTCCTAGACTCAAAAGTCCAATTGGAGGTACCCTATGAAAAATACTAACAAAACAAACTTTTTAAAAAGCCTGTATGAGACACAATTAGATTTAGTGGTTAAGTAGGTCTAGGGAAGGATAGCAGGGATGGAGGGATGACAGTTAAGGCATATGGGGTTTCCTTGTTGGAGTAATGAAAATGTTCTAAAATTAATTGTGGTAATGAATGCACAACTGTGATTATACTGAGAGCCATTGGTTGTATATTTTGGATGGATTGTGATTGTAACTCAATAAAATTGCTTTTAAGAAAGCCTGCCATTTTTGCTGCACTTTTGTAAATAATCAGGCCAAATCTAACGAAACCAGCCTTATTTTATGATTTAAAAAAGTCTTTCTGAAGTGATCTTTGATCAAAAGGAGAGTGATAATAGAGAAATTTTATTTCAGTGGAAAACTATAGCACATTCCTATGAGTTATCAGATTCTGATCCTGTTCCTTGTCTAAGCTATTTTGCATCCCCTTTGTAAACCACAAATAACCACTAGTTTTGTTACCTGTTGTTCATTGGACTGGATCCTGTGTTCTTGCATATATTATCTACCCTAAATGGCAATCAGAAAGTGAACTGAGTGTGTGTCCGGGCAATGTTCCTTTTGAAATTTACAACAAATCCAAGGCTTCACCCAGAGAACTTCACTTCATTTACACTCCTGAGTCAACTGTCCTGGGGTTGTCACTGACACTGGATGGGCCTCTTTCATTGGACTCTTATTTCTTTAGTTAGAAGTTAACATAAACAGAAATGTGAAGAGAGACTTTTAACAGTAGCAGAAATTGCTGAGTCCACTGCAAAAGCTACTGCTTCACAACAAAATCTTTAGCTAGACTTGTTTTAGATAATAGTTTAATAATTGACTACTTGTTAGCTGAACAAGTAGGAGTTTGTGCTGTCATCAGTACCAGTTACTGTACCTGGAGAACACTTCCAGGGAAGTCAAAACCTAGTTACATGAAATAGTCAAACAAGCCATATAGCTCAGGCAAGTAAGTTCTTCTCTGGGCTCATTCTTTTTTTAATCCCTTTGACTTCAGTCGGTTTGGATCCTGGGGTCCTTAGCTCAGAAGCATACTCCAAACATTGGATATTACTCAAAATAATCAGAACAGTCTCTCTAGTACACAGTATCCTTGCGAAAGTTTTAAATGGTTGCATCCAGCCATCTCACCAAATGGTGTCCATTCATCAAGAATGACAGAAATACAAAGAGAACAGAAACAATCAACCACTCAACATCTGTAACCTAGAGTTAATCACCCACGCGAGCCCTCTAGAGCCAGCAGATGGTAACTAGGAGTGGTGCATAATGCCTTTAATCTTGATCAAAAGGGGGAAAATGATAAATAAAATCTAATAGGCACAACATGGAGGCACCTGTGCTAAGCCCCATGGCAAGTTTTTATTTCCTATAAATGCCCGATTTGCCCAGAAGGCTAAATCTTAATCAGTTATTGCCAGCTAACTTACAAATTCCTAAACAACCATCTGCTCCCCTCTTTGTAAAACATCCCCCCAAGTGAAATGGAAACGTAATATCAGCCACTCAGAACATTTCCTTACTTGCTTCCACATTAGCCTGTTTGAGCTTCTCCTTTCCACTCCAGAAGAGCATCCTTCTACTTCCTGAATGGGATACTGCCTGATTCATGAATCACTCAATAAAGCTATGAGACCCTAAGTTTTCCTTTTAGCACTTTTAAATATCAGTTGGACATACCAGCACATCCTCTAAATTTATAGATTAACACCAGTAATAAAGTAAGACCAGCACCCAGTAATTGAGTAATTGCAAGAAGCACTTGATAGGTATTCTCTCCACTTCTCCACATAACCCTGGAAGGTTGATACCATTGTTATTCTTTTTCACAGACGAGAAAATTTAAGGCCCAACAAGGATAAATGAGTTATACATGGTCCTATAGCAAGTAAGGGCAGAACTAGGATTCAAACCTAGGCCTCTCCAACTCTCAAGTACTTGGCCTCCACTCTGCACTGCTTCCCGTGCCCATTCATGCCCCCAACTCTCAGAGCTGTTGCAAACCTTCTTAGCCTTTTCTGAAAATAACATGGTTTCTCCCCATCTACATCCCAGATTCTGTGGCCCAACTGGACTATTACGTGTCCTAGCCTGGCTCAGGCCCCAGAATGGTCTATCTGCCCTGCAGGTAACATTCCCCAACAGCTCATCTAAGACTCACTTTTCATGTCGACACCAGGGGCACAAGAGCAAGCAGGCCCAAAGCAAGGCACACAGCAAGGCCCAGAGTCACAGCTGAGGTCAGGGGTGGGATGCAATGTTATATAGCAAAGACAGTAAAGAATTAGTCTAGATGTCTACAAATATTTTCTGTAAAAGATCAGATGGTAAGTATTTTCAGCTTTGTAGGCCATATAGTTTCTGCCACAACTACTCAGCTGTATATCAGTAAATAAACTTATAGGTCTTTCCGTGTTCCAAAAAACTACTTACAAAAATAGGTGGCAAAGATGTATTTTATTGATAAAGGGCGGGGGGGGGGGGTAATGGAAAAAGGTGTGCCAAATGTATGCTATGAGCCATGGTTGGTGGTAATAGTCTGATGATATTATCTCATAATCTGTAACAAATGTTCCATCACAATGTGGTGTGTTGGTTAAGGAGTGTTGTATGGGAATTCTACACATGTTCATGATTGTTTTGTAAGTTTACAACTTCTATAATAAAAAATATATTTTTTGAAAATTATAATAGAATGGGTTGGGGGGAAAAATATACCAAATGTAAGATGTGGACTATAATTAATAGTAATATTTTGATGATATTCTTTCATAATTTGTAACAAATATTTCACAACAATGCAAGGTGGTAGTTGTGGGCTGATGTATTGGACCCCTGTATGATGTTATGCATGTTTGTTTTGTAAGTTCATGTCTTTTACTATACACTTATTGTTTATGTATGCTCAGGTATGGATGGTATACTTCAATAAAAAAATTTTTTTAAGTTTGTTACATGAGATATGCCCCAAGATCCATAATTTGTCAACACCTTTTTAGGGTAATCGTTGGAATCTTTCATAGAGGGTAATAGAGGGGATACTATGGCCTTAACAAAGCCACTTTTTTCCTCATCTGTCCTTAATTTTTTCATTTAGAAAAGGAAGGGGCTGAACTAGTCCTGTAGATCTATAAAAATTCTTAGATTCACAGTCCAAATTATATTAAGAGGTAAACCTAAAGGTATGTTCTGGAGTCTAGTTTAAGAGATTACTCTTAGCCTAACAGAACATCATGTTTGTATTTTATTGTTCACCAGCACAGGCTGAAATCCTCAGTTTTATTTGGGAAAGCTTTGCCATGCAAAAGGCACTGATCAATAGCAATATAATCTTCGCTCCATCAAAATCAAAAAGATTTCTCCATCCATCTAAGCAGAAAGGCAGCCAGATATATGGAATGAAAAACAAGCTAATACTTTTAATGACAAATGAAGAGCAAAGCTTTATTGATTACAAAAATAAAAAATGAAATACTAGGGAATAAACATTGGGAGGTTTCAACAAAGGTTAAAAAGAAACATAAAAAAAAAAAAGAAACATACAATTAACTGATCCAGAAAGATAAGCTATAGTGGAGGGACACTATAAAACAGGAAGCAGGCATCCTCGGGGAACACAGCACTTAATTGAAGGTTATTTCATTTATCATCGTCGCCTTTATTGACACATCAATAGCATGTAATTCAGTGCACAACAATATCACGGGAGGATATTTCTGCCTTTTCCCCTACCATTAATCTTTCCTGCCATGCTGTTGCCAGAATTATGAATAAGAAAATTTATGTTAATAGCTGCTGCAGAGAAAACTCATGTGAAATACTCTGCAACTATCCATAAAATCAGAGCAACGTGAAGGAGTTTCCAAACATCTGACTTTTTGAAAATTTACATCAATGATTCTCAACTGGGGTGTTTGGGGCTCCCAGGAGACGAGAGGGAATGTCTGGAGTCATTTTTGATGGTCACAGCTGGCATCTAGTGGGGAGAGGTCAGGGGTGCTGCTAAACATCCTGCAATGCAGAGAACAGGCTCCCTCAACAAAGCCTCACCTGATCTAAAGGACTGGTAGTGTCGAGGTTGAGGAACCCTGCTTTACATAAGTGAAAAAAGCATCAGTCGAGATTGACAGCAACTTTTTAATCATGGAAACTCCAAATCATGGAGTCCAACCGCACAGTGAAGTGATATTTTTTGGATCATTCCTGAGGGTTGGAGATAGAATCATGTCCCCCGTCAAAAGGCACATCAAAAGGCACGTTCAGGCCCAACCCCTGCTCACGTGGGTATGAACCCATTTGTAAAAAGGACCTTTGACGATGTCACTAGTTAAGCTGTGTCCAAACTGAATGAGGGTGGCCTTTAATCGAATATGGCTGAAGTCCTTAGAAGGAAAGAAAACTGGACACGGGAAGCAGCCAGACGCTGGAAATCAAAGGAACTCAGAAAAGAGAAGGCGCTGCCACGTGCATTGTCATGTGGTGGAGAAGCCAAGGAACCCCGAAATTGCCAGCCAGCCAGAAAATACTCCAAGAGGAAGCAAGCCTTCCAGCCTCGGAACCATTAGCCAATAAATTCCCATTGTTTAAGTAAATCCCTTTTATGGTATTTGTTTTAGCAACTAGGAAACGAAGACACGGAGTGACTTCATTGTGAAATCAGGCTACATTTTAAGCCAGGTTTGTCGTGTCAAAAGATTTTATGATGACATACACTGAAAGTCAAAATAAATCTATAAATTCTTCAATCATGAACAAATTCATGTTCACTTTAATAAGATTAATAAATATGTTGCATTTGTATATATGAACAAAGATAGATAAATCAACATGCCTTATGGAATAACAATAAAAATTACGTTAACTAGGAATAAAATAATTGCAAACTCTTAAAAAAAAAAAATAAAGATCGGCAGAAGGGCTAAAGAAAAACAACATTCCAAAAGGCAAGGCACCAATTCCAAGCCCTGTCCCAGAAATGAGAAATGGATCAAAATAATGAGTACCTCATATGAATTAATACTTTAAAGTACAATAAAATGCCTTTATTACTATGTTATATAGAATGAAGTAGGGGAAAAAACCTACAATATCAAAAGAATTGTGAATATTTTTTAAACCAGAGGACAACATACATGGCAGGAGAGTCTTCATCTCATTTGAGTTGCGTCTTGACAATCACACACAACATCAGCTTTTACTGTAACTTGTCATGATGTATCTCCAACAAGATATAATTTATCAGCGGGTCAAAGAGCTGGAAAATGAATATCTGTTTAGCTAAACAGATTACATCTGTTAGCAAATTTGTCCAAATAATTTGTCATCCTTGCTTACACTATATAGAGGGAGACCATTTGTCACTTAGGTTATTTCTAGAACCCAAGGGCTTGTTATCAGTGCACTGCATAGAAACATTTTGTACACTTGCATATATACACTTTATATGATTTATAGGAACCATTTGGAATACTTTTACACAACTTGTTTTCTAATAAAAAATGAAGAGAGCACAGAATCACTTATATGACTCTTTCAGATGTCTCTCCATTGCATTGTCCTTCCACTCTGTCAGAAATTGGTGTCATTTCCACTTCAATTCATTCCTAAACTGCCCCAGGTAATAGGTTTTCAGAAAAAGCACATAAGAGTGCTTAGGATTAAGTTCATGGGCCTGATTAAAAAAGTCCTAGCAAATAAACTCTAGCCCTTCATTAACTGCAAAAGAAGAGCTCTCCACTCCTTCTACAGGCTTCCCTCAGCAAAGGGTTAGCGTCAGGTGACCCACGTTCACAGCCCACCTTGAGCACTTTCTGGTTGTAATGTTAGTCATGTAGCATAACCCTCAGCTCCCTCCAGGTAAAGTGGAGACAATTCCCCACCTCTGGGGACTGTTGTGAGGATGAAATGAGATTACTGGTAGAAAGTACCAAGTCTAGAACACAGCCTGCGTTTACGTCAGGTATCATTATCAGCTAAATGGAGTCTGCAAACTACCCCCATGTTTTGGGCTGAACCTGATGCTGGGTACCAAGACTGTACAAATGAGGAAGACACATTCATTTCCTTTGGGTCGATCACAGTCTCACAGAGGAAACACACCAGTCTCTTCCACTGCAGAGGATAATGGACAAGTGTCTCCTCTAACACTGGGATTAATGGTTACTGCCATCTGGCCCCACTCCCACCTTCACCATTTAAGGACATAAAATGGACTTTGGCTCCTCCTCCTTGTATCACAGGAAACTGTTCACTTCACTGGTGCCTACTTGCCCAAAGTTTTTTCACTGTCCCTTGTTTTCCTTCTCTATGTTGCTTGCTCACGTTCTCTCTCAGCTATTGACTTGATTTGAGAATTATTTAATTTATTATTTGCTCAGCAGGCAACCCTATTCCTTTCCTTGCTAAATATTATTTTCTAAGCCCTGGCAACAGTGACCACAAATACTATAAGTATCCATGTAGTCTTAATCCATTTACACAGTTTCTGGCTGGTTTCAGATAGTTTCTGAAATTATGTATTAAATAACAAAATGCATCAGCTTTTTGGCATTTTATCCTTTTATGAAACTTTACATGTTTTTTGTTTTGTTTGGCTTTCTTTTACAGAAACTTTGTGAGATATGCAGCTACTAACACACAGTTCCCTAGACTGTCTTATTAAATTCAGAAAATAGCAACAATCATCCAAGTGATTCAAGTTGCAATTAAAAATGCTTCTTCAGTTATTTGTCCATCATCAATATTGCCCATAGCCAAGAAGTTAATGCTAGGTCAATGTTTTAGTTTTCTGTCTGCCAAAGTAAATACCAGGCAATGGCTTGGATTAAACCATGGGAATTTACTGGCTCATAGTTTTGAGGATAGGAAAAGTCCAAATCAAGATGTCATGAAGGGAAGTGGACTTGGCCCAATGGATAGGGCATCCGCCTACCACATGGGAGGTAAGGCCTCCTTGACCCGCATGGAGCTGGCCCATGTGCAGTGCTGATGGGCGCAAGGAGTGCCCTGCCACAGAGGGTGCCCCCGCATAGGGGAGCCCCACGCGCAAGGAGTGCGCCCCGTATGGAGAAACACCCACTGCGAAAGAAAGTGTAGCCCACCCAAAAATGGTGCCGCACACACGGAGAGCTGACACAGCAAGATGATGCAACAAAAAGAAACACAGATTCCCAGTGCCACTGATAAGGATAGAAGCAGTCACAGAAGAACACACAGTGAATGGACACAGAGAGCAGACAACCGGGGGTGGAAAGGGGAGAGAAATAAATGAAAATAAATCTTTTAAAAAAAAAAAAAGATGTCATTAACGTGATGCTTTCTTCCAGAAGACTGGCATGGCTACATGTGATCCTTGGCCTTCGCTCCTTTGTTACGTGGCAATGCACATGATAGCCTCTCCTGGCCTCTCCTTTCTCTTTTGGGTTCCATTGACCTTAAGTTCTTGCTTCCCATGGCTTTCTCTCTGTCTAAATTTCATTCTGCTTAGAAGAGATTTCAGTAATAGGATTAAGACCCACCCTAACTGAGGTGGGCCACATCTTCTTAACTGAATTAACCTCATCAAAAAGTCCTACTTAAAATGGATTATACCCACAGGCATGGATTAAGTTTAAGAACATGTTTTCCTGGGGTACAAGATCCAAATCAGCCCGGGTTCTGTCTTTGGTCTGGGCATTCTGGGAGCAGAGCTGGAAATAAACATAGGGATTACTCTGTTCAACCCCACATTTGACATAGGGGAAACTGAGGCCTGCAAAGAAGATACGATCTAAAAACAGTTGTAGGAATTCACTGCTATGCAGTTCTGCTCATGCAGGCCACTTCAGCACCACCCAGTGGTCCCTTGAAAAAGTCAGCTCTCTTCTTGCTGCTTCTCTGTCTACAGAACTTGCCCCCAAGAAAACAACCACTTTTTCCCAGCTAGCCCTTTGTCTATCTCCAGCTTGATTTGAAGGGTCTTTAAAAACAAGCTCCATTAGGTCAAAACAAAACAAAAACCTACAGTTTTGATTCTGACACCACTGGGATTCTGACTTAACAGATCAAGTTAAGGACTACTCACATCCTACACCAAGACTCACTAAGAACTCCCACAGAACACCCCCAAATGGCATCACCCTGGGTCCATATTTCATATAGTTACAATTTTATTGAGTGTCACAGGGTTCTTTTCTTGCCACTGGCAAGAGGGTGAGTGTTAGAACTGAGTACAGCCTTTGGGGTCACCATGTTTTTGTGCCATCCCAGACCTTCCCTCCTCCTCTCCATCACTCTCTGCACCCCTCATCTCTTGCTTCCCAGAGAAGTCCTAGGAAGGATGCACACCATTCTCCTACCTGTACATCCCTGATTACTGCCACCACCACCTTTGCTGCCACCCATTAAGGAGCCCCATGAGAGACACCTACTGACAAAGTCTACTCAGCCTGCACACTGGCCAGACTGGACACACACAGAAGCTTGGTCTTCCCAGCAGCTCCCAGGAGGGGCCAGGACACACAACCCGGAAGTGCAGGGGTATGGACCAGAAGGCTAGGAGGCAGGCAGTTGCCAGCTGGAAACTGCTCGCCCCAACTCCCCACTTTGGAGGATTCTCAGGTGCAGGGATTCCACGCCTCTGGTTATCAAACATGGCTGTTTCCTTATAAAATTCTGGCCCACTCTGAAACATACCAACATCGGATTTACTTTCCTTGCTTCTCTTTCTCATTTCATTTTTTCTCCTGTTCGGCCTTTAGGATTTTGCCACCCACCCCCTTGTCCCCATTAAGCTTTAGTACAGGGGTCAGCAAGGTTCTTCTGCAAATGGCAAGACAGTAAATATTTCAGGCTTTTGCAGGTCATACAGTCTTTGTCACAGCTACTCAACTCTGCCATAGCAGCACAAATGCAGCCATCAACACAATTTGTAAATGAATGAGCATGACTGTATTCCAATACAACTGTAACTATGTACATGGACATCTGAATTTCACATAATATTCATGCATCATAAAATATTATTCTTCTGATTTTTCAAGCATTTAAAAATGTAAAAGCCATTCTTAGTTCATGGGTCATACAAGATAGGCAACATGCTGGATTTGAGTCATAGGGCAACCCCTAGTTTCAGTCACTGAGAGGGTGGGTATCTTAGCTCATAGGCCATACCAAAACAGGCCAAAGTTTGCCAACCCCTGCTGTAGCATGTAAGCTTTGCCTCAGATCTGTTTCCTAGAGACCCCACACTAAGACATACCACAGTCATAATCCTAAAGTCAATTTTTAAAATAATAATAAATTAGAAAAAAATCATTTTTTTAATAAACCTCTGCACTGACATCTTTCCATGGGTGTAATTCTTGACTCCCCATTAGGCCAAGGAGCACATGCTAAAGTCCTTTGTATCCTCTGCTGGTACCCCCTACATGACAGATAAGCATAGCTCAATAAATAAGTGTTGATTCTGTATCAGTAGAAACAAGAAGACAGATTTCATGATGGAGTCAAATTTCATTTTCAGAGCTACCCAAGGATGGGTAGGATGTCTTAAGAAGTGTATTTCTCATCATCTTAGGTACTTAAGAGTCTGTAAGATCACCTGGCAAGGATGCCAAGAATGTAAGAATCCACACCTCAGGGAGAGGTTTAGGCTTCATTCCAGCCCTGAGATTCAGTGACTCTCCAGATGGGGCCAAGGCTGCAGCCTGGAGAGTCACCAGTGAGAGGAGCAATAGGAGGAAGGAGAGAACTCAGAGGGAGAGCCTGCCGTGACCACGCCCCAGACCCTGCCCTGAGTGCCTCGCAAATCAGTATCCACCAGCATGTATCAGGGGCCGTGCAATATGATTTTAAACCTAATCCAAGATCATACCACTAGAAAACAAAACATGGGCCAAAACCCAGTCAAACTGAACCCCAAGGTCCATGGGTCACCCACTGAATCCTTTCTCCTTGAACGGGAGGTCTTATCACATCATGAAGTCCTTCCACACCCTGATGGGACCCTATCACCTGACTATTGTAAAATGACATTAATGATCCTGTTTGCCCTTGAGAAAGAACATTCTAGAAGATCAAACTTCAACCTTAAAAAAATTGATTAGTAGAAATAGGAGAGAATCATGAGTGTTATGAAGCACGGACTCACCCTGGGTTACTGGAAATAGCTCAGAGCAAACTGCATCACAGCACACCACTAATTAAGAATGCTTAAATGGCAGCTCGAACCTCAGGGGGCCACCACAGGCAAGAACCACAGTGTTCCATTGCACTTCGAAACAAGTACTTTGTCATTATTCTGATGTATAATTTATGTGGGCAAAAATGTCTCCTCCCTTTCAAAAACAGCCGTGAGCTCCAGCAGTGCACTTCAGCCCCTCCACAGAGAAAAACCATTCCCACAATGGTTTAACTTTTGTTTTGACCCCGGAACCCATTTTAAAGCATTGTCCCCAAGTTGGATGAGCTCTCCAGACCTCCTGCCTACAGTGAGCTGATGTGCTGCTTGAGGAAGCCTGGGAGAAGGGCCATTATTTCTGCAGTCCCTTGGGCTTTTGAATTTTAACCAGCAGCATGAGGCTGACAGGCATGATAAAGGCACGGGCCCTATGGTTTGCCAATCTGGAGAAGCTGGGTCCAGGGACACTGAAACAGGTCAAGTCCACGCCCCAGGGTGTTTTCTACTCCTCACAGGCTCAATGTCTTCTTGCCACTTGAACATCACTCACATTGCTGCCTGCCTTGGAGTAACCTAGGACCCTCTTTGAGCATTCCCAGGTCTGCAGCACGACAGCATTGAAGGAGACATGACAAGAACAGCTTCTCCCGTCAGCACAAGTCACTGCAATAACCCAAGAACAGCTCCAGCAATCCATTCAGCTGTCACCCTGCCGAAGCAGGCGTCTGCTTCTCCCTCCCCAGGGACTCCTCCATGCTCAGCACAAGTCCCACATCTGCCTCCATTTTGGCCACTCTCCACGTCCCAAACTGCAAATGTCCCTGAAGAAATGAATCAATTTGTCAGCTAGTTATCTTCCAGTTTCCAACAGAAGTGCCCTATTGGCCAAAGTTCTTGAGCCAGGTCACTTGAAAGGCCATGGCTTGACCTATAAACTGGTTTGTTTTATCCTCTTATCTCCAAACCACACTCCCATTTACTTCTCCACTACCACCACCACTGTAACATGCTTCATGGGCATCTCTGCTGGTGTTCTTGCAAAATGAATAACATAGTTATGTGCATTTTCACAAAAGTACATGATGTGCATGTTATATATCTTTCTGTTTCCTTAAATCCTGGTTTTTACCTTTTGGGGTCAAGTCTCACCACCTTTATGAATCTGATGAAACTTACGAATACTCAACAGAAAAATGCATGAAGAGAGATATAAAAGTTTGCACATCATTTGAGGGGGTTCACAACATGGGAAAACCCACCAGTGGACTCCTCAGGGTCCTGGACCTAGGCTGAACCTCATCAGAGATGTGAGCCTTTGGCTAGGGCTTGAAGGTCTGGTCCAATCAGTGGTAGCCAGGGAAATAGGGTCCCATGGCACAAAGCGGGAACCTGGGCACAGAAGACATCCTATGGCCCAGTTTTTTGGAAGTGAACGTGGGCACGGTCTCTTCCTCAATGAAGAAACGTAACCATAATAATAGGCCATGTATGATTTCCACTCTAAAATGCCCTCGCAGCTCCTTGCCACCTATTCATGCCCATCATCCCCTCCTCAGTTCAGGGTCCTCCCAGAGGGACTTCATTCCTCATCTTCATCAAGTATCTTCCCCACACTTGCTTTGTATAAAATTTTGATTTTGTTGACATGGTCCTTGGAAAAAGTTCTGAACAGTTTTAAGTTAAGGTTTGCCACTACAATCAGGTTGCAAACCTACTGAAGAGAGGAAGCAGTCTTTTATACATGTTTAAGGAAGTAGAGAATTTTATTTTGAATGCCAGGGTAGCACAGGCATGGTGTTGATTCTCATGAGAAAGATGAGGAGATATGAACTTCATTTCCAGGAGGTGATGGACAACAAGAAGTTGATGAATCAAGACCTTGCATTACAAATCACCACAAAAGTGAGTGGCGATTTCTTTCACTGTTCTGTGCATTGACTGGACTAGGCAGGGTTTCTCTCACTTGGCTTCTCCCATCAGATGCTGGCTGGGGTTGGAGTCAACTGAAGGCCCAACCAGAATGATTGTTCAAGATGGCATCTTCACTTGCACAGCTGATAGCTGGCCTGGGATGGCTGCAACAGTTGGAGGCTGGCAGAGCACCTCCCTCCCACACAGCCAGCTTGGGCTTCTTCACATCATCATGTTCCCAGTGAGTCAGACATCTCACCTGACAGGTACCTTCTCTTAGATCAAGAATTCCAAGAAACCAAGGCATAAACTGCAAAGCTTCAGACCCTGCCTCAGAAGAAATGTGGCATCATTTCTACTGGTTACAAGTAAGTTCATGGCCCATATCCAAGAAGAAGGGACCCCAAATGAGCATGAAATAAAGGAAGGTATTGTTCCTTGGGGGCCATCTTTGGAGACCAGTATGTTGGAGAAGGATAAGAGAAAGGAAGAAAGAAATAGGAGGTGCAGAACACTGAGAGAACTGATCTAAGATAGGCGGAAGGAAAGAGATTCTTAGGACTGACATGATGGGAAAAATTGGGACAAGGGAAGGAAGTATGCACTGGGCTTCTGGAAACATTTTGGGGCATAGAGAGGGCAAGAGAGAAAGAGTTTTTTCAGGAATCACCATCTGGGATAAAAGAAAGATTACACGTGAAAGAGATATAAAGCAGATTTTAGAGAAGCTTTACTACACATTAAGACTGTCCTCCCCTCGTTGACATTTCTCAAGAGAAAGAATAAAGATTAGAATCACTTTCATTATATTTTTCTACCTAGCTGTTTTTTGCTTTTCCATTGGCCAAGATCACAAGGCTGTGTTGTTTTTATACAAGCTACATCTCTCAAATCCCCTTAATAAACCCTGCACAAGATTATGACCATGGAATGTAATAATAATAATAACAATAACTGGTTTAAAAGCATTTAAAACTAATTTGGAAGAATCATATGTAATCATATTACATATGATTGCTGAGACAAGGATTCCTTTTAAACAGGAGTATGTACATGCACTTTCAGACAAAAGCCAAGAGTTTTTAAAATTTTGTCTTCTCTGTAATAACTTCAGACATGATGTCAAATAAAAAACAAATCCAGGGAAGCAGATGTGGCTCGGGCAACTGAGCTCCCACCTACCACGTGGGAGGTCCCTGGTTTGGTTCCTGGTGCCTCGTAAAGAAGACAGCGAGCTGGTACACAGGCAGGCATGGCAAGCTGATGCAACAAGAGACACAAGAAGAAAAACATAATGAGAGACAACAAAACAGGGAGCAGAGGTGTGGCTCAAGTGATTAGGCACCTCCCTCCCACATAAGAGGTTGCAGGTTCAGTTTCCGGTACCTCCCAAAGAAACAAGGAAGACAAACAGACACAGCAAGTGCAAACAACGAGGGGGTAGGGAGAAAGAAATAAATAAAATAAATCTTTAAAAAAACAAATCTAGACTTAGTGAGGAGAAACTTTATCCAAAAGGAGGATTGCAAAATGGGGAAAGGAACTATTGCTACAAAGAATGCTTTGACCAACAGATCTGCAAGCATCTGGAGGGTTTGGCAGAAAAGGTTTATCTCATAGGAAAGAGTAAACTAGACTAGGAACATCCCGGTATGGGGAAGTGGAATGAAAGGGCACCTCAGGGGATAGAAGATCAGAGGATATTTTACCCTGAGGTCCCCAGTTCTTGGGAGGGACCACTTAGATGGAATGTGTCAGTCCAGGCTGAGGGTGGGCCAAAGCTCAGGGCCTGGGGAAAGGAGCATTTTGTTCTAACCGATCAGTGGGTACCAAACAGTGCAGCTAATCATTTGTGAGGTAAAGAATGGGAATTTGGAATATATGTCTACCTTTGTCATTGCTAAAGAAGGGTTTTATCTAAGTCATACAGGGAAGACTTGTTCTTTGCAGCAAGCCATTAACACAAAGAGTGGGGAGATTTCTCCTCACTGTTTTTCAGAATCACAGAGCTCAGATAATGTTCAACATTGCCCATGGGTATTATTGGATTTTTCTCCTTTGGGGTGGAGGATGGGCTGGTAGGTATTATTAGATTTTTCTCCTTTGGGGTAGGGGATGGACTAATGGGTATTATTGGATCTTTCCAGTTTGGGTATCATAAAAGGTGGTCTTTGGCTAATTGCCTTTGTGGGGAAGTTTTGCTGGAAGGTTCTATTATACAGCAGTGCGGCTAGCAGCAGTTGATTTCCAGAAAGAACAAGACTCACGAGATATAGGCAGTCTGTACACAGTGTTCCCAGACACCGGCTGCAAAAATACTTCCCAAAAAGTGCCCAGAAATTCTTGCAGCTCAAGAGCTTTTTAGAGGGTAGATAATTAGGGCCCCAGGCAATCTGCAGGATTTTGTTGCTGTCCGCATTCCTGCTCTGGGGTATTACTTGGTCAGAGACATCAAGGACGCAGCTCACAGGTGAACTTTCATCCCTGACCCATGAAAAAAACGAGCCCACAAACCCCACGTGGGAGTCTATGGAAGTAAACACTCTCAGTTTCCCTGTGTGTTGATGGAATCTCAGGTACTGAAGATTTGGAACTGATCTAAAATGAGGCCACTCATTTTAATGACCAGTGCATTCAATATGTTCTATTTTAGCTACTAATATTTATGTAGTGGTAGGCATTTTATATACGTAATCTCATTTAATCCTCACATCAGATTTATGAGATGGATACTGATGAAAGTACAATGTTCTGGGCTGGACCTTTGGGTGGGGGGAGGTAAATTATTCCCTGCTCAAAAATATTGTCCCACAGTGAAATATAAAGAAAGGGATCTACATAGTCTCTGGATACTAACAACTACAGGAATGAAAAAGCCAAGAATATAACTGGAGTTTGAACAAATAGAGCCAAGAGCTCAAAAAGGGTGAACTACAGAGTTTTTAATTTATTTATATGTAGCTTGGAAACAATCCTGAATGATTTTTGAATATGTATGTCCTTGTCCCTACAATTAGGATGTAATAGTGGCACTCCATGTGTTAATGTCACTGAAATGAAAAACAGCTCTAACTAAATAAATTAAACAGCAATTAAATATAGAGGAAGCTATATCTACTTAGCAACTAGGATGCCTAAAATGAGAAAGGAAAGACAATAACAAATGTTGTCATAGATGTGGAAAAATTGACACCCTTTTACATTACTGGTGAGATTGTAAAATAATGCAGCCACTTTGGAAAACAACTAGACAGTTCCTCAAAATGTTTAACATAAAGTTACCACTTAAGGTTACATAAAGCAATTCCATTCCTAGGTATCTGCTCAAGAGAAATGAAAACATATGTCCACACAGAAATTTGTATGCAGTGTTCACAGCAGCATTATTCTTAATAGTCACAAGTGAAGACAACCCAAATGTCCATCTTGATGAATGGATAAATAAAATGTGATATATTTGGGAAGCAGATGTGGCTCAAGTGATTGGACTCCCAGCTACCATACGGGAGGTCCAGGGTTCAATTCCTTGGACCCCTTGGTGAAAGCAAGGGGCCTGCGCAGGAGTGCTGGCCTGCGCAGGCATGCTGGCCCATGCAGCAAGCTGGCCCAAGCAGAGAGCTGGTGCAGCAAGATGACACAATAAAAAAAGACACAGAGGAGAGACAATAAGAGACAAAGCAGACCGGGGAGCTGAGGTGGAGCAACAGATTAAGTGCCTCTCTCCCACTCCAGAAGGTCCCAAGATCAGTTCCCAGTGCTGTCTAAAGAGAGAAGACTAGCAGACCAGACACAGAAGAATGCACAGTGATTGGGACACAGGGAGCAGACAATGCAGGGGTTGGGGGGGATAAATAAGTAAATCTTTTTTAAAATGTGGCATATTCATACAATGGAATATTATTTGTCAATAAAAAGAAATGAGAGCCCCAAGAGTCAGCTCATCCTATAGGGCAGTTAATAATTAGCCAGAGCTATCTAAATCACCTGTTTGGGGGTTCCAGGAGAGCAGAAGAACATCCTGCAACATCCTTGAAAGACTGGAAGGAAGAGACTGCCCATCTGCAGAGAAGATTTGTGAGTAGAGCCAGTGCCCATTCCCCACTGGCAGGATAAGACATCTCATGAGTTATTCTCTGGTTGGAGTTGGAAGTACCATTTCCCAAAAACAGGGAAGGAAGAGATAGTCAGGTACCAATTTCAGCTGGTGATTAGTAAATTCAGTTGGCTAAAGTCCAATCCTAAGTACAGCTAAAGTTTGTACCTATCCAAGTAGGAAAGAGGAAGTAACCTCCATTTTATCCCTAACTCTGGCATAATGGGAAGCTGACTGATGATCACAGTGACAGTATGGACCAGCTTCTTTCCACCCAATGGAAAGTCAGCATGCTGCCATAGCCTAGGTTCCAGCCCCACCTCTGGCAGAGAGGAAGCTGGGGGAACCTACATCAGCCTCTCTGGGCAACTGTAGTCACTTTGAGCCCACATGGATTAAATTCTTGGGCACACCTGTGACTGCATCCCCACCACTCACAAGGCAGGAGGAAGAGCAGTGCTTCCTCAGTCTCTCCAGGCAACTGCAGTCACTTTCAGCCTGCACAGACTAGATTTTTAGGCATACTTGTTGTTCCATCCCCACCACTGACAAAGCAGGAGAAGTAGTGTTCCTCAGCCTCTCTGGGCAACTGCATTTGCTTTCTGCCCACACAGACTAGATTTCTGAGCCTGACTGGCTCTATTCCTGTCCCTGGCAGGGAAGTAAGGGGGCCAGTGCTTCATTAGTCTATCCAGGCAACTGCCATGAGTTTTGGCCCATAGAACTTAGTTTATTACTCACACTTACAGCTCCACCCTGCCCCAGGCAGGGGAGAAAGGGGTGTGGAACTTTATCATTCTCTCTGAGATGGTCTTGGCCTGCATGGCTTGGATTACTGCATACAATTGCAGCTCTGTCCCCAACTCTGGCAGGAGGGAAAGGTGGGTGAAACTGCATTGGTTCCTGGGGCAAGGTGGGGAGCTTCACCCTCCAAAGATTATAGTACCAATGGCATCCTCAGCTCCTATTTCAGCCCCAGCAAGGGAGAAATGGCAAGAAACAGATAAAATGAGCTGAAAAAATTCAGATTGGCTAAACATGAATCATTATAAAGTTCCAAAATAAGTTGAACCAAGTATCAAAGAGAGGTTGCAGCACAAAGCCAATCAAATAGAAAGCCCTAAAGAAAGGAACTGAGCCCAGAAAAAATACATGAAATAAATCAGATGCTGAGACACCAACAAAAAATTACAATCCATACCAAGAAGCAGGAAGATATGACCCAGACAAAGGAACAAACTAAACCTCCAGAAGACATAAAGGACTTGAGACAACTAATCATAGATGTTCAAACAAATCTCCTTAATAAATTCAATAAGATGACTAAAGAGATTAAGGATATTAAGAAGACACTGGGTAAGCAGAAGAAGAATTTGAAAGCAGAAAAATAGCAGATCATATAGAAATGAAAGACACAATGAATGAAATTAAAAAGACACTGAGGCATATAACAGCAGATTAGTAGAGGAAGAAGAAAGGATCAGTGAGCTTAAAGACAGGGACTCAAAGCTAATACACAAAAGAACAGATAAAGAAAAGAATGGAAAAAATTGAACAGGCTATCAGGGAACTAAATGATGGCAAGAGATATGCAAACATGTGTGTCATGGTTGTCCCTGTAGGAGAAGAGAAGGGGGAAAGGGCAGAAGGAATATTTGGGTAAATAATGGTAGAAAAATTCCCAACTCTACTGAAGGACATAGATATTCATGTCCAAGAAGCACAATGTACTCCAATCCAAATAAATCTGAATAGACCTACTCAGAGACACATGGTAATCAGAATGTCAAATGCCAAAGACAAAGAGAATTCTGAAAGCAACAAGAGTAAAGAGATAATAGTTGGAGACTTTAATATACCACTCTCATCATTGGATAGAACATCTGGGCAGAGGATCAATAAAGAAACAGAGAACTTGAATAATATGAGAAATGAACTAATCTTAAAGACATATACTGAACATTGTACCCCACAATAGTAGGATATAAATTCTCAAGTGCTCCTGGATCTTTCTTCAGGATAGACCATATGTTGGGTCACAAAAGAGATCACAATAAATTTTAAAAGATCAAAATTATACAAAGCACTTTCTTTGATCATAATGGAATGAAGCCAGAAATCAACACCAGGCAGAAAAAGGGAAAATTCACAAATATATGGATATTAACACATTCTTAAATAATCAGTAGTTGGTTCAAAGAAGAAATTGCAAGACAAATCAGTAAATAGATAGAGACAAAGAAAAGAAGAACACAACATATAAAAACCTATGGGGGGAAGCAGTTGTGACTCAACTGACAGAGCATCCGCCTACCACATGGAGGGTCCAGGGTTCAATAAGCAGGGCCTCCTGACCCATGTGATGAGCTGGCCCATGCACAGCGCTGCAGCGCACAAGGAGTACCATGCCACGCAGGGGTGTCCCCCATGTAGGGGAACCCCACATGCAAGGAGTGCACCCCTCAAGGAGAGCAGCCCTGCATGAAGAAAGCGCAGCTCACCCAGGAGTGGTGCCACACACAGAGAGCTGATGCAGCAAGATTATGCAACATAAAAGTGACCGTTTCCTGGTCCCGCATGACAAGAATGCAAGTGGACACAGAAGAATACACAGCAAGTGGACACAAAAGGACAGACAATGGGGGGGGGAAGGGAAAGAAATAAATAAAATAAATCCTTAAAAAAAAAAACCTATGGGATGCAGCAAAAACAGTGCTGACGGAGAAATATATAGTCCTCAATGCTTATATTAAAAAAGAAGAAAGAGCTAAAATCAATGACCTAACTACAAAGGTGGAGGAAATAGTAAAAGAACAGCAAACTCTTCCCAAAGCAAGCAGAAGAAACAAAATAACAAAGATCATAGCAGAAATAAATGAAATTTAAAAAAACAAAACAACTATATGAGAATTAACAAAACCAAAGTTTGGTTCTTCAAGATCAACAAAATTGACAAATCCTTAGCTAGACTGACAAAAAAGAGAGAAGATGTAAATAAATAAAATCAGAGAAAAAAGGGGGACATTACTACTCCAATTTTATTTATGATCAAATAAAAGAGATCTATAAGAGGTTACTATGAACAACTGTATGCAAATAAACTAGTCAACATAGATGAAATGGACAGATTCCTAGGAGCATACAAACAACCTACACCGACCCTAAAAGAAATAGAAAACCTCAACAAACCAACCAAGTAAAGAGACTGAAACAGTCATCAAAAATCTCTGCTTTATAAGTGAATTCTACCAAGCATTCAAATTTAATACCAAATCTTACTAAAACTCTTCCAAAAAACTGAACAAGAGGGAACACTACTAAACTCATTCTCTGAAGCCAACATTACCCTAATACCAAAGCCAGATAAAGATAGTATGAAATAAGAAAATTACAGACCAATGGATATAGATGTAAAAATCCTCAACCAAACAATTACTAATTGAATCCAATAACACATTGAAAGAATTATACACCACAGTCAAGTGAGTCTAATCCTAGGCATATAAGGGTGTTTCAACACAAGAAAACCAATCAATGTAATACATCACATTAATAAATTGAAGAAGAAAAATCACATGATCATTTCAATTGACACAGAAGAGGCATTCAACAAAATACAGCATCCTTTCTTAATAAAAACACTCCAGAAAATAGTAATTGAAGGAAACTTTCTCAACATAATAAAGGGCATATATGAAAACCCCACACACAACATTGTACCCAGTGGTGGAAGACTGAAATCTTTCCTGTTAAGATCAGGAACAGGGAAGTGGATGTGGCTTAAGTGATTGGGCTCCTGGCTACCAGATGGAAGGTCTAGGGTTCAATTCTCAGGGCCTCCTGGTGAAGGCAAGCTGGCCTGCATGGAAAGCTGGCCCAAGTGGAGAACTGGCCCATGCAGAGTGTTGGCCCATGCAGGAGTGCTGGCCCATGCAGAAGTGCCAGTGCTGCAAGATGATGCAACAAAAAGAGACACAGAGAAGAGACAGTGAAAGATGCAGCAGACCAGGTAGCTGAGGTGGCACAAGAGATTTAGCACCTCTCTCCCACTATAGAAGGTCCCAGGATCAGTTCCCAGTGCTGCCTAAGGAGAAGACAAGTGAACACAGTAGAATGCACAGTGAATGGACACAGAGAGCAGACAAAGGTGTGTGTGTGTGGAGGGGAAAAATAAATAAATATTAAAAATATAAATCAGGAACAAGACAAGGAGGCTACCTCCACTGTTGTTCAATATAGTGCTAGAGATTCTAGCTAGAGCAATAAGGTAAGAAAAAGAAATAAAAGGTATCCAAATTGGAAAAGAAGTAAAACTTTCACTATTCACAAATGATATAATGTTATACCTAGAAAGTCCTGAAAAATCTGCAATAAAGCTAATAGAGCTAATAAACAAGTTCAGCAGAGTGGCAGGATACAAGACTAATATGCAAATATCTGTAATGTTTCTATACACTAGAAATGAGCAGTCTGATGAGGAAGTCATGGAAAATATTCCATTTACAATAGTGACTAAAATAAACTTAACCAAGAATATAAAGGACCTGTATTCAGAAAACTACAATGCATTGCTTTAAAAAAATTTTTTAAAAAGGCCTAAATAAATGGAAGGATATTCTGTGTTCATGGATTGGAAGACTAAATATTGGTAAGATGTCAATTCTACCCAAAATAATTTACAGATTCAATGCAATCTGAATAAAAACGTCAACAGATTTTTTTTAATGGAAAAGCCAATTATCAAATTTATTTGAAAGGATAAGGGGCCCCAAATAGCCAGAAATATCTAAAATAGGAAGTATCAAGTTGTGGGGCTCTCACTTTCAGATTTTAAATAATATTAACTAGCTACAGTGGTAAAAACAGCAGGGTACAGGCATAAAGATAAACATATAGATCAATGGAACCAAATTGATTGTTCACAAACAGACTCTCACATCTATGGTTAGATGATTTTTGACAATGCTGTCAAGCCCACCTAGCTGGGGCAGAACAGCATGGTATTGGCATAAGAACATATACATCAATAAGTGGAATAGAATTGCGAGTCCAGAAATAAACCCTCACTTCTATGGCCAACTGGTTTTTGACAAACCTACCAAAGCCATGTTAACAGGACAGGAGTCTCTTCAACAAATTATGCTGGGAGAACTGGTTATCTATATCCAAAAGAAAGAAAGAGGACCCCATCTCACACCTAACACAAAAATTAACTCAAAATAGATCCAAGACCTAAATATAAAAGTTAGAACCATAAAACTTCTAGAAGAAAATGTAGGGATACATCTTCAAGACCTGGTGGTAGGTGGTACTTTTTTAAACCTTATACCCAAAGCATAAGCAATGAAAAAAAAAAAAAAGGATAAACAGAACCTTCTCATATGTAAACACTTCTGTGCTTCAAAGGACTTTGTCAAGAAGGTAAACAGGCAGCTTACTCAATGGGAGAAAATATTTGGAAACCATATATCCATGAGGGTTTGATTTCCATGCTATAAAGAAATCATACAACTCAACAATAAAAAGGCAAGCAATCCAAATTTAAAATAGGCAAAATACTTAGACATTTTTCCAGAGGAAATAAAAATGGCAAAAAAGCACATGAAAAAAATGTTCAATATCACTAGCTATTAAGGAAGTGCAAATCAAAGCTATAATGAGATATCTTCTCACAGCTAGTATTAAAAACACAGAAAACTACAAGTGCTGGAGAGGATGTGGAGAAATAGGAACACTCCTTCTGTTGGAAAGAATGTAGAATGGTGCAGCCTCCGTGGAAGACAGTTTGATGGTTCCTCAGGAAGCTAAATATCGAACTGCCATATGATCCAGCAATTCCTCTACTAGGACTATACCCAGAAGAACTGAAAACAGGGATGCAAACAGACATTTGTATACCAATATTCATAGCAGTATTACTCACAGTTGTCAAAAGATGGAAATATCCATCAAGTGATGGATGAATGGATAAACAAAATGTTATATATACATACAATGGAATACTATGCTGCAGTAAGAAGAAATGAAACTGGAACACATATGACAACACGGATGACCCTTGAGGACATTATGCTGAGTGAATTAAGCCAGACACAAAAGCACCAGTATTGTACAGTCTCACTAATATGAAATAAATATGAAGAATAAACACATCTGGAGTTAAAACCTAGAGTATAGGTTAGTAGGAGATGGGATGAGGGCTAAGAAGGGGTAGTGATGCTTAATGTCAGTAGAATTTTTAATTAGCTTGGCTGTAAAAGTGTGGAAATGGATAGTTGAGGGAAACAAATTGCAGTGAGTATAATTAACACAGCTGGTTAATAAATGTGATTGTGGCTAAAAGGGGTAGTCTAGGGATGTAATTGTCAATTGAAAGAAAGCTAGAGAATAATCTAGGAACTGAATAGCATAGTGAACCCAGAAGTGGATAAGGATTACAGTTAATAATACAAATATGAGAATATTCTTCTTTGAACTAGAACAAATGTACATCACTATTACAAGATGGTAAGAATATAGTAGCTTATGGACTATAGTTACAGTGATATTGTAATATCTTGCAGCAATGTCAAAGAAGGTACTATAGCAATGCTAAGGGTTAATAGTAGAAGGAATGGGACTTTTTTTTTTGAACTAAGGAAAACCATAAAAAATTTATTGAAACAATGACTCCACAACTCTGTGAGGAAAGTGACAGTCACTGAGTGTACACTGTGGATGGACTGTACAAGGCATGGGACTGTATAACACAGTGAACCATTTGGTAGGAGATGGACTGTGGTTAACGGTACAAACATGAAAGCGTTCTCTCATGAACTATATCAAATGTACAATATTAATACATGGTACTAATAATAGACTGTGTGGAAAAAGTATTCCCAATGTAAACTATGGACCATAGCTAG